>NC_140661.1:0-600000 GCF_978046115.1 Saccoglossus kowalevskii
GTATTTTGCCACACTTGTCAGTACTTTGCCACGACTTTGCCACAACTTTTCAGTACTTTGCCACACTTTTCAGCAATTTGCCACTGCTTTTCAGTAGTTTGCCACCACTTTTCAGCACTTTGCCACAACTTTTCAGTACTTTGCCACACTGTTCAGTGCTTTGCCACTACTTTGCCACAACTTGTCAGCACATTGCCACAACTTTTCTGTACTTTGACACAATTCTCAGTACTTTGCCACTACTTTTCAGCACTTTGCCACAACTTTTCAGTACTTTGCCACACTTTTCAGTGCTTTGCCACCACTTTGCGCCAAGTTTTCAGTACTTTGCCACACTTTTGAGCACTTTGCCACTGCTTTTCAGTAGTTTGCCACTACTTTTCAGCACTTTGCCACAATTTTTCAGTACTTTGCCACACTTTTCAGTGCTTTGCCACTACTTTGCCACAACTTGTCAGTACTTTGCCACACTTTTCAGCACTTTGCCACTACGTTTCAGTAATTTGCCACTACTTTTCAGCACTTTGCCACAACTTTTCTGTACTTTGCTACTACTTTTCAGCACTTTGCCACAACTTTTCAGTACTTTGCCACATTTTTCAGTACTTTGCCACAACTTTTCAGTACTTTGCCACTACTTTTCAGTACTTTGCCACTACTTTTCAGCACTTTGCCACAACTTTTCAGTACATTGCCACATTTTTCAGTACTTTGCCACTACTTTTCAGCACTTTGCCACAACTTTTCAGTACTTTGCCATACTTTTCAGTACTTTGCCACGACTTTGCTACAACTTGTCAGTACTATGCCACACTTTTCAACACTTTACCACTGCTTTTTAGTAGTTTGCCACTACTTTTCAGCACTTTACCACAACTTTTCAGTACTTTGCCACACTTTTCAGTACTTTGCTACTGCTTTTCAGTACTTTGCCACACTTTTCACTACTTTGCCTCTACTTTTCAGCACTTTGCCACACTTTTCAGTACTTTGCCACTACTTTTCAGCACTTTGCCACAACTTTTCTGTACTTTGCCACACTTTTCATTACTTTGCCACGACTTTGCCACAACTTTTCAGTACTTTGGCACACATTCCAGTGCTTTGCCACTACTTTGCAACAACTTTTCAGTACTTTGCCACACTTTTCAGCACTTTGCCACAACTTTTTAGTACTTTGCCACACTTTTCAGTACTTTGCCACGACTTTGCCACAACTTTTCAGTACTTTGCCACACATTTCAGTGCTTTGCCACTACTTTGCAACAACTTTTCTGTACTTTGACACACTTCTCAGTACTTTGCCACTACTTTTCAGCACTTTGCCACAACTTTTCAGTACTTTGCCACACTTTTCAGTGCTTTGCCACCACTTTGCCACAACTTTTCAGTACTTTGCCACACTTTTGAGCACTTTGCCACTGCTTTTCAGTAGTTTGCCACTACTTTTCAGCACTTTGCCACAATTTTTCAGTACTTTGCCACACTTTTCAGTGTTTTGCCACTACTTTGCCACAACTTGTCAGTACTTTGCCACACTTTTCAGCACTTTGCCACTACGTTTCAGTACTTTGCCACTACTTTTCAGCACTTTGCCACAACTTTTTTGTATTTTGCCACAACTTTTCAGTACTTTGCTATACTTTTCAGCACTTTGCCACACTTTTCAGTACTTTGCCACACTTTTCAGCACTTTGCCACTGCTTTTCATTACTTTGCCACTACTTTTCAGCACATTGCCACAACTTTTCTGTACTTTGCCACACATTTCAGTACTTTGCCACCACTTTGCCACAACTTTTCAGTACTTTGCCACACTTTTGAGCACTTTGCCACTGCTTTTCAGCACTTTGCCACGACTTTTCAGTACTTTGCCACTACTTTTCAGCACTTTGCCACAACTTTACAGAACTTTGCCACACTTTTGAGCACTTGCCACTGCTTTTCAGTAGTTTGCCACTACTTTTCAGCACTTTGCCACAATTTTTCAGTACTTTGCCACACTTTTCAGTGTTTTGCCACTACTTTGCCACAACTTGTCAGTACTTTGCCACACTTTTCAGCACTTTGCCACTACGTTTCAGTACTTTGCCACTACTTTTCAGCACTTTGCCACAACTTTTCAGTACTTTGCCACATTTTTCAGTACTTTGCCACAACTTTTCAGCACTTTGCAACAACTTTTCAGTACTTTGCTATACTTTTCAGTACTTTGCCACACTTTTCAGCAATTTGCCACTACTTTGCCACAACTTTTCAGTACTTTGCCACTACTTTTTCGCACTTTGCCACAACTTTTCAGTACTTTGCCACATTTTTCAGTACACTGCTACAACTTTTCAGTACTGTGCCACACTTTTCTTCACTTTGCCACTACTTTTCAGTACTTTGCCACATTTTTCAGTACTTTGCCACTACTTTTCAGCACTTTGCCACAATTTTTCAGTACTTTGCCACACTTTTCAATGCTTTGCCACTACTTTGCCACTACTTGTCAGTACTTTGCCACACTTTTCAGCACTTTGCCACTACTTTTCAGTACTTTGCCACTACTTTTCAGCACTTTGCCACAACTTTTCAGTACTTTGCCACTACTTTTCAGCACTTTGCCACAACTTTTCAGTACTTTGCCACATTTTTCAGTACACTGCCACAACTTTTCAGTACTGTGCCACACTTTTCCTCACTTTGCCACTACTTTTCAGTACTTTGCCACATTTTTCAGTACTTTGCCACTACTTTTCAGCACTTTGCCACAACTTTTCAGTACTTTGCCACACTTTTCTGTACTTTACCACTCCTTTAAAATAGTTTGCCACTACTTTTCAGCACTTTGCCACAACTTGTCAGTAATTTGCCACACTTTTCAGTGCTTTGCCACTACTTTGCCACAACTTGTCAGTACTATGCCACACTTTTCAGCACTTTGCCACTACTTTTCAGCACTTTGCCACACTTTTCAGTGCTTTGCAACTACTTTGCCACAACTTTTCATTACTTTGCCACACTTTTCAGCACTTTACCACTGCTTTTCAGTAGTTTGCCACTACTTTTCAGCACTTTACCACAACTTTTCAGTACTTTGCCACACTTTTCAGTGCTTTGCCACTACTTTGCCACAACTTGTCAGTACTTGCTCCACTTTTTAGCACTTTGCCACTACGTTTCAGTACTTTGCCACTACTTTTCAGCACTTGGCCACAACTTTTCAGTACTTTGCCACACTTTTCAGTACTTTGCTACTGCTTTTCAGTACTTTGCCACACTTTTCACTACTTTTCCACTACTTTTCAGCACTTTGCCACACTTTTCAGTACTTTGCCACTACACTTCAGCACTTTGCCACAACATTTCTGAACTTTGCCACACTTTTCATTACTTTGCCACGACTTTGCCACAACTTTTCAGTACTTTGCCACACATTCCAGTGCTTTGCCACTACTTTGCAACAACTTTTCAGTACTTTGCCACTACTTTTCAGCACTTTGCCACTACTTTTCAGTACTTTGCCACTACTTTTCAGCACTTTGCCACAACTTTTCAGTACTTTGCCACTACTTTTCAGCACTTTGCCACAACTTTTCAGTACTTTGCCACATTTTTCAGTACACTGCCACAACTTTTCAGTACTGTGCCACACTTTTCTTCACTTTGCCACTACTTTTCAGCACTTTGCCACATTTTTCAGTACTTTGCCACTACTTTTCAGCACTTTGCCACAATTTTTCAGTACTTTGCCACACTTTTCAGTGCTTTGCCACTACTTTGCCACTACTTGTCAGTACTTTGCCACACTTTTCAGCACTTTGCCACTACTTTTCAGTACTTTGCCACTACTTTTCAGCACTTTGCCACAACTTTTCAGTACTTTGCCACTACTTTTCAGCACTTTGCCACAACTTTTCAGTACTTTGCCACATTTTTCAGTACACTGCCACAACTTTTCAGTACTGTGCCACACTTTTTTTCACTTTGCCACTACTTTTCAGTACTTTGCCACATTTTTCAGTACTTTGCGACTACTTTTCTGCACTTTGCCACAATTTTTCAGTACTTTGCCACACTTTTCAGTGCTTTGCCACTACTTTGCCACTACTTGTCAGTACTTTGCCACACTTTTCAGCACTTTGCCACTACTTTTCAGTACTTTGCCACTACTTTTCAGCACTTTGCCACAACTTTTCAGTACTTTGCCACTACTTTTCAGCACTTTGCCACAACTTTTCAGTACTTTGCCACATTTTTCAGTACACTGCCACAACTTTTCAGTACTGTGCCACACTTTTCTTCACTTTGCCACTACTTTTCAGTACTTTGCCACATTTTTCAGTACTTTGCCACTACTTTTCAGCACTTTGCCACAACTTTTCAGTACTTTGCCACACTTTTCTGTACTTTACCACTCCTTTAAAATAGTTTGCCACTACTTTTCAGCACTTTGCCACAACTTATCAGTAATTTGCCACACTTTTCAGTGCTTTGCCACTACTTTGCCACAACTTGTCAGTACTATGCCACACTTTTCAGCACTTTGCCACTACTTTTCAGTACTTTGCCACTACTTTTCAGCACTTTGTCACTCTTTTCAGTGCTATGCAACTACTTTGCCACAACTTTTCATTACTTTGCCACACTTTTCAGCACTTTACCACTGCTTTTCAGAAGTTTGCCACTACTTTTCAGCACTTTACCACAACTTTTCAGTACTTTGCCACACTTTTCAGTGCTTTGCCACTACTTTGCCACAACTTGTCAGTACTTGCTACACTTTTTAGCACTTTGCCACTACGTTTCAGTACTTTGCCACTACTTTTCATCACTTTGCCACAACTTTTCAGTACTTTGCCACACTTTTCAGTGCTTTGCCACTACTTTGCCACAACTTGTCAGTACTTTGCCACACTTTTCAGCACTTTGATACTACGTTTCAGTACTTTGCCACTACTTTTCAGCACTTTGCCACAACTTTTCTGTATTTTGCCACTACTTTTCAGCACTTTGCCACAACTTTTCAGTACATTGCCACATTTTTCAGTACTTTGCCACAACTTTTCATTACTGTGCCACATTTTTCTTCACTTTGCCACACTTTTCAGTGCTTTGCCACTACTTTGCCACAACTTGTCAGTACTATGCCACACTTTTCAGCACTTTGCCACTACTTTTCAGCATTTTGCCACACTTTTCAGTGCTTTGCAACTACTTTGCCACAACTTTTCATTACTTTGCCACACTTTTCAGCACTTTACCACTGCTTTTCAGTAGTTTGCCACTACTTTTCAGCGATTTACCACAACTTTTCAGTACTTTGCCACACTTTTCAGTGCTTTGCCACTACTTTGCCACAACTTGTCAGTACTTGCTCCACTTTTTAGCACTTTGCCACTACGTTTCAGTACTTTGCCACTACTTTTCAGCACTTGGCCACAACTTTTCAGTACTTTGCCACACTTTTCAGTACTTTGCTACTGCTTTTCAGTACTTTGCCACACTTTTCACTACTTTTCCACTACTTTTCAGCACTTTGCCACACTTTTCACTACTTTGCCACAACACTTCAGCACTTTGCCACAACTTTTCTGAACTTTGCCACACTTTTCATTACTTTGCCACGACTTTGCCACAACTTTTCAGTACTTTGCCACACATTCCAGTGTTTTGCCACTACTTTGCAACAACTTTTCAGTACTTTGCCACACTTTTCAGCACTTTGCCACAACTTTTTAGTACTTTGCCACACTTTTCAGTACTTTGCCACGACTTTGCCACAACTTTTCAGTACTTTGCCACACATTTCAGTGCTTTGCCACTACTTTGCAACAACTTTTCAGTACTTTGCCACTCTTTTCAGCACTTTGCCACTGCTTTTCAGTACTTTGCTACTGCTTTTCAGTACTTTGCCACACTTTTCACTACTTTGCCACTACTTTTCAGCACTTTGCCACACTTTTCAGTACTTTGCCACTACTCTTCAGCACTTTGCTACAACTTTTCAGTATTTTGCCACACTTGTCAGTACTTTGCCACGACTTTGCCACAACTTTTCAGTACTTTGCCACACTTTTCAGCAATTTGCCACTGCTTTTCAGTAGTTTGCCACCACTTTTCAGCACTTTGCCTCAACTTTTCAGTACTTTGCCACACTGTTCAGTGCTTTGCCACTACTTTGCCACAACTTGTCAGCACATTGCCACAACTTTTCTGTACTTTGACACAATTCTCAGTACTTTGCCACTACTTTTCAGCACTTTGCCACAACTTTTCAGTACTTTGCCACACTTTTCAGTGCTTTGCCAACACTTTGCGCCAACTTTTCAGTACTTTGCCACACTTTTGAGCACTTTGCCACTGCTTTTCAGTAGTTTGCCACTACTTTTCAGCACTTTGCCACAATTTTTCAGTACTTTGCCACACTTTTCAGTGCTTTGCCACACTTTTCAGTGCTTTGCCACTACTTTGCCACAACTTGTCAGTACTTTGCCACACTTTTCAGCACTTTGCCACTACGTTTCAGTAATTTGCCACTACTTTTCAGCACTTTGCCACAACTTTTCTGTACTTTGCTACTACTTTTCAGCACTTTGCCACAACTTTTCAGTACTTTGCCACATTTTTCAGTACTTTGCCACAACTTTTCAGTACTTTGCCACTACTTTTCAGTACTTTGCCACTACTTTTCAGCACTTTGCCACAACTTTTCAGTACATTGCCACATTTTTCAGTACTTTGCCACTACTTTTCAGCACTTTGCCACAACTTTTCAGTACTTTGCCATACTTTTCAGTACTTTGCCACGACTTTGCTACAACTTGTCAGTTCTATGCCACACTTTTCAACACTTTACCACTGCTTTTTAGTAGTTTGCCACTACTTTTCAGCACTTTACCACAACTTTTCAGTACTTTGCCACACTTTTCAGTACTTTGCTACTGCTTTTCAGTACTTTGCCACACTTTTCACTACTTTGCCTCTACTTTTCAGCACTTTGCCACACTTTTCAGTACTTTGCCACTACTTTTCAGCACTTTGCCACAACTTTTCTGTACTTTGCCACACTTTTCATTACTTTGCCACGACTTTGCCACAACTTTTCAGTACTTTGGCACACATTCCAGTGCTTTGCCACTACTTTGCAACAACTTTTCAGTACTTTGCCACACTTTTCAGCACTTTGCCACAACTTTTTAGTACTTTGCCACACTTTTCAGTACTTTGCCACGACTTTGCCACAACTTTTCAGTACTTTGCCACACATTTCAGTGCTTTGCCACTGCTTTGCAACAACTTTTTGTACTTTGACACACTTCTCAGTACTTTGCCACTACTTTTCAGCACTTTGCCACAACTTTTCAGTACTTTGCCACACTTTTCAGTGCTTTGCCACCACTTTGCCACAACTTTTCAGTACTTTGCCACACTTTTGAGCACTTTGCCACTGCTTTTCAGTAGTTTGCCACTACTTTTCAGCACTTTGCCACAATTTTTCAGTACTTTGCCACACTTTTCAGTGCTTTGCCACCACTTTGCCACAACTTTTCAGTACTTTGCCACACTTTTGAGCACTTTGCCACTGCTTTTCAGTAGTTTGCCACTACTTTTCAGTACTTTGCTATACTTTTCAGTACTTTGCCACACTTTTCAGTACTTTGCCACACTTTTCAGCAATTTGCCACTACTTTGCAACAACTTTTCAGTACTTTGCCACACTTTTCAGCACTTTGCCACTGCATTTCAGTACTTTGCCACTACTTTTCAGGACTTTGCCACAACTTTTCATTACTTAGCCACAGTACTTTGCCACTACTTTTCAGCACTTTGCCACAATTTTTCAGTACTTTGCCACTACTTTGCCACAACTTGTCAGTACTTTGCCACACTTTTCAGCACTTTGCCACTACGTTTCAGTACTTTGCCACTACATTTCAGCACTTTGCCACAACTTTTCTGTACTTTGCCACTACTTTTCAGCACTTTGCCACAACTTTTCAGTACATTGCCACATTTTTCAGTACTTTGCCACAACTTGTCAGTACTGTGCCACACTTTTCTTCACTTTGCCACTACTTTTCAGTACATTGCCACTACTTTTCAGCACTTTGCCACAACTTTTCAGTACTTTGCCACATTTTTCAGTACTTTGCCACTACTTTTCAGCACTTTGCCACAAATTTTCAGTACTTTGCCACAACTTTTCAGTACTTTGCCACATTTTTCAGTACTTTGCCCAAAACTTTTCAGTACTGTGCCACACTTTTCTTCACTTTGCCACTACTTTTCAGTACTTTGCCACTACTTTTCAGCACTTTGCCACAACTTTTCAGTACTTTGCCACATTTTTCAGTACTTTGCCACTACTTTTCAGCACTTTGCCACAACTTTTCAGTACTTTGCCATACTTTTCAGTACTTTGCCACGACTTTGCTACAACTTGTCAGTACTATGCCACACTTTTCAGCACTTTGCCACTACTTTTCAGTACTTTGCCACTACTTTTCAGCACTTTGCCACACTTTTCAGTGCTTTGCAACTACTTTGCCACAACTTTTCATTACTTTGCCACACTTTTCAGCACTTTACCACTGCTTTTCAGTAGTTTGCCACTTCTTTTCAGCACTTTACCACAACTTTTCAGTACTTTGCCACACTTTTCAGTACTTTGCTACTGCTTTTCAGTACTTTGCCACACTTTTCACTACTTTGCCACTACTTTTCAGCACTTTGCCACACTTTTCAGTACTTTACCACTACTTTTCAGCACTTTGCCACAACTTTTCTGTACTTTGCCACACTTTTCATTACTTTGCCACGACTTTGCCACAACTTTTCAGTACTTTGCCACACATTCCAGAGCTTTGCCACTACTTTGCAACAACTTTTCAGTACTTTGCCACACTTTTCAGCACTTTGCCACAACTTTTTAGTACTTTGCCACACTTTCATTACTTTGCCACGACTTTGCCACAACTTTTCAGTACTTTGCCACACATTCCAGTGCTTTGCCACTACTTTGCAACAACTTTTCAGTACTTTGCCACACTTTTCAGCATTTTGCCACAACTTTTCAGTACTTTGCCACATTTTTCAGTACTTTGCCACTACTTTTCAGCACTTTGCTACAACTTGTCATTACTATGCCACACATTTCAGCACTTTGCCACTACTTTTCATTACTTTGCCACTACTTTTCAGCACTTTGCCACACTTTTCAGTCCTTTGCAACTACTTTGCCACAACTTTTCATTACTTTGCCACACGTTTCAGCACTTTACCACTGCTTTTCAGAAGTTTGCCACTACTTTTCAGCACTTTACCACAACTTTTCAGTACTTTGCCACACTTTTCAGTACTTTGCTACTGCTTTTCAGTACTTTGCCACACTTTTCACTACTTTGCCACTACTTTTCAGCACTTTGCCACACTTTTCAGTACTTTGCCACTACTTTTCAGTACTTTGCCACGACTTTGCCACAACTTTTCAGTACTTTGCCACACATTCCAGTGCTTTGCCACTAATTTGCAACAACTTTTCAGTACTTTGCCACACTTTTCAGCACTTTGCCACAACTTTTTAGTACTTTGCCACACTTTTTAGTACTTTGCCACGACTTTGCCACAACTTTTCAGTACTTTGCCAGACATTTCAGTGCTTTGCCACTACTTTGCAACAACTTTTCTGTACTTTGACACACTTCTCAGTACTTTGCCACTACTTTTCAGCACTTTGCCACAACTTTTCAGTACTTTGCCACACTTTTCAGTGCTTTGCCACCACTTTGCCACAACTTTTCAGTACTTTACCACACTTTTGAGCACTTTGCCACTGCTTTTCAGTAGTTTGCCACTACTTTTCAGCACTTTGCCACAATTTTTCAGTACTTTGCCACACTTTTCAGTGCTTTGCCACTACTTTGCCACAACTTGTCAGTACTTTGCCACACTTTTCAGCACTTTGCCACTACGTTTCAGTACTTTGCCACTACTTTTCAGCACTTTTGCCACAACTGTTCTGTACTTTGCCACTACTTTTCAGCACTTTGCCACAACTTTTCAGTACTTTGCCACATTTTTCAGTACTTTGCCACTACTTTTCAGCACTTTGCCACAACTTTTCAGTACTTTGCTATACTTTTCAGTACTTTGCCACACTTTTCAGTACTTTGCCACACTTTTCAGCAATTTGCCACTACTTTGCCACAACTTTTCAGTACTTTGCCACACTTTTCAGCACTTTACCACTCCTTTAAAATAGTTTGCCACTACTTTTCAGCACTTTGCCACAACTTGTCAGTTCTTTGCCACACTTTTCAGTGCTTTGCCACGACTTTGCCACAACTTTTCAGTACTTTGCCACACATTCCAGTGCTTTGCCACTACTTTGCAACAACTTTTCAGTACTTTGCCACGACTTTGCCACAACTTTTCAGTACTTTGCCACACATTCCAGTGCTTTGCCACTAATTTGCAACAACTTTTCAGTACTTTGCCACACTTTTCAGCACTTTGCCACAACTTTTTAGTACTTTGCCACACTTTTTAGTACTTTGCCACGACTTTGCCACAACTTTTCAGTACTTTGCCAGACATTTCAGTGCTTTGCCACTACTTTGCAACAACTTTTCTGTACTTTGACACACTTCTCAGTACTTTGCCACTACTTTTCAGCACTTTGCCACAACTTTTCAGTACTTTGCCACACTTTTCAGTGCTTTGCCACCACTTTGCCACAACTTTTCAGTACTTTACCACACTTTTGAGCACTTTGCCACTGCTTTTCAGTAGTTTGCCACTACTTTTCAGCACTTTGCCACAAATTTTCAGTACTTTGCCACACTTTTCAGTGCTTTGCCACTACTTTGCCACAACTTGTCAGTACTTTGCCACACTTTTCAGCACTTTGCCACTACGTTTCAGTACTTTGCCACTACTTTTCAGCACTTTTGCCACAACTTTTCTGTACTTTGCCACTACTTTTCAGCACTTTGCCACAACTTTTCAGTACTTTGCCACATTTTTCAGTACTTTGCCACTACTTTTCAGCACTTTGCCACAACTTTTCAGTACTTTGCTATACTTTTCAGTACTTTGCCACACTTTTCAGTACTTTGCCACACTTTTCAGCAATTTGCCACTACTTTGCCACAACTTTTCAGTACTTTGCCACACTTTTCAGCACTTTACCACTCCTTTAAAATAGTTTGCCACTACTTTTCAGCACTTTGCCACAACTTGTCAGTTCTTTGCCACACTTTTCAGTGCTTTGCCACGACTTTGCCACAACTTTTCAGTACTTTGCCACACATTCCAGTGCTTTGCCACTACTTTGCAACAACTTTTCAGTACTTTGCCACACTTTTCAGCACTTTGCCACAACTTGTTAGTACTTTGCCACACTTTCATTACTTTGCCACGACTTTGCCACAACTTTTCAGTACTTTGCCACACATTCCAGTGCTTTGCCACTACTTTGCAACAACTTTTCAGTACTTTGCCACACTTTTCAGCACTTTGCCACAACTTTTCAATACTTTGCCCCATTTTTCAGTACTTTGCCACTACTTTTCAGCACTTTGCTACAACTTGTCAGTACTATGCTACACATTTCAGCACTTTGCCACTACTTTTCATTACTTTGCCACTACTTTTCAGCACTTTGCCACACTTTTCAGTCCTTTGCAACTACTTTGCCACAACTTTTCATTACTTTGCCACACTTTTCAGCACTTTACCACTGCTTTTCAGAAGTTTGCCACTACTTTTCAGCACTTTACCACAACTTTTCAGTACTTTGCCACACTTTTCAGTACTTTGCTACTGCTTTTCAGTACTTTGCCACACTTTTCACTACTTTGCCTCTACTTTTCAGCACTTTGCCACACTTTTCAGTACTTTGCCACTACTTTTCAGCACTTTGCCACAACTTTTCTGTACTTTGCCACA
The DNA here is from genome assembly GCF_978046115.1 of Saccoglossus kowalevskii. Taxonomy (NCBI): domain Eukaryota; kingdom Metazoa; phylum Hemichordata; class Enteropneusta; family Harrimaniidae; genus Saccoglossus; species Saccoglossus kowalevskii. The sequence goes on from NC_140661.1 coordinate 11,938, forward strand.
CTTTTCATTACTTTGCCACGACTTTGCCACAACTTTTCAGTACTTTGGCACACATTCCAGTGCTTTGCCACTACTTTGCAACAACTTTTCAGTACTTTGCCACACTTTTCAGCACTTTGCCACAACTTTTTAGTACTTTGCCACACTTTTCAGTACTTTGCCACGACTTTGCCACAACTTTTCAGTACTTTGCCACACATTTCAGTGCTTTGCCACTAATTTGCAACAACTTTTCTGTACTTTGACACACTTCTCAGTACTTTGCCACTACTTTTCAGCACTTTGCCACAACTTTTCAGTACTTTGCCACACTTTTCAGTGCTTTGCCACCACTTTGCCACAACTTTTCAGTACTTTGCCACACTTTTGAGCACTTTGCCACTGCTTTTCAGTAGTTTGCCACTACTTTTCAGCACTTTGCCACAATTTTTCAGTACTTTGCCACACTTTTCAGTGTTTTGCCACTACTTTGCCACAACTTGTCAGTACTTTGCCACACTTTTCAGCACTTTGCCACTACGTTTCAGTACTTTGCCACTACTTTTCAGCACTTTGCCACAACTTTTCTGTATTTTGCCACTACTTTTCAGCACTTTGCCACAACTTTTCAGTACTTTGCCACATTTTTCAGTACTTTGCCATAACTTTTCAGTACTGTGCCACACTTTTCTTCACTTTGCCACTACTTTTCAGTACTTTGCCACTACTTTTCAGCACTTTGCCACAACTTTTCAGTACTTTGCTATACTTTTCAGTACTTTGCCACACTTTTCAGTACTTTGCCACACTTTTCAGCAATTTGCCACTACTTTGCAACAACTTTTCAGTACTTTGCCACACTTTTCAGCACTTTGCCACTGCATTTCAGTACTTTGCCACTACTTTTCAGGACTTTGCCACAACTTTTCATTACTTAGCCACAGTACTTTGCCACTACTTTTCAGCACTTTGCCACCATTTTTCAGTACTTTGCCACACTTTACAGTGCTTTGCCACTACTTTGCCACAACTTGTCAGTACTTTGCCACACTTTTCAGCACTTTGCCACTACGTTTCAGTACTTTGCTACAACTTGTCAGTACTATGCTACACATTTCAGCACTTTGCCACTACTTTTCATTACTTTGCCACTACTTTTCAGCACTTTGCCACACTTTTCAGTCCTTTGCAACTACTTTGCCACAACTTTTCATTACTTTGCCACACTTTTCAGCACTTTACCACTGCTTTTCAGAAGTTTGCCACTACTTTTCAGCACTTTACCACAACTTTTCAGTACTTTGCCACACTTTTCAGTACTTTGCTACTGCTTTTCAGTACTTTGCCACACTTTTCACTACTTTGCCTCTACTTTTCAGCACTTTGCCACAACTTTTCTGTACTTTGCCACACTTTTCATTACTTTGCCACGACTTTGCCACAACTTTTCAGTACTTTGGCACACATTCCAGTGCTTTGCCACTACTTTGCAACAACTTTTCAGTACTTTGCCACACTTTTCAGCACTTTGCCACAACTTTTTAGTACTTTGCCACACTTTTCAGTACTTTGCCACGACTTTGCCACAACTTTTCAGTACTTTGCCACACATTTCAGTGCTTTGCCACTACTTTGCAACAACTTTTCTGTACTTTGACACACTTCTCAGTACTTTGCCACTACTTTTCAGCACTTTGCCACAACTTTTCAGTACTTTGCCACACTTTTCAGTGCTTTGCCACCACTTTGCCACAACTTTTCAGTACTTTGCCACACTTTTGAGCACTTTGCCACTGCTTTTCAGTAGTTTGCCACTACTTTTCAGCACTTTGCCACAATTTTTCAGTACTTTGCCACACTTTTCAGTGTTTTGCCACTACTTTGCCACAACTTGTCAGTACTTTGCCACACTTTTCAGCACTTTGCCACTACGTTTCAGTACTTTGCCACTACTTTTCAGCACTTTGCCACAACTTTTCTGTATTTTGCCACTACTTTTCAGCACTTTGCCACAACTTTTCAGTACTTTGCCACATTTTTCAGTACTTTGCCATAACTTTTCAGTACTGTGCCACACTTTTCTTCACTTTGCCACTACTTTTCAGTACTTTGCCACTACTTTTCAGCACTTTGCCACAACTTTTCAGTACTTTGCTATACTTTTCAGTACTTTGCCACACTTTTCAGTACTTTGCCACACTTTTCAGCAATTTGCCACTACTTTGCAACAACTTTTCAGTACTTTGCCACACTTTTCAGCACTTTGCCACTGCATTTCAGTACTTTGCCACTACTTTTCAGGACTTTGCCACAACTTTTCATTACTTAGCCACAGTACTTTGCCACTACTTTTCAGCACTTTGCCACCATTTTTCAGTACTTTGCCACACTTTTCAGTGCTTTGCCACTACTTTGCCACAACTTGTCAGTACTTTGCCACACTTTTCAGCACTTTGCCACTACGTTTCAGTACTTTGCCACTACTTTTCAGCACTTTGCCACAACTTTTCTGTACTTTGCCACTACTTTTCAGCACTTTGCCACAACTTTTCAGTACATTGCCACATTTTTCAGTACTTTGCCACAACTTGTCAGTACTGTGCCACACTTTTCTTCACTTTGCCACTACTTTTCAGTACTTTGCCACTACTTTTCAGCACTTTGCCACAACTTTTCAGTACTTTGCCACATTTTTCAGTACTTTGCCACTACTTTTCAGCACTTTGCCACAACTTTTCAGTACTTTGCCACAACTTTTCAGTACTTTGCCACATTTTTCAGTACTTTGCCCAAAACTTTTCAGTACTGTGCCACACTTTTCTTCACTTTGCCACTACTTTTCAGTACTTTGCCACTACTTTTCAGCACTTTGCCACAACTTTTCAGTACTTTGCCACATTTTTCAGTACTTTGCCACTACTTTTCAGCACTTTGCCACAACTTTTCAGTACTTTGCCATACTTTTCAGTACTTTGCCACGACTTTGCTACAACTTGTCAGTACTATGCCACACTTTTCAGCACTTTGCCACTACTTTTCAGTACTTTGCCACTACTTTTCAGCACTTTGCCACACTTTTCAGTGCTTTGCAACTACTTTGCCACAACTTTTCATTACTTTGCCACACTTTTCAGCACTTTACCACTGCTTTTCAGTAGTTTGCCACTACTTTTCAGCACTTTACCACAACTTTTCAGTACTTTGCCACACTTTTCAGTACTTTGCTACTGCTTTTCAGTACTTTGCCACACTTTTCACTACTTTGCCACTACTTTTCAGCACTTTGCCACACTTTTCAGTACTTTGCCACTACTTTTCAGCACTTTGCCACAACTTTTCTGTACTTTGCCACACTTTTCATTACTTTGCCACGACTTTGCCACAACTTTTCAGTACTTTGCCACACATTCCAGAGCTTTGCCACTACTTTGCAACAACTTTTCAGTACTTTGCCACAATTTTCAGCACTTTGCCACAACTTTTTAGTACTTTGCCACACTTTCATTACTTTGCCACGACTTTGCCACAACTTTTCAGTACTTTGCCACACATTCCAGTGCTTTGCCACTACTTTGCAACAACTTTTCAGTACTTTGCCACACTTTTCAGCATTTTGCCACAACTTTTCAGTACTTTGCCACATTTTTCAGTACTTTGCCACTACTTTTCAGCACTTTGCTACAACTTGTCAGTACTATGCCACACATTTCAGCACTTTGCCACTACTTTTCATTACTTTGCCACTACTTTTCAGCACTTTTCCACACTTTTCAGTCCTTTGCAACTACTTTGCCACAACTTTTCATTACTTTGCCACACTTTTCAGCACTTTACCACTGCTTTTCAGAAGTTTGCCACTACTTTTCAGCACTTTACCACAACTTTTCAGTACTTTGCCACACTTTTCAGTACTTTGCTACTGCTTTTCAGTACTTTGCCACACTTTTCACTACTTTGCCTCTACTTTTCAGCACTTTGCCACACTTTTCAGTACTTTGCCACTACTTTTCAGCACTTTGCCACAACTTTTCTGTACTTTGCCACACTTTTCATTACTTTGCCACGACTTTGCCACAACTTTTCAGTACTTTGGCACACATTCCAGTGCTTTGCCACTACTTTGCAACAACTTTTCAGTACTTTGCCACACTTTTCAGCACTTTGCCACAACTTTTTAGTACTTTGCCACACTTTTCAGTACTTTGCCACGACTTTGCCACAACTTTTCAGTACTTTGCCACACATTTCAGTGCTTTGCCACTACTTTGCAACAACTTTTCTGTACTTTGACACACTTCTCAGTACTTTGCCACTACTTTTCAGCACTTTGCCACAACTTTTCAGTACTTTGCCACACTTTTCAGTGCTTTGCCACCACTTTGCCATAACTTTTCAGTACTTTGCCACACTTTTGAGCACTTTGCCACTGCTTTTCAGTAGTTTGCCACTACTTTTCAGCACTTTGCCACAATTTTTCAGTACTTTGCCACACTTTTCAGTGTTTTGCCACTACTTTGCCACAACTTGTCAGTACTTTGCCACACTTTTCAGCACTTTGCCACTACGTTTCAGTACTTTGCCACTACTTTTCAGCACTTTGCCACAACTTTTCTGTATTTTGCCACTACTTTTCAGCACTTTGCCACAACTTTTCAGTACTTTGCCACATTTTTCAGTACTTTGCCACAACTTTTCAGTACTGTGCCACACTTTTCTTCACTTTGCCACTACTTTTCAGTACTTTGCCACTACTTTTCAGCACTTTGCCACAACTTTTCAGTACTTTGCTATACTTTTCAGTACTTTGCCACACTTTTCAGTACTTTGCCACACCTTTCAGCAATTTGCCACTACTTTGCAACAACTTTTCAGTACTTTGCCACACTTTTCAGCACTTTGCCACTGCATTTCAGTACTTTGCCACTACTTTTCAGGACTTTGCCACAACTTTTCATTACTTAGCCACAGTACTTTGCCACTACTTTTCAGCACTTTGCCACCATTTTTCAGTACTTTGCCACACTTTTCAGTGCTTTGCCACTACTTTGCCACAACTTGTCAGTACTTTGCCACACTTTTCAGCACTTTGCCACTACGTTTCAGTACTTTGCCACTACTTTTCAGCACTTTGCCACAACTTTTCTGTACTTTGCCACTACTTTTCAGCACTTTGCCACAACTTTTCAGTACATTGCCACATTTTTCAGTACTTTGCCACAGCTTGTCAGTACTGTGCCACACTTTTCTTCACTTTGCCACTACTTTTCAGTACTTTGCCACTACTTTTCAGCACTTTGCCACAACTTTTCAGTACTTTGCCACATTTTTCAGTACTTTGCCACTACTTTTCAGCACTTTGCCACAACTTTTCAGTACTTTGCCACAACTTTTCAGTACTTTGCCACATTTTTCAGTACTTTGCCACAATTTTTCAGTACTGTGCCACACTTTTCTTCACTTTGCCACTACTTTTCAGTACTTTGCCACTACTTTTCAGCACTTTGCCACAACTTTTCAGTACTTTGCCATACTTTTCAGTACTTTGCCACGACTTTGCTACAACTTGTCAGTACTATGCCACACTTTTCAGCACTTTGCCACTACTTTTCAGTACTTTGCCACTACTTTTCAGCACTTTGCCACACTTTTCAGTGCTTTGCAACTACTTTGCCACAACTTTTCATTACTTTGCCACACTTTTCAGCACTTTACCACTGCTTTTCAGTAGTTTGCCACTACTTTTCAGCACTTTACCACAATTTTTCAGTACTTTGCCACACTTTTCAGTACTTTGCTACTGCTTTTCAGTACTTTGCCACACTTTTCACTACTTTGCCACTACTTTTCAGCACTTTGCCACACTTTTCAGTACTTTACCACTACTTTTCAGCACTTTGCCACAACTTTTCTGTACTTTGCCACACTTTTCATTACTTTGCCACGACTTTGCCACAACTTTTCAGTACTTTGCCACACATTCCAGAGCTTTGCCACTACTTTGCAACAACTTTTCAGTACTTTGCCACACTTTTCAGCACTTTGCCACAACTTTTTAGTACTTTGCCACACTTTCATTACTTTGCCACGACTTTGCCACAACTTTTCAGTACTTTGCCACACATTCCAGTGCTTTGCCACTACTTTGCAACAACTTTTCAGTACTTTGCCACACTTTTCAGCATTTTGCCACAACTTTTCAGTACTTTGCCACATTTTTCAGTACTTTGCCACTACTTTTCAGCACTTTGCTACAACTTGTCAGTACTATGCCACACATTTCAGCACTTTGCCACTACTTTTCATTACTTTGCCACTACTTTTCAGCACTTTGCCACACTTTTCAGTCCTTTGCAACTACTTTGCCACAACTTTTCATTACTTTGCCACACGTTTCAGCACTTTACCACTGCTTTTCAGAAGTTTGCCACTACTTTTCAGCACTTTACCACAACTTTTCAGTACTTTGCCACACTTTTCAGTACTTTGCTACTGCTTTTCAGTACTTTGCCACACTTTTCACTACTTTGCCACTACTTTTCAGCACTTTGCCACACTTTTCAGTACTTTGCCACTACTTTTCAGTACTTTGCCACGACTTTGCCACAACTTTTCAGTACTTTGCCACACATTCCAGTGCTTTGCCACTAATTTCCAACAACTTTTCAGTACTTTGCCACACTTTTCAGCACTTTGCCACAACTTTTTAGTACTTTGCCACACTTTTTAGTACTTTGCCACGACTTTGCCACAACTTGTCAGTACTTTGCCAGACATTTCAGTGCTTTGCCACTACTTTGCAACAACTTTTCTGTACTTTGACACACTTCTCAGTACTTTGCCACTACTTTTCAGCACTTTGCCACAACTTTTCAGTACTTTGCCACACTTTTCAGTGCTTTGCCACCACTTTGCCACAACTTTTCAGTACTTTACCACACTTTTGAGCACTTTGCCACTGCTTTTCAGTAGTTTGCCACTACTTTTCAGCACTTTGCCACAATTTTTCAGTACTTTGCCACACTTTTCAGTGCTTTGCCACTACTTTGCCACAACTTGTCAGTACTTTGCCACACTTTTCAGCACTTTGCCACTACGTTTCAGTACTTTGCCACTACTTTTCAGCACTTTTGCCACAACTTTTCTGTACTTTGCCACTACTTTTCAGCACTTTGCCACAACTTTTCAGTACTTTGCCACATTTTTCAGTACTTTGCCACTACTTTTCAGCAATTTGCCACAACTTTTCAGTACTTTGCTATACTTTTCAGTACTTTGCCACACTTTTCAGTACTTTGCCACACTTTTCAGCAATTTGCCACTACTTTGCCACAACTTTTCAGTACTTTGCCACACTTTTCAGCACTTTACCACTCCTTTAAAATAGTTTGCCACTATTTTTCAGCACTTTGCCACAACTTGTCAGTTCTTTGCCACACTTTTCAGTGCTTTGCCACGACTTTGCCACAACTTTTCAGTACTTTGCCACACATTCCAGTGCTTTGCCACTACTTTGCAACAACTTTTCAGTACTTTGCCACACTTTTCAGCACTTTGCCACAACTTTTTAGTACTTTGCCACACTTTCATTACTTTGCCACGACTTTGCCACAACTTTTCAGTACTTTGCCACACATTCCAGTGCTTTGCCACTACTTTGCAACAACTTTTCAGTACTTTGCCACACTTTTCAGCACTTTGCCACAACTTTTCAGTACTTTGCCACATTTTTCAGTACTTTGCCACTACTTTTCAGCACTTTGCTACAACTTGTCAGTACTATGCTACACATTTCAGCACTTTGCCACTACTTTTCATTACTTTGCCACTACTTTTCAGCACTTTGCCACACTTTTCAGTCCTTTGCAACTACTTTGCCACAACTTTTCATTACTTTGCCACACTTTTCAGCACTTTACCACTGCTTTTCAGAAGTTTGCCACTACTTTTCAGCACTTTACCACAACTTTTCAGTACTTTGCCACACTTTTCAGTACTTTGCTACTGCTTTTCAGTATTTTGCCACACTTTTCACTACTTTGCCACTACTTTTCAGCACTTTGCCACACTTTTCAGTACTTTGCCACTACTTTTCAGCACTTTGCCACAACTTTTCTGTACTTTGCCACACTTTTCATTACTTTGCCACGATTTTGCCACAACTTTTCAGTACTTTGCCACACATTCCAGTGCTTTGCCACTAATTTGCAACAACTTTTCAGTACTTTGCCACACTTTTCAGCACTTTGCCACAACTTTTTAGTACTTTGCCACACTTTTTAGTACTTTGCCACGACTTTGCCACAACTTTTCAGTACTTTGCCACACTTTTCAGTGCTTTGCCACCACTTTGCCACAACTTTTCAGTACTTTACCACACTTTTGAGCACTTTGCCACTGCTTTTCAGTAGTTTGCCACTACTTTTCAGCACTTTGCCACAATTTTTCAGTACTTTGCCACACTTTTCAGTGCTTTGCCACTACTTTGCCACAACTTGTCAGTACTTTGCCACTACTTTTCAGCAATTTGCCACAACTTTTCAGTCTTTGCCACTACTTTTCAGCACTTTTGCCACAACTTTTCTGTACTTTGCCACTACTTTTCAGCACTTTGCCACAACTTTTCAGTACTTTGCTATACTTTTCAGTACTTTGCCACACTTTTCAGTACTTTGCCACACTTTTCAGCAATTTGCCACTACTTTGCCACACTTTTCAGCACTTTACCACTCCTTTAAAATAGTTTGCCACTACTTTTCAGGACTTTGCCACAACTTTTCATTACCTAGCCACAGTACTTTGCCACTACTTTTCAGCACTTTGCAACAATTTTTCAGTACTTTGCCACACTTTTCAGTGCTTTGCCACTACTTTGCCACAAATTGTCAATACTTTGCCACACTTTTCAGCACTTTGCCACAAATTGTCAGTACTTTGCCACACTTTTCAGCACTTTGCCACTACGTTTCAGTACTTTGCCACTACTTTTCAGCACTTTGCCACAACTTTTCTGTACTTTGCCACTACTTTTCAGCACTTTGCCACAACTTTTTAGTACTGTGCCACACTTTTCTTCACTTTGCCACTACTTTTCAGTACTTTGCCACTACTTTTCAGCACTTTGCCACAACTTTTCAGTACTTTGCCACATTTTTCAGCACTTTGCCACAACTTTTCAGTACTTTGCCACAACTTTTCAGTACTTTGCCACATTTTTCAGTACTTTGCCACAACTTTTCAGTACTGTGCCACACTTTTCTTCACTTTGCCACTACTTTTCAGTACTTTGCCAGTACTTTTCAGCACTTTGCCACAACTTTTCAGTACTTTGCCACATTTTTCAGTACTTTGCCACTACTTTTCAGCACTTTGCCACAACTTTTCAGTACTTTGCCATACCTTTCAGTACTTTGCCACGACTTTGCTACAACTTGTCAGTACTATGCCACACTTTTCAGCACTTTGCCACTACTTTTCAGTACTTTGCCACTACTTTTCAGCACTTTGCCACAACTTTTCAGTACTTTGCCACATTTTTCAGTACTTTGCCACTACTTTTCAGCACTTTGCCACAACTTTTCAGTACTTTGCCATACCTTTCAGTACTTTGCCACGACTTTGCCACAATTTTTCAGTACTTTGCCACACTTTTCAGTGCTTTGCCACTACTTTGCCACAACTTGTCAGTACTTTGCCACACTTTTCAGCACTTTGCCACTACGTTTCAGTACTTTGCCACTACTTTTCAGCACTTTTGCCACAACTTTTCTGTACTTTACCACTACTTTTCAGCACTTTGCCACAACTTTTCAGTACTTTGCCACATTTTTCAGTACTTTGCCACTACTTTTCAGCACTTTGCCACAACTTTTCAGTACTTTGCTATACTTTTCAGTACTTTGCCACACTTTTCAGTACTTTGCCACACTTTTCAGCAATTTGCCACTACTTTGCCACACTTTTCAGCACTTTACCACTCCTTTAAAATAGTTTGCCACTACTTTTCAGGACTTTGCCACAACTTTTCATTACTTAGCCACAGTACGTTGCCACTACTTTTCAGCACTTTGCAACAATTTTTCAGTACTTTGCCACACTTTTCAGTGCTTTGCCACTACTTTGCCACAAATTGTCAATACTTTGCCACACTTTTCAGCACTTTGCCACACTTTTCAGCACTTTGCCACTACGTTTCAGTACTTTGCCACTACTTTTCAGCACTTTGCCACAACTTTTCTGTACTTTGCCACTACTTTTCAGCACTTTGCCACAACTTTTTAGTACTGTGCCACACTTTTCTTCACTTTGCCACTACTTTTCAGTACTTTGCCACTACTTTTCAGCAATTTGCCACAACTTTTCAGTACTTTGCCACATTTTTCAGCACTTTGCCACAACTTTTCAGTACTTTGCCACAACTTTTCAGTACTTTGCCACATTTTTCAGTACTTTGCCACAACTTTTCAGTACTGTGCCACACTTTTCTTCACTTTGCCACTACTTTTCAGTACTTTGCCAGTACTTTTCAGCACTTTGCCACAACTTTTCAGTACTTTGCCACATTTTTCAGTACTTTGCCACTACTTTTCAGCACTTTGCCACAACTTTTCAGTACTTTGCCATACCTTTCAGTACTTTGCCACGACTTTGCTACAACTTGTCAGTACTATGCCACACTTTTCAGCACTTTGCCACTACTTTTCAGTACTTTGCCACTACTTTTCAGCACTTTGCCACAACTTTTCAGTACTTTGCCACATTTTTCAGTACTTTGCCACTACTTTTCAGCACTTTGCCACAACTTTTCAGTACTTTGCCATACCTTTCAGTACTTTGCCACGACTTTGCCACAATTTTTCAGTACTTTGCCACACTTTTCAGTGCTTTGCCACTACTTTGCCACAACTTGTCAGTACTTTGCCACACTTTTCAGCACTTTGCCACTACGTTTCAGTACTTTGCCACTACTTTTCAGCACTTTTGCCACAACTTTTCTGTACTTTCCCACTACTTTTCAGCACTTTGCCACAACTTTTCAGTACTTTGCCACATTTTTCAGTACTTTGCCACTACTTTTCAGTACTTTGCCACTACTTTTCAGCACTTTGCCACACTTTTCAGTGCTTTGCAACTACTTTGCCACAACTTTTCATTACTTTGCCACACTTTTCAGCACTTTACCACTGCTTTTCAGTAGTTTGCCACTACTTTTCAGCACTTTACCACAATTTTTCAGTACTTTGCCACACTTTTCAGTACTTTGCTACTGCTTTTCAGTACTTTGCCACACTTTTCACTACTTTGCCACTACTTTTCAGCACTTTGCCACACTTTTCAGTACTTTGCCACTACTTTTCAGCACTTTGCCACAACTTTTCTGTACTTTGCCACACTTTTCAGTACTTTGCCACACATTCCAGAGCTTTGCCACTACTTTGCAACAACTTTTCAGTACTTTGCCACACTTTTCAGCACTTTGCCACAACTTTTTAGTACTTTGCCACACTTTCATTACTTTGCCACGACTTTGCCACAACTTTTCAGTACTTTGCCACACATTCCAGTGCTTTGCCACTACTTTGCAACAACTTTTCAGTACTTTGCCACACTTTTCAGCATTTTGCCACAATTTTTCAGTACTTTGCCACATTTTTCAGTACTTTGCCACTACTTTTCAGCACTTTGCTACAACTTGTCAGTACTATGCCACACATTTCAGCACTTTGCCACTACTTTTCATTACTTTGCCACTACTTTTCAGCACTTTGCCACTCTTTTCAGTCCTTTGCAACTACTTTGCCACAACTTTTCATTACTTTGCCACACGTTTCAGCACTTTACCACTGCTTTTCAGAAGTTTGCCACTACTTTTCAGCACTTTACCACAACTTTTCAGTACTTTGCCACACTTTTCAGTACTTTGCTACTGCTTTTCAGTACTTTGCCACACTTTTCACTACTTTGCCACTACTTTTCAGCACTTTGCCACACTTTTCAGTACTTTGCCACTACTTTGCAACAACTTTTCAGTACTTTGCCACACTTTTCAGCACTTTGCCACAACTTTTTAGTACTTTGCCACACTTTCCTTACTTTGCCACGACTTTGCCACAACTTTTCAGTACTTTGCCACACATTCCAGTGCTTTGCCGCTACTTTGCAACAACTTTTCAGTACTTTGCCACACTTTTCAGCATTTTGCCACAACTTTTCAGTACTTTGCCACATTTTTCAGTACTTTGCCACTACTTTTCAGCACTTTGCTACAACTTGTCAGTACTATGCCACACATTTCAGCACTTTGCCACTACTTTTCATTACTTTGCCACTACTTTTCAGCACTTTGCCACTCTTTTCAGTCCTTTGCAACTACTTTGCCACAACTTTTCATTACTTTGCCACACGTTTCAGCACTTTACCACTGCTTTTCAGAAGTTTGCCACTACTTTTCAGCACTTTACCACAACTTTTCAGTACTTTGCCACACTTTTCAGTACTTTGCTACTGCTTTTCAGTACTTTGCCACACTTTTCACTACTTTGCCACTACTTTTCAGCACTTTGCCACACTTTTCAGTACTTTGCCACTACTTTTCAGTACTTTGCCACGACTTTGCCACAACTTTTCAGTACTTTGCCACACATTCCAGTGCTTTGCCACTAATTTGCAACAACTTTTCAGTACTTTGCCACACTTTTTAGTACTTTGCCACGACTTTGCCACAACTTGTCAGTACTTTGCCAGACATTTCAGTGCTTTGCCACTACTTTGCAACAACTTTTCTGTACTTTGACACACTTCTCAGTACTTTGCCACTACTTTTCAGCACTTTGCCACAACTTTTCAGTACTTTGCCACACTTTTCAGTGCTTTGCCACCACTTTGCCACAACTTTTAAGTACTTTACCACACTTTTGAGCACTTTGCCACTGCTTTTCAGTAGTTTGCCACTACTTTTCAGCACTTTGCCACAATTTTTCAGTACTTTGCCACACTTTTCAGTGCTTTGCCACTACTTTGCCACAACTTGGCAGTACTTTGCCACACTTTTCAGCACTTTGCCACTACGTTTCAGTACTTTGCCACTACTTTTCAGCACTTTTGCCACAACTTTTCTGTACTTTGCCACTACTTTCAGCACTTTGCCACAACTTTTCAGTACTTTGCCACATTTTTCAGTACTTTGCCACTACTTTTCAGCAATTTGCCACAACTTTTCAGTACTTTGCTATACTTTTCAGTACTTTGCCACACTTTTCAGTACTTTGCCACACTTTTCAGCAATTTGCCACTACTTTGCCACAACTTTTCAGTACTTTTCCACACTTTTCAGCACTTTACCACTCCTTTAAAATAGTTTGCCACTACTTTTCAGCACTTTGCCACAACTTGTCAGTTCTTTGCCACACTTTTCAGTGCTTTGCCACGACTTTGCCACAACTTTTCAGTACTTTGCCACACATTCCAGTGCTTTGCCACTACTTTGCAACAACTTTTCAGTACTTTGCCACACTTTTCAGCACTTTGCCACAACTTTTTAGTACTTTGCCACACTTTCATTACTTTGCCACGACTTTGCCACAACTTTTCAGTACTTTGCCACACATTCCAGTGCTTTGCCACTACTTTGCAACAACTTTTCAGTACTTTGCCACACTTTTCAGCACTTTGCCACAACTTTTCAGTACTTTGCCACATTTTTCAGTACTTTGCCACTACTTTTCAGCACTTTGCTACAACTTGTCAGTACTATGCTACACATTTCAGCACTTTGCCACTACTTTTCATTACTTTGCCACTACTTTTCAGCACTTTGCCACACTTTTCAGTCCTTTGCAACTACTTTGCCACAACTTTTCATTACTTTGCCACACTTTTCAGCACTTTACCACTGCTTTTCAGAAGTTTGCCACTACTTTTCAGCACTTTACCACAACTTTTCAGTACTTTGCCACACTTTTCAGTACTTTGCTACTGCTTTTCAGTACTTTGCCACACTTTTCACTACTTTGCCACTACTTTTCAGCACTTTGCCACAACTTTTCTGTACTTTGCCACACTTTTCATTACTTTGCCACGATTTTGCCACAACTTTTCAGTACTTTGCCACACATTCCAGTGCTTTGCCACTAATTTGCAACAACTTTTCAGTACTTTGCCACACTTTTCAGCACTTTGCCACAACTTTTTAGTACTTTGCCACACTTTTTAGTACTTTGCCACGACTTTGCCACAACTTTTCAGTACTTTGCCACACATTTCAGTGCTTTGCCACTACTTTGCAACAACTTTTCTGTACTTTGACACACTTCTCAGTACTTTGCCACTACTTTTCAGCACTTTGCCACAACTTTTCAGTACTTTGCCACACTTTTCAGTGCTTTGCCACCACTTTGCCACAACTTTTCAGTACTTTACCACACTTTTGAGCACTTTGCCACTGCTTTTCAGTAGTTTGCCACTACTTTTCAGCACTTTGCCACAATTTTTCAGTACTTTGCCACACTTTTCAGTGCTTTGCCACTACTTTGCCACAACTTGTCAGTACTTTGCCACACTTTTCAGCACTTTGCCACTACGTTTCAGTACTTTGCCACTACTTTTCAGCACTTTTGCCACAACTTTTCTGTACTTTGCCACTACTTTTCAGCACTTTGCCACAACTTTTCAGTACTTTGCCACATTTTTCAGTACTTTGCCACTACTTTTCAGCACTTTGCCACAACTTTTCAGTACTTTGCTATACTTTTCAGTACTTTGCCACACTTTTCAGTACTTTGCCACACTTTTCAGCAATTTGCCACTACTTTGCCACACTTTTCAGCACTTTACCACTCCTTTAAAATAGTTTGCCACTACTTTTCAGGACTTTGCCACAACTTTTCATTACTTAGCCACAGTACTTTGCCACTACTTTTCAGCACTTTGCAACAATTTTTCAGTACTTTGCCACACTTTTCAGTGCTTTGCCACTACTTTGCCACAAATTGTCAATACTTTGCCACACTTTTCAGCACTTTGCCACAAATTGTCAGTACTTTGCCACACTTTTCAGCACTTTGCCACTACGTTTCAGTACTTTGCCACTACTTTTCAGCACTTTGCCACAACTTTTCTGTACTTTGCCACTACTTTTCAGCACTTTGCCACAACTTTTTAGTACTGTGCCACACTTTTCTTCACTTTGCCACTACTTTTCAGTACTTTGCCACTACTTTTCAGCACTTTGCCACAACTTTTCAGTACTTTGCCACATTTTTCAGCACTTTGCCACAACTTTTCAGTACTTTGCCACAACTTTTCAGTACTTTGCCACATTTTTCAGTACTTTGCCACAACTTTTCAGTACTGTGCCACACTTTTCTTCACTTTGCCACTACTTTTCAGTACTTTGCCAGTACTTTTCAGCACTTTGCCACAACTTTTCAGTACTTTGCCACATTTTTCAGTACTTTGCCACTACTTTTCAGCACTTTGCCACAACTTTTCAGTACTTTGCCATACCTTTCAGTACTTTGCCACGACTTTGCTACAACTTGTCAGTACTATGCCACACTTTTCAGCACTTTGCCACTACTTTTCAGTACTTTGCCACTACTTTTCAGCACTTTGCCACAACTTTTCAGTACTTTGCCACATTTTTCAGTACTTTGCCACTACTTTTCAGCACTTTGCCACAACTTTTCAGTACTTTGCCATACCTTTCAGTACTTTGCCACGACTTTGCCACAATTTTTCAGTACTTTGCCACACTTTTCAGTGCTTTGCCACTACTTTGCCACAACTTGTCAGTACTTTGCCACACTTTTCAGCACTTTGCCACTACGTTTCAGTACTTTGCCACTACTTTTCAGCACTTTTGCCACAACTTTTCTGTACTTTCCCACTACTTTTCAGCACTTTGCCACAACTTTTCAGTACTTTGCCACATTTTTCAGTACTTTGCCACTACTTTTCAGCACTTTGCCACAACTTTTCAGTACTTTGCTGTACTTTTCAGTACTTTGCCACACTTTTCAGTACTTTGCCACACTTTTCAGCAATTTGCCACTACTTTGCCACACTTTTCAGCACTTTACCACTCCTTTAAAATAGTTTGCCACTACTTTTCAGGACTTTGCCACAACTTTTCATTACTTAGCCACAGTACTTTGCCACTACTTTTCAGCACTTTGCAACAATTTTTCAGTACTTTGCCACACTTTTCAGTGCTTTGCCACTACTTTGCCACAAATTGTCAATACTTTGCCACACTTTTCAGCACTTTGCCACAAATTGTCAGTACTTTGCCACACTTTTCAGCACTTTGCCACTACGTTTCAGTACTTTGCCACTACTTTTCAGCACTTTGCCACAACTTTTCTGTACTTTGCCACTACTTTTCAGCTCTTTGCCACAACTTTTTAGTACTGTGCCACACTTTTCTTCACTTTGCCACTACTTTTCAGTACTTTGCCACTACTTTTCAGCACTTTGCCACAACTTTTCAGTACTTTGCCACATTTTTCAGCACTTTGCCACAACTTTTCAGTACTTTGCCACAACTTTTCAGTACTTTGCCACATTTTTCAGTACTTTGCCACAACTTTTCAGTACTGTGCCACACTTTTCTTCACTTTGCCACTACTTTTCAGTACTTTGCCACTACTTTTCAGCACTTTGCCACAACTTTTCAGTACTTTGCCACATTTTTCAGTACTTTGCCACTACTTTTCAGCACTTTGCCACAACTTTTCAGTACTTTGCCATACCTTTCAGTACTTTGCCACGACTTTGCTACAACTTGTCAGTACTATGCCACACTTTTCAGCACTTTGCCACTACTTTTCAGCACTTTGCTACAACTTTTCAGTACTTTGCCACATTTTTCAGTACTTTGCCACTACTTTTCAGCACTTTGCCACAACTTTTCAGTACTTTGCTATACTTTTCAGTACTTTGCCACACTTTTCAGTACTTTGCCACACTTTTCAGCAATTTGCCACTACTTTGCCACACTTTTCAGCACTTTACCACTCCTTTAAAATAGTTTGCCACTACTTTTCAGGACTTTGCCACAACTTTTCATTACTTAGCCACAGTACTTTGCCACTACTTTTCAGCACTTTGCAACAATTTTTCAGTACTTTGCCACACTTTTCAGTGCTTTGCCACTACTTTGCCACAAATTGTCAATACTTTGCCACACTTTTCAGCACTTTGCCACAAATTGTCAGTACTTTGCCACACTTTTCAGCACTTTGCCACTACGTTTCAGTACTTTGCCACTACTTTTCAGCACTTTGCCACAACTTTTCTGTACTTTGCCACTACTTTTCAGCACTTTGCCACAACTTTTTAGTACTGTGCCACACTTTTCTTCACTTTGCCACTACTTTTCAGTACTTTGCCACTACTTTTCAGCACTTTGCCACAACTTTTCAGTACTTTGCCACATTTTTCAGCACTTTGCCACAACTTTTCAGTACTTTGCCACAACTTTTCAGTACTTTGCCACATTTTTCAGTACTTTGCCACAACTTTTCAGTACTGTGCCACACTTTTCTTCACTTTGCCACTACTTTTCAGTACTTTGCCAGTACTTTTCAGCACTTTGCCACAACTTTTCAGTACTTTGCCACATTTTTCAGTACTTTGCCACTACTTTTCTGTACTTTGCCACTACTTTTCAGCACTTTGCCACAACTTTTTAGTACTGTGCCACACTTTTCTTCACTTTGCCACTACTTTTCAGTACTTTGCCACTACTTTTCAGCACTTTGCCACAACTTTTCAGTACTTTGCCACACTTTTCAGCACTTTGCCACAACTTTTTAGTACTTTGCCACACTTTCATTACTTTGCCACGACTTTGCCACAACTTTTCAGTACTTTGCCACACATTCCAGTGCTTTGCCACTACTTTGCAACAACTTTTCAGTACTTTGCCACACTTTTCAGCACTTTGCCACAACTTTTCAGTACTTTGCCACATTTTTCAGTACTTTGCCACTACTTTTCAGCACTTTGCTACAACTTGTCAGTACTATGCTACACATTTCAGCACTTTGCCACTACTTTTCATTACTTTGCCACTACTTTTCAGCACTTTGCCACACTTTTCAGTCCTTTGCAACTACTTTGCCACAACTTTTCATTACTTTGCCACACTTTTCAGCACTTTACCACTGCTTTTCAGAAGTTTGCCACTACTTTTCAGCACTTTACCACAACTTTTCAGTACTTTGCCACACTTTTCAGTACTTTGCTACTGCTTTTCAGTACTTTGCCACACTTTTCACTACTTTGCCACAATTTTTCAGTACTTTGCCACACTTTTCAGTACTTTGCTACTGCTTTTCAGTACTTTGCCACACTTTTCAGTACTTTGCCACACTTTTCAGCAATTTGCCACTACTTTGCCACACTTTTCAGCACTTTACCACTCCTTTAAAATAGTTTGCCACTACTTTTCAGCACTTTGCCACAACTTTTCTGTACTTTGCCACTACTTTTCAGCACTTTACCACAACTTTTCAGTACATTGCCACACTTTTTAGTACTTTGCCACGACTTTGCCACAACTTTTCAGTACTTTGCCACACATTTCAGTGCTTTGCCACTACTTTGCAACAACTTTTCTGTACTTTGACACACTTCTCAGTACTTTGCCACTACTTTTCAGCACTTTGCCACAACTTTTCAGTACTTTGCCACACTTTTCAGTGCTTTGCCACCACTTTGCCACAACTTTTCAGTACTTTACCACACTTTTGAGCACTTTGCCACTGCTTTTCAGTAGTTCGCCACTACTTTTCAGCACTTTGCCACAACTTTTCAGTACTTTGCCACACTTTTCAGTGCTTTGCCACTACTTTGCCACAACTTGTCAGTACTTTGCCACACTTTTCAGCACTTTGCCACTACGTTTCAGTACTTTGCCACTACTTTTCAGCACTTTTGCCACAACTTTTCTGTACTTTGCCACTACTTTTCAGCACTTTGCCACAACTTTTCAGTACTTTTGCCACATTTTTCAGTATTTTGCCACTACTTTTCAGCACTTTGCCACAACTTTTCAGTACTTTGCTATACTTTTCAGTACTTTGCCACACTTTTCAGTACTTTGCCACACTTTTCAGCAATTTGCCACTACTTTGCCACACTTTTCAGCACTTTACCACTCCTTTAAAATAGTTTGCCACTACTTTTCAGGACTTTGCCACAACTTTTCATTACTTAGCCACAGTACTTTGCCACTACTTTTCAGCACTTTGCAACAATTTTTCAGTACTTTGCCACACTTTTCAGTGCTTTGCCACTACTTTGCCACAAATTGTCAATACTTTGCCACACTTTTCAGCACTTTGCCACAAATTGTCAGTACTTTGCCACACTTTTCAGCACTTTGCCACTACGTTTCAGTACTTTGCCACTACTTTTCAGCACTTTGCCACAACTTTTCTGTACTTTGCCACTACTTTTCAGCACTTTGCCACAACTTTTTAGTACTGTGCCACACTTTTCTTCACTTTGCCACTACTTTTCAGTACTTTGCCACTACTTTTCAGCACTTTGCCACAACTTTTCAGTACTTTGCCACATTTTTCAGCACTTTGCCACAACTTTTCAGTACTTTGCCACAACTTTTCAGTACTTTGCCACATTTTTCAGTACTTTGCCACAACTTTTCAGTACTGTGCCACACTTTTCTTCACTTTGCCACTACTTTTCAGTACTTTGCCAGTACTTTTCAGCACTTTGTCACAACTTTTCAGTACTTTGCCACATTTTTCAGTACTTTGCCACTACTTTTCAGCACTTTGCCACAACTTTTCAGTACTTTGCCATACCTTTCAGTACTTTGCCACGACTTTGCTACAACTTGTCAGTACTATGCCACACTTTTCAGCACTTTGCCACTACTTTTCAGTACTTTGCCACTACTTTTCAGCACTTTGCCACAACTTTTCAGTACTTTGCCACATTTTTCAGTACTTTGCCACTACTTTTCAGCACTTTGCCACAACTTTTCAGTACTTTGCCATACCTTTCAGTACTTTGCCACGACTTTGCCACAATTTTTCAGTACTTTGCCACACTTTTCAGTGCTTTGCCACTACTTTGCCACAACTTGTCAGTACTTTGCCACACTTTTCAGCACTTTGCCACTACGTTTCAGTACTTTGCCACTACTTTTCAGCACTTTTGCCACAACTTTTCTGTACTTTCCCACTACTTTTCAGCACTTTGCCACAACTTTTCAGTACTTTGCCACATTTTTCAGTACTTTGCCACTACTTTTCAGCACTTTGCCACAACTTTTCAGTACTTTGCTGTACTTTTCAGTACTTTGCCACACTTTTCAGTACTTTGCCACACTTTTCAGCAATTTGCCACTACTTTGCCACACTTTTCAGCACTTTACCACTCCTTTAAAATAGTTTGCCACTACTTTTCAGGACTTTGCCACAACTTTTCATTACTTAGCCACAGTACTTTGCCACTACTTTTCAGCACTTTGCAACAATTTTTCAGTACTTTGCCACACTTTTCAGTGCTTTGCCACTACTTTGCCACAAATTGTCAATACTTTGCCACACTTTTCAGCACTTTGCCACAAATTGTCAGTACTTTGCCACACTTTTCAGCACTTTGCCACTACGTTTCAGTACTTTGCCACTACTTTTCAGCACTTTGCCACAACTTTTCTGTACTTTGCCACTACTTTTCAGCACTTTGCCACAACTTTTTAGTACTGTGCCACACTTTTCTTCACTTTGCCACTACTTTTCAGTACTTTGCCACTACTTTTCAGCACTTTGCCACAACTTTTCAGTACTTTGCCACATTTTTCAGCACTTTGCCACAACTTTTCAGTACTTTGCCACAACTTTTCAGTACTTTGCCACATTTTTCAGTACTTTGCCACAACTTTTCAGTACTGTGCCACACTTTTCTTCACTTTGCCACTACTTTTCAGTACTTTGCCACTACTTTTCAGCACTTTGCCACAACTTTTCAGTACTTTGCCACATTTTTCAGTACTTTGCCACTACTTTTCAGCACTTTGCCACAACTTTTCAGTACTTTGCCATACCTTTCAGTACTTTGCCACGACTTTGCTACAACTTGTCAGTACTATGCCACACTTTTCAGCACTTTGCCACTACTTTTCAGCACTTTGCCACAACTTTTCAGTACTTTGCCACATTTTTCAGTACTTTGCCACTACTTTTCAGCACTTTGCCACAACTTTTCAGTACTTTGCTATACTTTTCAGTACTTTGCCACACTTTTCAGTACTTTGCCACACTTTTCAGCAATTTGCCACTACTTTGCCACACTTTTCAGCACTTTACCACTCCTTTAAAATAGTTTGCCACTACTTTTCAGGACTTTGCCACAACTTTTCATTACTTAGCCACAGTACTTTGCCACTACTTTTCAGCACTTTGCAACAATTTTTCAGTACTTTGCCACACTTTTCAGTGCTTTGCCACTACTTTGCCACAAATTGTCAATACTTTGCCACACTTTTCAACACTTTGCCACAAATTGTCAGTACTTTGCCACACTTTTCAGCACTTTGCCACTACGTTTCAGTACTTTGCCACTACTTTTCAGCACTTTGCCACAACTTTTCTGTACTTTGCCACTACTTTTCAGCACTTTGCCACAACTTTTTAGTACTGTGCCACACTTTTCTTCACTTTGCCACTACTTTTCAGTACTTTGCCACTACTTTTCAGCACTTTGCCACAACTTTTCAGTACTTTGCCACATTTTTCAGCACTTTGCCACAACTTTTCAGTACTTTGCCACAACTTTTCAGTACTTTGCCACATTTTTCAGTACTTTGCCACAACTTTTCAGTACTGTGCCACACTTTTCTTCACTTTGCCACTACTTTTCAGTACTTTGCCAGTACTTTTCAGCACTTTGCCACAACTTTTCAGTACTTTGCCACATTTTTCAGTACTTTGCCACTACTTTTCAGCACTTTGCCACAACTTTTCAGTACTTTGCCATACCTTTCAGTACTTTGCCACGACTTTGCTACAACTTGTCAGTACTATGCCACACTTTTCAGCACTTTGCCACTACTTTTCAGTACTTTGCCACTACTTTTCAGCACTTTGCCACAACTTTTCAGTACTTTGCCACATTTTTCAGTACTTTGCCACTACTTTTCAGCACTTTGCCACAACTTTTCAGTACTTTGCCATACCTTTCAGTACTTTGCCACGACTTTGCCACAATTTTTCAGTACTTTGCCACACTTTTCAGTGCTTTGCCACTACTTTGCCACAACTTGTCAGTACTTTGCCACACTTTTCAGCACTTTGCCACTACGTTTCAGTACTTTGCCACTACTTTTCAGCACTTTTGCCACAACTTTTCTGTACTTTCCCACTACTTTTCAGCACTTTGCCACAACTTTTCAGTACTTTGCCACATTTTTCAGTACTTTGCCACTACTTTTCAGCACTTTGCCACAACTTTTCAGTACTTTGCTGTACTTTTCAGTACTTTGCCACACTTTTCAGTACTTTGCCACACTTTTCAGCAATTTGCCACTACTTTGCCACACTTTTCAGCACTTTACCACTCCTTTAAAATAGTTTGCCACTACTTTTCAGGACTTTGCCACAACTTTTCATTACTTAGCCACAGCACTTTGCCACTACTTTTCAGCACTTTGCAACAATTTTTCAGTACTTTGCCACACTTTTCAGTGCTTTGCCACTACTTTGCCACAAATTGTCAATACTTTGCCACACTTTTCAGCACTTTGCCACAAATTGTCAGTACTTTGCCACACTTTTCAGCACTTTGCCACTACGTTTCAGTACTTTGCCACTACTTTTCAGCACTTTGCCACAACTTTTCTGTACTTTGCCACTACTTTTCAGCACTTTGCCACAACTTTTTAGTACTGTGCCACACTTTTCTTCACTTTGCCACTACTTTTCAGTACTTTGCCACTACTTTTCAGCACTTTGCCACAACTTTTCAGTACTTTGCCACATTTTTCAGCACTTTGCCACAACTTTTCAGTACTTTGCCACAACTTTTCAGTACTTTGCCACATTTTTCAGTACTTTGCCACAACTTTTCAGTACTGTGCCACACTTTTCTTCACTTTGCCACTACTTTTCAGTACTTTGCCACTACTTTTCAGCACTTTGCCACAACTTTTCAGTACTTTGCCACATTTTTCAGTACTTTGCCACTACTTTTCAGCACTTTGCCACAACTTTTCAGTACTTTGCCATACCTTTCAGTACTTTGCCACGACTTTGCTACAACTTGTCAGTACTATGCCACACTTTACAGCACTTTGCCACTACTTTTCAGTACTTTGCCACTACTTTTCAGCACTTTGCCACACTTTTCAGTCCTTTGCAACTACTTTGCCACAACTTTTCATTACTTTGCCACACGTTTCAGCACTTTACCACTGCTTTTCAGAAGTTTGCCACTACTTTTCAGCACTTTACCACAACTTTTCAGTACTTTGCCACACTTTTCAGTACTTTGCTACT
Source organism: Saccoglossus kowalevskii (assembly GCF_978046115.1). NCBI lineage: Eukaryota > Metazoa > Hemichordata > Enteropneusta > Harrimaniidae > Saccoglossus > Saccoglossus kowalevskii. The sequence continues at coordinate 35,442 of NC_140661.1, forward strand.
GCTTTTCAGTACTTTGCCACACTTTTCACTACTTTGCCACTACTTTTCAGCACTTTGCCACACTTTTCAGTACTTTGCCACTACTTTTCATTACTTTGCCACGACTTTGCCACAACATTTCAATACTTTGCCACACATTCCAGTGCTTTGCCACTAATTTGCAACAACTTTTCAGTACTTTGCCACACTTTTCAGCACTTTGCCACAACTTTTTAGTACTTTGCCACACTTTTTAGTACTTTGCCACGACTTTGCCACAACTTTTCAGTACTTTGCCAGACATTTCAGTGCTTTGCCACTACTTTGCAACAACTTTTCTGTACTTTGACACACTTCTCAGTACTTTGCCACTACTTTTCAGCACTTTGCCACAACTTTTCAGTACTTTGCCACACTTTTCAGTGCTTTGCCACCACTTTGCCACAACTTTTCAGTACTTTACCACACTTTTGAGCACTTTGCCACTGCTTTTCAGTAGTTTGCCACTACTTTTCAGCACTTTGCCACAATTTTTCAGTACTTTGCCACACTTTTCAGTGCTTTGCCACTACTTTGCCACAACTTGTCAGTACTTTGCCACACTTTTCAGCACTTTGCCACTACGTTTCAGTACTTTGCCACTACTTTTCAGCACTTTTGCCACAACTTTTCTGTACTTTGCCACTACTTTTCAGCACTTTGCCACAACTTTTCAGTACTTTGCCACATTTTTCAGTACTTTGCCACTACTTTTCAGCACTTTGCCACAACTTTTCAGTACTTTGCTATACTTTTCAGTACTTTGCCACACTTTTCAGTACTTTGCCACACTTTTCAGCAATTTGCCACTACTTTGCCACAACTTTTCAGTACTTTGCCACACTTTTCAGCACTTTACCACTCCTTTAAATTAGTTTGCCACTACTTTTCAGCACTTTGCCACAACTTGTCAGTTCTTTGCCACACTTTTCAGTGCTTTGCCACGACTTTGCCACAACTTTTCAGTACTTTGCCACACATTCCAGTGCTTTGCCACTACTTTGCAACAACTTTTCAGTACTTTGCCACACTTTTCAGCACTTTGCCACAACTTTTTAGTACTTTGCCACACTTTCATTACTTTGCCACGACTTTGCCACAACTTTTCAGTACTTTGCCACACATTCCAGTGCTTTGCCACTACTTTGCAACAACTTTTCAGTACTTTGCCACACTTTTCAGCACTTTGCCACAACTTTTCAGTACTTTGCCACATTTTTCAGTACTTTGCCACTACTTTTCAGCACTTTGCTACAACTTGTCAGTACTATGCTACACATTTCAGCACTTTGCCACTACTTTTCATTACTTTGCCACTACTTTTCAGCACTTTGCCACACTTTTCAGTCCTTTGCAACTACTTTGCCACAACTTTTCATTACTTTGCCACACTTTTCAGCACTTTACCACTGCTTTTCAGAAGTTTGCCACTACTTTTCAGCACTTTACCACAACTTTTCAGTACTTTGCCACACTTTTCAGTACTTTGCTACTGCTATTCAGTACTTTGCCACACTTTTCACTACTTTGCCACTACTTTTCAGCACTTTGCCACACTTTTCAGTACTTTGCCACTACTTTTCAGCACTTTGCCACAACTTTTCTGTACTTTGCCACACTTTTCATTACTTTGCCACGACTTTGCCACAACTTTTCAGTACTTTGCCACACATTCCAGTGCTTTGCCACTAATTTGCAACAACTTTTCAGTACTTTGCCACACTTTTCAGCACTTTGCCACAACTTTTTAGTACTTTGCCACACTTTTTAGTACTTTGCCACGACTTTGCCACAACTTTTCAGTACTTTGCCACACATTTCAGTGCTTTGCCACTACTTTGCAACAACTTTTCTGTACTTTGACACACTTCTCAGTACTTTGCCACTACTTTTCAGCACTTTGCCACAACTTTTCAGTACTTTGCCACACTTTTCAGTGCTTTGCCACCACTTTGCCACAACTTTTCAGTACTTTACCACACTTTTGAGCACTTTGCCACTGCTTTTCAGTAGTTTGCCACTACTTTTCAGCACTTTGCCACAATTTTTCAGTACTTTGCCACACTTTTCAGTGCTTTGCCACTACTTTGCCACAACTTGTCAGTACTTTGCCACACTTTTCAGCACTTTGCCACTACGTTTCAGTACTTTGCCACTACTTTTCAGCACTTTTGCCACAACTTTTCTGTACTTTGCCACTACTTTTCAGCACTTTGCCACAACTTTTCAGTACTTTGCCACATTTTTCAATACTTTGCCACTACTTTTCAGCATTTTGCCACAACTTTTCAGTACTTTGCTATACTTTTCAGTACTTTACCACACTTTTCAGTACTTTGCCACACTTTTCAGCAATTTGCCACTACTTTGCCACACTTTTCAGCACTTTACCACTCCTTTAAAATAGTTTGCCACTACTTTTCAGGACTTTGCCACAACTTTTCATTACTTAGCCACAGTACTTTGCCAATACTTTTCAGCACTTTGCAACAATTTTTCAGTACTTTGCCACACTTTTCAGTGCTTTGCCACTACTTTGCCACAAATTGTCAATACTTTGCCACACTTTTCAGCACTTTGCCACAAATTGTCAGTACTTTGCCACACTTTTCAGCACTTTGCCACTACGTTTCAGTACTTTGCCACTACTTTTCAGCACTTTGCCACAACTTTTCTGTATTTTGCCACTACTTTTCAGCACTTTGCCACAACTTTTCAGTACATTGCCACATTTTTCAGTACTTTGCCACAACTTTTTAGTACTGTGCCACACTTTTCTTCACTTTGCCACTACTTTTCAGTACTTTGCCACTACTTTTCAGCACTTTGCCACAACTTTTCAGTACTTTGCCACATTTTTCAGCACTTTGCCACAACTTTTCAGTACTTTGCCACAACTTTTCAGTACTTTGCCACATTTTTCAGTACTTTGCCACAACTTTTCAGTACTGTGCCACACTTTTCTTCACTTTGCCACTACTTTTCAGTACTTTGCCACTACTTTTCAGCACTTTGCCACAACTTTTCAGTACTTTGCCACATTTTTCAGTACTTTGCCACTACTTTTCAGCACTTTGCCACAACTTTTCAGTACTTTGCCATACCTTTCAGTACTTTGCCACGACTTTGCTACAACTTGTCAGTACTATGCCACACTTTTCAGCACTTTGCCACTACTTTTCAGTACTTTGCCACTACTTTTCAGCACTTTGCCACACTTTTCAGTGCTTTGCAACTACTTTGCCACAACTTTTCATTACTTTGCCACACTTTTCAGCACTTTACCACTGCTTTTCAGTAGTTTGCCACTACTTTTCAGCACTTTACCACAACTTTTCAGTACTTTGCCACACTTTTCAGTACTTTGCTACTGCTTTTCAGTACTTTGCCACACTTTTCACTACTTTGCCACTACTTTTCAGCACTTTGCCACACTTTTCAGTACTTTGCCCCTACTTTTCAGCACTTTGCCACAACTTTTCTGTACTTTGCCACACTTTTCATTACTTTGCCACGACTTTGCCACAACTTTTCAATACTTTGCCACACATTCCAGTGCTTTGCCACTACTTTGCAACAACTTTTCAGTACTTTGCCACACTTTTCAGCACTTTGCCACAACTTTTTAGTACTTTGCCACACTTTTCATTACTTTGCCACGACTTTGCCACAACTTTTCAGTACTTTGCCACACATTCCAGTGCTTTGCCACTACTTTGCAACAACTTTTCAGTACTTTGCCACACTTTTCAGCACTTTGCCACAACTTTTCAGTACTTTGCCACATTTTTCAGTACTTTGCCACTACTTTTCAGCACTTTGCCACAACTTTTCAGTACTTTGCCATACCTTTCAGTACTTTGCCACGACTTTGCTACATCTTGTCAGTACTATGCCACACTTTTCAGCACTTTGCCACTACTTTTCAGTACTTTGCCACTACTTTTCAGCACTTTGCCACACTTTTCAGTGCTTTGCAACTACTTTGCCACAACTTTTCATTACTTTGCCACACTTTTCAGCACTTTACCACTGCTTTTCAGAAGTTTGCCACTACTTTTCAGCACTTTACCACAACTTTTCAGTACTTTGCCACACTTTTCAGTATTTTGCTACTGCTTTTCAGTACTTTGCCACACTTTTCACTACTTTGCCACTACTTTTCAGCACTTTGCCACACTTTTCAGTACTTTGCCACTACTTTTCAGCACTTTGCCACAACTTTTCTGTACTTTGCCACACTTTTCATTACTTTGCCACGACTTTGCCACAACTTTTCAGTACTTTGCCACACATTTCAGTGCTTTGCCACTACTTTGCAACAACTTTTCTGTACTTTGACACACTTCTCAGTACTTTGCCACTACATTTCAGCACTTTGCCACAACTTTTCAGTACTTTGCCACACTTTTCAGTGCTTTGCCACCACTTTGCCACAACTTTTCAGTACTTTGCCACACTTTTGAGCACTTTGCCACTGCTTTTCAGTAGTTTGCCACTACTTTTCAGCACTTTGCCACAATTTTTCAGTACTTTGCCACACTTTTCAGTGCTTTGCCACTACTTTGCCACAACTTGTCAGTACTTTGCCACACTTTTCAGCACTTTGCCACTACGTTTCAGTACTTTGCCACTACTTTTCAGCACTTTGCCAAAACTTTTCTGTACTTTGCCACTACTCTTCAGCACTTTGCCACAACGTTTCAGTACATTGCCACATTTTTCAGTACTTTGCCACTACTTTTCAGTACTTTGCCACTACTTTTCAGCACTTTGCCACACTTTTCAGTACTTTGCCACGACTTTGCCGCAACTTTTCAGTACTTTGCCACACTTTTCAGCAATTTGCCACTGCTTTTCAGTAGTTTGCCACCACTTTTCAGCACTTTGCCTCAACTTTTCAGTACTTTGCCACACTTTTCAGTGCTTTGCCACTACTTTGCCACTACTTTTCAGCACTTTGCCACAACTTTTCAGTACTTTGCCACATTTTTCAGTACACTGCCACAACTTTTCAGCACTTTGCCACACTTTTCAGTACTTTGCCACGACTTTGCTACAACTTTTCAGTACTTTGCCACACTTTTCTGTACTTTACCACTCCTTTAAAATAGTTTGCCACTACTTTTCAGCACTTTGCCACAACTTGTCCAAAACTTTTCATTACTTTGCCACACTTTTCAGCACTTTACCACTGCTTTTCAGTAGTTTGCCACTACTTTTCAGCACTTTACCACAACTTTTCAGTACTTTGCCACACTTTTCAGTGCTTTGCCACTACTTTGCCACAACTTGTCAGTACTTGCTACACTTTTTAGCACTTTGCCACTACGTTTCAGTACTTTGCAACTACTTTTCAGCACATTGCCACAACTTTTCAGTACTTTGCCACACTTTTCAGTGCTTTGCCACTACTTTGCCACAAATTGTCAATACTTTGCCACACTTTTCAGCACTTTGCCACAAATTGTCAGTACTTTGCCACACTTTTCAGCACTTTGCCACTACGTTTCAGTACTTTGCCACTACTTTTCAGCACTTTGCCACAACTTTTCTGTACTTTGCCACTACTTTTCAGCACTTTGCCACAACTTTTCAGTACATTGCCACATTTTTCAGTACTTTGCCACAACTTTTTAGTACTGTGCCACACTTTTCTTCACTTTGCCACTACTTTTCAGTACTTTGCCACTACTTTTCAGCACTTTGCCACAACTTTTCAGTACTTTGCCACATTTTTCAGCACTTTGCCACAACTTTTCAGTACTTTGCCACAACTTTTCAGTACTTTGCCACATTTTTCAGTACTTTGCCACAACTTTTCAGTACTGTGCCACACTTTTCTTCACTTTGCCACTACTTTTCAGTACTTTGCCACTACTTTTCAGCACTTTGCCACAACTTTTCAGTACTTTGCCACATTTTTCAGTACTTTGCCACTACTTTTCAGCACTTTGCCACAACTTTTCAGTACTTTGCCATACCTTTCAGTACTTTGCCACGACTTTGCTACAACTTGTCAGTACTATGCCACACTTTTCAGCACTTTGCCACTACTTTTCAGTACTTTGCCACTACTTTTCAGCACTTTGCCACACTTTTCAGTGCTTTGCAACTACTTTGCCACAACTTTTCATTACTTTGCCACACTTTTCAGCACTTTACCACTGCTTTTCAGTAGTTTGCCACTACTTTTCAGCACTTTACCACAACTTTTCAGTACTTTGCCACACTTTTCAGTACTTTGCTACTGCTTTTCAGTACTTTGCCACACTTTTCACTACTTTGCCACTACTTTTCAGCACTTTGCCACACTTTTCAGTACTTTGCCCCTACTTTTCAGCACTTTGCCACAACTTTTCTGTACTTTGCCACACTTTTCATTACTTTGCCACGACTTTGCCACAACTTTTCAATACTTTGCCACACATTCCAGTGCTTTGCCACTACTTTGCAACAACTTTTCAGTACTTTGCCACACTTTTCAGCACTTTGCCACAACTTTTTAGTACTTTGCCACACTTTTCATTACTTTGCCACGACTTTGCCACAACTTTTCAGTACTTTGCCACACATTCCAGTGCTTTGCCACTACTTTGCAACAACTTTTCAGTACTTTGCCACACTTTTCAGCACTTTGCCACAACTTTTCAGTACTTTGCCACATTTTTCAGTACTTTGCCACTACTTTTCAGCACTTTGCCACAACTTTTCAGTACTTTGCCATACTTTTCAGTACTTTGCCACGTCTTTGCTACATCTTGTCAGTACTATGCCACACTTTTCAGCACTTTGCCACTACTTTTCAGTACTTTGCCACTACTTTTCAGCACTTTGCCACACTTTTCAGTGCTTTGCAACTACTTTGCCACAACTTTTCATTACTTTGCCACACTTTTCAGCACTTTACCACTGCTTTTCAGAAGTTTGCCACTACTTTTCAGCACTTTACCACAACGTTTCAGTACTTTGCCACACTTTTCAGTATTTTGCTACTGCTTTTCAGTACTTTGCCACACTTTTCACTACTTTGCCACTACTTTTCAGCACTTTGCCACACTTTTCAGTACGTTGCCACTACTTTTCAGCACTTTGCCACAACTTTTCTGTACTTTGCCACACTTTTCATTACTTTGCCACGACTTTGCCACAACTTTTCAGTACTTTGCCACACATTTCAGTGCTTTGCCACTACTTTGCAACAACTTTTCTGTACTTTGACACACTTCTCAGTACTTTGCCACTACATTTCAGCACTTTGCCACAACTTTTCAGTACTTTGCCACACTTTTCAGTGCTTTGCCACCACTTTGCCACAACTTTTCAGTACTTTGCCACACTTTTGAGCACTTTGCCACTGCTTTTCAGTAGTTTGCCACTACTTTTCAGCACTTTGCCACAATTTTTCAGTACTTTGCCACACTTTTCAGTGCTTTGCCACTACTTTGCCACAACTTGTCAGTACTTTGCCACACTTTTCAGCACTTTGCCACTACGTTTCAGTACTTTGCCACTACTTTTCAGCACTTTGCCACAACTTTTCTGTACTTTGCCACTACTCTTCAGCACTTTGCCACAACGTTTCAGTACATTGCCACATTTTTCAGTACTTTGCCACTACTTTTCAGTACTTTGCCACTACTTTTCAGCACTTTGCCACACTTTTCAGTACTTTGCCACGACTTTGCCGCAACTTTTCAGTACTTTGCCACACTTTTCAGCAATTTGCCACTGCTTTTCAGTAGTTTGCCACCACTTTTCAGCACTTTGCCTCAACTTTTCAGTACTTTGCCACACTTTTCAGTGCTTTGCCACTACTTTGCCACTACTTTTCAGCACTTTGCCACAACTTTTCAGTACTTTGCCACATTTTTCAGTACACTGCCACAACTTTTCAGCACTTTGCCACACTTTTCAGTACTTTGCCACGACTTTGCTACAACTTTTCAGTACTTTGCCACACTTTTCTGTACTTTACCACTCCTTTAAAATAGTTTGCCACTACTTTTCAGCACTTTGCCACAACTTGTCCAAAACTTTTCATTACTTTGCCACACTTTTCAGCACTTTACCACTGCTTTTCAGTAGTTTGCCACTACTTTTCAGCACTTTACCACAACTTTTCAGTACTTTGCCACACTTTTCAGTGCTTTGCCACTACTTTGCCACAACTTGTCAGTACTTGCAACACTTTTTAGCACTTTGCCACTACGTTTCAGTACTTTGCAACTACTTTTCAGCACATTGCCACAACTTTTCAGTACTTTGCCACACTTTTCAGTACTTTGCTACTGCTTTTCAGTACTTTGCCACACTTTTCACTACTTTTCCACTACTTTTCAGCACTTTGCCACACTTTTCAGTACTTTGCCACTACTTTTCAGCACTTTGCCACAACTTTTTAGTACTTTGCCACTACTTTTCAGCACTTTGCCACAACTTTTCATTACTTTGCCACATTTTTCAGTACTTTGCCACTACTTTTCAGCACTTTGCCACAACTTTTCATTACTTTGCCATACCTTTCAGTACTTTGCTACTGCTTTTCAGTACTTTGCCACACTTTTCACTACTTTGCCACTACTTTTCAGCACTTTGCCACACTTTTCAGTACTTTGCCACTACTTTTCAGCACTTTGCCACAACTTTTCTGTACTTTGCCACACTTTTCATTACTTTGCCACGACTTTGCCACAACTTTTCAGTACTTTGCCACACATTCCAGTGCTTTGCCACTACTTTGCAACAACTTTTCAGTACTTTGCCACACTTTTCAGCACTTTGCCACAACTTTTTAGTACTTTGCCACACTTTTCATTACTTTGCCACGACTTTGCCACAACTTTTCAGTACTTTGCCACACATTCCAGTGCTTTGCCACTACTTTGCAACAACTTTTCAGTACTTTGCCACACTTTTCAGCACTTTGCCACAACTTTTCAGTACTTTGCCACATTTTTCAGTACTTTGCCACTACTTTTCAGCACTTTGCCACAACTTTTCAGTACTTTGCCATACTTTTCAGTACTTTGCCACGACTTTGCTACAACTTGTCAGTACTATGCCACACTTTTCAGCACTTTGCCAATACTTTTCAGTACTTTGCCACTACTTTTCAGCACTTTGCCACACTTTTCAGTGCTTTGCAACTACTTTGCCACAACTTTTCATTACTTTGCCACACTTTTCAGCACTTTACCACTGCTTTTCAGTAGTTTGCCACTACTTTTCAGCACTTTACCACAACTTTTCAGTACTTTGCCACACTTTTCAGTACTTTGCTACTGCTTTTCAGTACTTTGCCACACTTTTCACTACTTTGCCACTACTTTTCAGCACTTTGCCACACTTTTCAGTACTTTGCCACTACTTTTCAGCACTTTGCCACAACTTTTCTGTACTTTGCCACACTTTTCATTACTTTGCCACGACTTTGCCACAACTTTTCAATACTTTGCCACACATTCCAGTGCTTTGCCACTACTTTGCAACAACTTTTCAGTACTTTGCCACACTTTTCAGCACTTTGCCACAACTTTTTAGTACTTTGCCACGCTTTTCATTACTTTGCCACGACTTTGCCACAACTTTTCAGTACTTTGCCACACATTCCAGTGCTTTGCCACTACTTTGCATAAACTTTTCAGTACTTTGCCACACTTTTCAGCACTTTGCCACAACTTTTCAGTACTTTGCCACATGTTTCAGTACTTTGCCACTACTTTTCAGCACTTTGCCACAACTTTTCAGTACTTTGCCATACTTTTCAGTACTTTGCCAAGACTTTGCTACAACTTGTCAGTACTATGCCACACTTTTCAGCACTTTGCCACTACTTTTCAGTACTTTGCCACTACTTTTCAGCACTTTGCCACACTTTTCAGTGCTTTGCAACTACTTTGCCACAACTTTTCATTACTTTGCCACACTTTTCAGCACTTTACCACTGCTTTTCAGAAGTTTGCCACTACTTTTCAGCACTTTACCACAACTTTTCAGTACTTTGCCACACTTTTCAGTATTTTGCTACTGCTTTTCAGTACTTTGCCACACTTTTCAGTACTTTGCCACTACTTTTCAGCACTTTGCCACAACTTTTCTGTACTTTGCCACACTTTTCATTACTTTGCCACGACTTTGCCACAACTTTTCAGTACTTTGCCACACATTTCAGTGCTTTGCCACTACTTTGCAACAACTTTTCTGTACTTTGACACACTTCTCAGTACTTTGCCACTACATTTCAGCACTTTGCCACAACTTTTCAGTACTTTGCCACACTTTTCAGTGCTTTGCCACCACTTTGCCACAACTTTTCAGTACTTTGCCACAATTTTGAGCACTTTGCCACTGCTTTTCAGTAGTTTGCCACTACTTTTCAGCACTTTGCCACAATTTTTCAGTACTTTGCCACACTTTTCAGCTTCAGTGCTTTGCCACTACTTTGCCACAACTTGTCAGTACTTTGCCACACTTTTCAGCACTTTGCCACTACGTTTCATTACTTTGCCACTACTTTTCAGCACTTTGCCACAACTTTTCTGTACTTTGCCACTACTCTTCAGCACTTTGCCACAACGTTTCAGTACATTGCCACATTTTTCAGTACTTTGCCACAACTTTTCAGTACTGTGCCACACTTTTCTTCACTTTGCCACTACTTTTCAGTACTTTGCCACTACTTTTCAGCACTTTGCCACACTTTTCAGTACTTTGCCACGACTTTGCCGCAACTTTTCAGTACTTTGCCACACTTTTCAGCAATTTGCCACTGCTTTTCAGTAGTTTGCCACCACTTTTCAGCACTTTGCCTCAACTTTTCAGTACTTTGCCACACTTTTCAGTGCTTTGCCACTACTTTGCCACTACTTTTCAGCACTTTGCCACAACTTTTCAGTACTTTGCCACATTTTTCAGTACACTGCCACAACTTTTCAGCACTTTGCCACACTTTTCAGTACTTTGCCACGACTTTGCTACAACTTTTCAATACTTTGCCACACTTTTCTGTACTTTACCACTCCTTTAAAATAGTTTGCCACTACTTTTCAGCACTTTGCCACAACTTGTCCAAAACTTTTCATTACTTTGCCACACTTTTCAGCACTTTACCACTGCTTTTCAGTAGTTTGCCACTACTTTTCACCACTTTACCACAACTTTTCAGTACTTTGCCACACTTTTCAGTGCTTTGCCACTACTTTTCAGCACTTTGCCACACTTTTCAGTACTTTGCCACTACTTTTCAGCACTTTGCCACAACTTTTTAGTACTTTGCCACACTTTTCAGTACTTTGCCACGACTTTGCCACAACTTTTCAGTACTTTGCCACACTTTTCAGCAATTTGCCACTGCTTTTCAGTAGTTTGCCACCACTTTTCAGCACTTTGCCTCAACTTTTCAGTACTTTGCCACACTTTTCAGTGCTTTGCCACTACTTTGCCACAACTTGTCAGTACTATGCCATACTTTTTAGTACTTTGCCACGACTTTGCCACAACTTTTCAGTACTTTGCCACACATTTCAGTGCTTTGCCACTACTTTGCAACAACTTTTCTGTACTTTGACACACTTCTCAGTACTTTGCCACTACTTTTCAGCACTTTGCCACAATTTTTCAGTACTTTGCCACACTTTTCAGTGCTTTGCCACTACTTTGCCACAACTTGTCAGTACTTTGCCACACTTTTCAGCCCTTTGCCACTACGTTTCAGTACTTTGCCACTACTTTTCAGCACTTTTGCCACAACTTTTCTGTACTTTGCCACTACTTTTCAGCACTTTGCCACAACTTTTCAGTACTTTGCCACATTTTTCAGTACTTTGCCACTACTTTTCAGCACTTTGCCACAACTTTTCAGTACTTTGCTATACTTTTCAGTACTTTGCCACACTTTTCAGTACTTTGCCACACTTTTCAGCAATTTGCCACTACTTTGCCACACTTTTCAGCACTTTACCACTCCTTTAAAATAGTTTGCCACTACTTTTCAGGACTTTGCCACAACTTTTCATTACTTATCCACAGTACTTTGCCACTACTTTTCAGCACTTTGCCACAATTTTTCAGTACTTTGCCACACTTTTCAGTGCTTTGCCACTACTTTGCCACAAATTTTCAGTACTTTGCCACACTATTCAGCACTTTGCCACTACGTTTCAGTACTTTGCCACTACTTTTCAGCACTTTGCCACAACTTTTCTGTACTTTGCCACTACTTTTCAGCACTTTGCCACAACTTTTCAGTACATTGCCACATTTTTCAGTACTTTGCCACAACTTTTTAGTACTGTGCCACACTTTTCTTCACTTTGCCACTACTTTTCAGCACTTTGCCACTACTTTTCAGCACTTTGCCACAACTTTTCAGTACTTTGCCACAACTTTTCAGTACTTTGCCACATTTTTCAGTACTTTGCCACAACTTTTCAGTACTGTGCCTCACTTTTCTTCACTTTGCCACTACTTTTCAGTACTTTGCCACTACTTTTCAGCACTTTGCCACAACTTTTCAGTACTTTGCCACATTTTTCAGTACTTTGCCACTACTTTTCAGCACTTTGCCACAACTTTTCAGTACTTGCCATACCTTTCAGCACTTTGCCACTACTTTTCAGTACTTTGCCACTACTTTTCAGCACTTTGCCACACTTTTCAGTGCTTTGCAACTACTTTGCCACAACTTTTCATTACTTTGCCACACTTTTCAGCACTTTACCACTGCTTTTCAGTAGTTTGCCACTACTTTTCAGCACTTTACCACAACTTTTCAGTACTTTGCCACACTTTTCAGTACTTTGCTACTGCTTTTCAGTACTTTGCCACACTTTTCACTACTTTGCCACTACTTTTCAGCACTTTGCCACACTTTTCAGTACTTTGCCACTACTTTTCAGCACTTTGCCACAACTTTTCTGTACTTTGCCACACTTTTCATTACTTTGCCACGACTTTGTCACAACTTTTCAGTACTTTGCCACACATTCCAGTGCTTTGCCACTACTTTGCAACAACTTTTCAGTACTTTGCCACACTGTTCAGCACTTTGCCACAACTTTTTAGTACTTTGCCACACTTTTCATTACTTTGCCACGACTTTGCCACAACTTTTCAGTACTTTGCCACACATTCCAGTGCTTTGCCACTACTTTGCAACAACTTTTCAGTACTTTGCCACACTTTTCAGCACTTTGCCACAACTTTTCAGTACTTTGCCACATTTTTCAGTACTTTGCCACTACTTTTCAGCACTTTGCCACAACTTTTCAGTACTTTGCCATACTTTTCAGTACTTTGCCACGACTTTGCTACAACTTGTCAGTACTATGCCACACTTTTCAGCACTTTGCCACTACTTTTCAGTACTTTGCCACTACTTTTCAGCACTTTGCCACACTTTTCAGTGCTTTGCAACTACTTTGCCACAACTTTTCATTACTTTGCCACACTTTTCAGCACTTTACCACTGCTTTTCAGAAGTTTGCCACTACTTTTCAGCACTTTACCACAACTTTTCAGTACTTTGCCACACTTTTCAGTATTTTGCTACTGCTTTTCAGTACTTTGCCACACTTTTCACTACTTTGCCACTACTTTTCAGCACTTTGTCACACTTTTCAGTACTTTGCCACTACTTTTCAGCACTTTGCCACAACTTTTCTGTACTTTGCCACACTTTTCATTACTTTGCCACGACTTTGCCACAACTTTTCAGTACTTTGCCACACATTCCAGTGCTTTGCCACATATTTGCAACAACTTTTCAGTACTTTGCCACACTTTTCAGCACTTTGCCACAACTTTTTAGTACTTTGCCACACTTTTCAGTACTTTGCCACGACTTTGCCACAACTTTTCAGTACTTTGCCACACATTTCAGTGCTTTGCCACTACTTTGCAACAACTTTTCTGTACTTTGACACACTTCTCAGTACTTTGCCACTACATTTCAGCACTTTGCCACAACTTTTCAGTACTTTGCCACACTTTTCAGTGCTTTGCCACCATTTTGCCACAACTTTTCAGTACTTTGCCACACTTTTGAGAACTTTGCCACTGCTTTTCAGTAGTTTGCCACTACTTTTCAGCACTTTGCCACAATTTTTCAGTACTTTGCCACACTTTTCAGTGCTTTGCCACTACTTTGCCACAACTTGTCAGTACTTTGCCACACTTTTCAGCACTTTGCCACTACGTTTCAGTACTTTGCCACTACTTTTCAGCACTTTGCCACAACTTTTCTGTACTTTGCCACTACTCTTCAGCACTTTGCCACAACGTTTCAGTACATTGCCACATTTTTCAGTACTTTGCCACAACTTTTCAGTACTGTGCCACACTTTTCTTCACTTTGCCACTACTTTTCAGTACTTTGCCACTACTTTTCAGCACTTTGCCACACTTTTCAGTACTTTGCCACGACTTTGCCACAACTTTTCAGTACTTTGCAACACTTTTCAGCAATTTGCCACTGCTTTTCAGTAGTTTGCCACCACTTTTCAGCACTTTGCCTCAACTTTTCAGTACTTTGCCACACTTTTCAGTGCTTTGCCACTACTTTGCCACAACTTGTCAGTACTTTGCCACACTTTTCAGTACTTCGCCACTACTTTTCAGCACTTTGCCACAACTTTTCAGTACTTTGCCACTACTTTTCAGCACTTTGCCACAACTTTTCAGTACTTTGCCACATTTTTCAGTACTTTGCCACTACTTTTCAGCACTTTGCCACAACTTTTCAGTACTTGCCATACCTTTCAGCACTTTGCCACTACTTTTCAGTACTTTGCCACTACTTTTCAGCACTTTGCCACACTTTTCAGTGCTTTGCAACTACTTTGCCACAACTTTTCATTACTTTGCCACACTTTTCAGCACTTTACCACTGCTTTTCAGTAGTTTGCCACTACTTTTCAGCACTTTACCACAACTTTTCAGTACTTTGCCACACTTTTCAGTACTTTGCTACTGCTTTTCAGTACTTTGCCACACTTTTCACTACTTTGCCACTACTTTTCAGCACTTTGCCACACTTTTCAGTACTTTGCCACTACTTTTCAGCACTTTGCCACAACTTTTCTGTACTTTGCCACACTTTTCATTACTTTGCCACGACTTTGCCACAACTTTTCAGTACTTTGCCACACATTCCAGTGCTTTGCCACTACTTTGCAACAACTTTTCAGTACTTTGCCACACTGTTCAGCACTTTGCCACAACTTTTTAGTACTTTGCCACACTTTTCATTACTTTGCCACGACTTTGCCACAACTTTTCAGTACTTTGCCACACATTCCAGTGCTTTGCCACTACTTTGCAACAACTTTTCAGTACTTTGCCACACTTTTCAGCACTTTGCCACAACTTTTCAGTACTTTGCCACATTTTTCAGTACTTTGCCACTACTTTTCAGCACTTTGCCACAACTTTTCAGTACTTTGCCATACTTTTCAGTACTTTGCCACGACTTTGCTACAACTTGTCAGTACTATGCCACACTTTTCAGCACTTTGCCACTACTTTTCAGTACTTTGCCACTACTTTTCAGCACTTTGCCACACTTTTCAGTGCTTTGCAACTACTTTGCCACAACTTTTCATTACTTTGCCACACTTTTCAGCACTTTACCACTGCTTTTCAGAAGTTTGCCACTACTTTTCAGCACTTTACCACAACTTTTCAGTACTTTGCCACACTTTTCAGTATTTTGCTACTGCTTTTCAGTACTTTGCCACACTTTTCACTACTTTGCCACTACTTTTCAGCACTTTGTCACACTTTTCAGTACTTTGCCACTACTTTTCAGCACTTTGCCACAACTTTTCTGTACTTTGCCACACTTTTCATTACTTTGCCACGACTTTGCCACAACTTTTCAGTACTTTGCCACACATTCCAGTGCTTTGCCACATATTTGCAACAACTTTTCAGTACTTTGCCACACTTTTCAGCACTTTGCCACAACTTTTTAGTACTTTGCCACACTTTTCAGTACTTTGCCACGACTTTGCCACAACTTTTCAGTACTTTGCCACACATTTCAGTGCTTTGCCACTACTTTGCAACAACTTTTCTGTACTTTGACACACTTCTCAGTACTTTGCCACTACATTTCAGCACTTTGCCACAACTTTTCAGTACTTTGCCACACTTTTCAGTGCTTTGCCACCATTTTGCCACAACTTTTCAGTACTTTGCCACACTTTTGAGAACTTTGCCACTGCTTTTCAGTAGTTTGCCACTACTTTTCAGCACTTTGCCACAATTTTTCAGTACTTTGCCACACTTTTCAGTGCTTTGCCACTACTTTGCCACAACTTGTCAGTACTTTGCCACACTTTTCAGCACTTTGCCACTACGTTTCAGTACTTTGCCACTACTTTTCAGCACTTTGCCACAACTTTTCTGTACTTTGCCACTACTCTTCAGCACTTTGCCACAACGTTTCAGTACATTGCCACATTTTTCAGTACTTTGCCACAACTTTTCAGTACTGTGCCACACTTTTCTTCACTTTGCCACTACTTTTCAGTACTTTGCCACTACTTTTGAGCACTTTGCCACACTTTTCAGTACTTTGCCACGACTTTGCCACAACTTTTCAGTACTTTGCCACACTTTTCAGCAATTTGCCACTGCTTTTCAGTAGTTTGCCACCACTTTTCAGCACTTTGCCTCAACTTTTCAGTACTTTGCCACACTTTTCAGTGCTTTGCCACTACTTTGCCACAACTTGTCAGTACTTTGCCACACTTTTCAGTACTTCGCCACTACTTTTCAGCACTTTGCCACAACTTTTCAGTACTTTGCCACTACTTTTCAGCACTTTGCCACAACTTTTCAGTACTTTGCCACATTTTTCAGTACACTGCCACAACTTTTCAGTACTGTGCCACACTTTTCTTCACTTTGCCACTTCTTTTCAGTACTTTGCCACATTTTTCAGTACTTTGCCACTACTTTTCAGCACTTTGCCACAACTTTTCAGTACTTTGCCATAATTTTAAGTAGGTTGCCACGACTTTGCGACAACTTTTCAGTACTTTGCCACACTTTTCTGTACTTTACCACTCCTTTAAAATAGTTTGCCACTACTTTTCAGCACTTTGCCACAACTTGTCAGTACTTAGCCACACTTTTCAGTGCTTTGCCACTACTTTGCCACAACTTGTCAGTACTATGCCACACTTTTCAGCACTTTGCCACTACTTTTCAGTACTTTGCCACTACTTTTCAGCAATTTGCCACACTTTTCAGTGCTTTGCAACTACTTTGCCAAAACTTTTCATTACTTTGCCACACTTTTCAGCACTTTACCACTGCTTTTCAGTAGTTTGCCACTACTTTTCAGCACTTTACCACAACTTTTCAGTACTTTGCCACACTTTTCAGTGCTTTGCCACTACTTTGAAACAACTTGTCAGTACTTGCTACACTTTTTAGCACTTTGCCACTACGTTTCAGTACTCTGAAACTACTTTTCAGCACATTGCCACAACTTTTTAGTACTTTGCCACACTTTTCAGTACTTTGCTACTGCTTTTCAGTACTTTGCCACACTTTTCACTACTTTTCCACTACTTTTCAGCACTTTGCCACACTTTTCAGTACTTTGCCACTACTTTTCAGCACTTTGCCACAACTTTTTAGTACTTTGCCACACTTTTCAGTACTTTGCCACGACTTTGCCACAACTTTTCAGTACTTTGCCACACTTTTCAGCAATTTGCCACTGCTTTTCAGTAGTTTGCCACCACTTTTCAGCACTTTGCCTCAACTTTTCAGTACTTTGCCACACTTTTCAGTGCTTTGCCACTACTTTGCCACAACTTGTCAGTACTTTGCCATACTTTTCAGCACTTTGCCACTGCTTTTCAGTACTTTGCCACTACTTTTCAGCACATTGCCACAACTTTTCTGTACTTTTGACACACTTCTCAGTACTTTGCCACTACTTTTCAGCACTTTGCCACAACTTTTCAGTACTTTGCCACACTTTTCAGTGCTTTGCCACCACTTTGCCACAACTTTTCAGTACTTTGCCACACTTTTGAGCACTTTGCCACTGCTTTTCAGTAGTTTGCCACTACTTTTCAGCACTTTGCCACAAATTTTCAGTACTTTGCCACACTTTTCAGTGCTTTGCCACTACTTTGCCACAACTTGTCAGTACTTTGCCACACTTTTCAGCACTTTGCCACTACGTTTCAGTACTTTGCCACTACTTTTCAGCACTTTGCCACAACTTTTCAGTACTTTGCCACATTTTTCAGTACTTTGCCACAACTTTTCAGTACTGTGCCACACTTTTCTTCACTTTGCCACTACTTTTCAGTACTTTGTAACTACTTTTCAGCACTTTGCCACAACTTTTCAGTTCTTTGCCACATTTTTCAGTACTTTGCCACTACCTTTCAGCACTTTGCCACAACTTTTCAGTACTTTGCCATACTTTTCAGTACTTTGCCACGACTTTGCTACAACTTGTCAGTACTTTGCAACTACTTTTCAGCACTTTGCCACACTTTTCAGTGCATTGCAACTACTTTGCCACAACTTTTCATTACTTTGCCACACTTTTCAGCACTTTACCACTGCTTTTCAGTAGTTTGCCACTACTTTTCAGCACTTTACCACAACTTTTCAGTACTTTTCCACACTTTTCAGTACTTTGCTACTGCTTTTCAGTACTTTGCCACACTTTTCACTACTTTACCACAACTTTTCAGTACTTTGCCACACTTTTCAGCACTTTGCCACAACTTTTCAGTACTTTGCCACATTTTTCAGTACTTTGCCACTAATTTTTCAGCACTTTGCCACAACTTTTCAGTACTTTGCCATACTTTTCAGTAGTTTGCCACGATTTTGCTACAACTTGTCAGTACTATGCCACACTTTTCAGCACTTTGCCACTACTTTTCAGTACTTTGCCGCTACTTTTCAGCACTTTGCCACACTTTTCAGTGCTTTGCAACTACTTTGCAACAACTTTTCATTACTTTGCCACACTTTTCAGCACTTTACCACTGATTTTCAGAAGTTTGCCACTACTTTTCAGCACTTTACCACAACTTTTCAGTACTTTGCCACACTTTTCAGTACTTTGCTACTGCTTTTCAGTACTTTGCCACACTTTTCACTACTTTGCCACTACTTTTCAGCACTTTGCCACACTTTTCAGTACTTTGCCACTACTTTTCAGCACTTTGCCACAACTTTTCTGTACTTTGCCACACTTTTCATTACTTTGCCACGACTTTGCCACAACTTTTCAGTACTTTGCCACACATTCCAGTGCTTTGCCACTACTTTGCATCAACTTTTCAGTACTTTGCCACACATTTCAGTGCTTTGCCACTACTTTGCAACAACTTTTCTGTACTTTGACACACTTCTCAGTACTTTGCCACTACTTTTCAGCACTTTGCCACAACTTTTCAGTACTTTGCCACACTTTTCAGTGCTTTGCCACCACTTTGCCACCACTTTGCCACAACTTTTCAGTACTTTGCCATACTTTTCAGCACTTTACCACTGCTTTTCAGAAGTTTGCCACTACTTTTCAGCACTTTACCACAACTTTTCAGTACCTTGCCACACTTTTCAGTACTTTGCTACTGCTTTTCAGTACTTTGCCACACTTTTCACTACTTTGCCACTACTTTTCAGCACTTTGCCACACTTTTCAGTACTTTGCCACTACTTTTCAGCACTTTGCCACAACTTTTCTGTACTTTGCCACACTTTTCATTACTTTGCCACGACTCTGCCACAACTTTTCAGTACTTTGCCACACATTCCAGTGCTTTGCCACTAATTTGCAACAACTTTTCAGTACTTTGCCACACTTTTCAGCACTTTGCCACAACTTTTTAGTACTTTGCCACACTGTTCAGTACTTTGCCACGACTTTGCCACAACTTTTCAGTACTTTGCCACACATTTCAGTGCTTTGCCACTACTTTGCAACAACTTTTCTGTACTTTGACACACTTCTCAGTACTTTGCCACTACTTTTCAGCACTTTGCCACAACTTTTCAGTACTTTGCCACACTTTTCAGTGCTTTGCCACCACTTTGCCACAACTTTTCAGTACTTTGCCACACTTTTGAGCACTTTGCCACTGCTTTTCAGTAGTTTGCCACTACTTTTCAGCACTTTGCCACAATTTTTCAGTGCTTTGCCACTACTTTGCCACAACTTGTCAGTACTTTGCCACACTTTTCAGCACTTTGCCACTACTTTTCAGCACTTTGCCACAACTTTTCAGTACTTTGCTATACTTTTCAGTACTTTGCCACACTTTTCAGTGCTTTGCCACGACTTTGCCACAACTTATCAGTACTTTGCCACACATTTCAGTGCTTTGCCAGTACTTTGCAACAACTTTTCAGTACTTTGCCACACTTTTCAGCACTTTGCCACTGCATTTCAGTACTTTGCCACTACTTTTCAGGACTTTGCCACAACTTTTCATTACTTAGCCACAGTACTTTGCCACTAATTTTCAGCACTTTGCCACAATTTTTCAGTACTTTGCCACACTTTTCAGTGCTTTGCCACTACTTTGCCACAACTTGTCAGTACTTTGCCACACTTTTCAGCACTTTGCCACTACGTTTCAGTACTTTGCCACTACTTTTCAGCACTTTGCCACAACTTTTCTGTACTTTGCCACAACTTTTCAGTACTGTGCCACACTTTTCTTCACTTTGCCACTACTTTTCAGTACTTTGCCACACTTTTCAGCACTTTGCCACTACGTTTCAGTACTTTGCCACTACTTTTCAGCACTTTGCAACAACTTTTCTGTACTTTGCCACTACTTTTCAGCACTTTGCCACAACTTTTCAGTACATTGCCAAATTTTTCAGTACTTTGCCACAACTTTTCAGTACTGTGCCACACTTTTCTTCACTTTGCCACTACTTTTCAGTACTTTGCCACTACTTTTCAGCACTTTGCCACAACTTTTCAGTACTTTGCCACATTTTTCAGTACTTTGCCACTACTTTTCAGCACTTTGCCACAACTTTTCAGTACTTTGCCACATTTTTCAGTACTTTGCCACTGCTTTTCAGCACTTTGCCACAACTTTTCAGTACTTTGCCATACTTTTCAGTACTTTGCCACGACATTGCTACAACTTGTCAGTACTATGCCACACTTTTTAGTACTTTGCCACTACTTTTCAGTACTTTGCCACTACTTTTCATCACTTTGCCACACTTTTCAGTGCTTTGCAACTACTTTGCCACAACTTTTCATTACTTTGCCACACTTTTCAGCACTTTACCACTGCTTTTCAGAAGTTTGCCACTACTTTTCAGCACATTACCACAACTTTTCAGTACTTTGCCACACTTTTCAGTACTTTGCTACTGCTTTTCAGTACTTTGCCACACTTTTCACTACTTTGCCACTACTTTTCAGCACTTTGCCACACTTTTCAGTACTTTGCCACTACTTTTCAGCACTTTGCCACAACTTTTCTGTACTTTGCCACACTTTTCATTACTTTGCCACGACTTTGCCACAACTTTTCAGTACTTTGCCACACATTCCGTGCTTTGCCACTAATTTGCAACAACTTTTCAGTACTTTGCCACACTTTTCAGAACTTTGCCACAACTTTTTAGTACTTTGCCACACTTTTCAGTACTTTGCCACAACTTTTCAGTACTTTGCCACACATTTCAGTGCTTTGCCAATACTTTGCAACAACTTTTCTGTACTTTTACACACTTCTCAGTACTTTGCCACTACTTTTCAGCACTTTGCCACAACTGTTCAGTACTTTGCCACACTTTTCAGTGCTCTTCCACCACTTTGCCACAACTTTTCAGTACTTTGACACACTTTTGAGCACTTTGCCACAACTTTTCAGTACTTTGCCACATTTTTCAGTACTTTGCCACTACTTTTCAGCACTTTGCCACTACTTTTCAGTACTTTGCCACACTTTTCAGCACTTTGCCACTACGTTTCAGTACTTTGCCACTACGTTTCAGTACTTTGCCACTACTTTTCAGCACTTTGCCACAACTTTTCTGTACTTTGCCACAACTTTTCAGTACTGTGCCACACTTTTCTTCACTTTGCCACTACTTTTCAGTACTTTGCCACACTTTTCAGCACTTTGCCACTACGTTTCAGTACTTTGCCACTACTTTTCAGCACTTTGCCACAACTTTTCTGTACTTTGCCACTACTTTTCAGCACTTTGCCACAACTTTTCAGTACATTGCCAAATTTTTCAGTACTTTGCCACAACTTTTCAGTACTGTGCCACACTTTTCTTCACTTTGCCACTACTTTTCAGTACTTTGCCACATTTTTCAGTACTTTGCCACTACTTTTCAGCACTTTGCCACAACTTTTCAGTACTTTGCCACATTTTTCAGTACTTTGCCACTGCTTTTCAGCACTTTGCCACAACTTTTCACTACTTTGCCATACTTTTCAGTACTTTGCCACGACATTGCTACAACTTGTCAGTACTATGCCACACTTTTTAGTACTTTGCCACTACTTTTCAGTACTTTGCCACTACTTTTCATCACTTTGCCACACTTTTCAGTGCTTTGCAACTACTTTGCCACAACTTTTCATTACTTTGCCACACTTTTCAGCACTTTACCACTGCTTTTCAGAAGTTTGCCACTACTTTTCAGCACATTACCACAACTTTTCAGTACTTTGCCACACTTTTCAGTACTTTGCTACTGCTTTTCAGTACTTTGCCACACTTTTCATTACTTTGCCACGAATTTGCCACAACTTTTCAGTACTTTGCCACACATTCCGTGCTTTGCCACTAATTTGCAACAACTTTTCAGTACTTTGCCACACTTTTCAGCACTTTGCCACAACTTTTTAGTACTTTGCCACACTTTTCAGTACTTTGCCACAACTTTTCAGTACTTTGCCATACATTTCAGTGCTTTGCCAATACTTTGCAACAACTTTTCTGTACTTTTACACACTTCTCAGTACTTTGCCACTACTTTTCAGCACTTTGCCACAACTTTTCAGTACTTTGCCACACTTTTCAGTGCTCTGCCACCACTTTGCCACAACTTTTCAGTACTTTGACACACTTTTGAGCACTTTGCCACTGCTTTTCAGTAGTTTGCCACTACTTTTCAGCACTTTGCCACAATTTTTCAGTGCTTTGCCACTACTTTGCCACAACTTGTCAGTACTTTGCCACACTTTTCAGCACTTTGCCACTACGTTTCAGTACTTTGCCACTACTTTTCAGCACTTTGCAACAACTTTTCTGTACTTTTACACACTTCTCAGTACTTTGCCACTACTTTTCAGCACTTTGCCACAACTTTTCAGTACTTTGCCACACTTTTCAGTGCTCTGCCACCACTTTGCCACAACTTTTCAGTACTTTGACACACTTTTGAGCACTTTGCCACTACTTTTCAGCACTTTGCCACAATTTTCCAGTACTTTGCCACACTTTTCAGTGCTTTGCCACGACTTTGCCACAACTTATCAGTACTTTGCCACACATTTCAGTGCTTTGCCAGTATTTTGCAACAACTTTTCAGTACTTTGCCACACTTTTCAGCACTTTGCCACTGCATTTCAGTACTTTGCCACTACTTTTCTGGACTTTGCCACAACTTTTCATTACTTAGCCACAGTACTTTGCCACTACTTTTCAGCACTTTGCCACAATTTTTCAGTACTTTGCCACACTTTTCAGTGCTTTGCCACTACTTTGCCACAACTTGTCAGTACTCTGCCACATTTTCAGCACTTTGCCACTACGTTTCAGTACTTTGCCACTACGTTTCAGTACTTTGCCACTACTTTTCAGCACTTTGCCACAACTTTTCTGTACTTTGCCACTACTTTTCAGCACTTTGCCACAACTTTTCAGTACATTGCCACATTTTTTCAGTACTTTGCCACAACTTTTCAGTACTGTGCCACACTTTTCTTCACTTTGCCACTACTTTTCAGTACTTTGCCACAACTTTTCAGCACTTTGCCACAACTTTTCAGTACTTTGCCACATTTTTCAGTACTTTGCCACTACTTTTCAGCACTTTGCCACAACTTTTCAGTACTTTGCCACATTTTTCAGTACTTTGCCACAACTTTTCAGTACTGTGCCACACTTTTCTTCACTTTGCCACTACTTTTCAGCACTTTGCCACAACTTTTAAGTACTTTGCCACATTTTTAAGTACTTTGCCACTACTTTTCAGCACTTTGCCACAACTTTTCAGTACTTTGCCATACTTTTCAGTACTTTGCCACGACATTGCTACAACTTGTCAGTACTATGCCACAATTTTCAGCACTTTGCCACTACTTTTCAGTACTTTGCCACTACTTTTCATCACTTTGCCACACTTTTCAGTGCTTTGCAACTACTTTGCCACAACTTTTCATTACTTTGCCACACTTTTCAGCACTTTACCACTGCTTTTCAGTAGTTTGCCACTACTTTTCAGCACTTTACCACAACTTTTCAGTACTTTGCCACACTTTTCAGTACTTTGCTACTGCTTTTCAGTACTTTGCCACACTTTTCACTACTTTGCCACTACTTTTCAGCACTTTGCCACACTTTTCAGTTCTTTGCCACTACTTTTCAGCACTTTGCCACAACTTTTCTGTACTTTGCCACACTTTTCATTACTTTGCCACGACTTTGCCACAACTTTTCAGTACTTTGCCACACATTCCAGTGCTTTGCCACTACTTTGCAACAACTTTTCAGTACTTTGCCACACTTTTCAGCACTTTGCCACTACTTTTCAGCACTTTGCCACACTTTTCAGTACTTTGCCACTACTTTTCAGCACTTTGCCACAACTTTTCTGTACTTTGCCACACTTTTCATTACTTTGCCACGACTTTGCCACAACTTTTCAGTACTTTGCCACACATTCCAGTGCTTTGCCACTACTTTGCCACACTTTTCAGCACTTTGCCACAACTTTTTAGTACTTTGCCACACTTTTCATTACTTTGCCACGACTTTGCCACAACTTTTCAGTACTTTGCCACACATTCCAGTGCTTTGCCACTACTTTGCAACAACTTTTCAGTGCTTTGCCACACTTTTCAGCACTTTGCCACAACGTTTCAATACTTTGCCACATTTTTCAGTACTTTGCCACTACTTTTCAGCACTTTGCCACAACTTTTCAGTACTTTGCCATACTTTTCAGTACTTTGCCACGACTTTGCTACAACTTGTCAGTACTGTGCCACACTTTTCAGCACTGTGCCACTACGTTTCAGTACTTTGCCACTACTTTTCAGCACTTTGCCACAACTTTTCTGTATATTGCCACTACTTTTCAGCACTTTGCCACAACTTTTCAGTACATTGCCACATTTTTCAGTACTTTGCCACAACTTTTCAGTACTGTGCCACACTTTTCTTCACTTTGCCACTACTTTTCAGTACTTTGCCACACTTTTCAGCACTTTGTCACTACGTTTCAGTACTTTGCCACTACTTTTCAGCACTTTGCCACAACTTTTCTGTACTTTGCCACTACTTTTCAGCACTTTGCCACAACTTTTCAGTACATTGCCACATTTTTCAGTACTTTGCCACAACTTTTCAGTACTGTGCCACACTTTTCTTCACTTTGCCACTACTTTTCAGTACTTTGCCACTACTTTTCAGCACTTTGCAACAACTTTTCAGTACTTTGCCACACTTTTCAGCACTTTGCACTGCATTTCAGTACTTTGCCACTACTTTTCTGGACTTTGCCACAACTTTTCATTACTTAGCCACATTACTTTGCCACTACTTTTCAGCACTTTGCCACAATTTTCCAGTACTTTGCCACACTTTTCAGTGCTTTGCCACGACTTTGCCACAACTTATCAGTACTTTGCCACACATTTCAGTGCTTTGCCAGTATTTTGCAACAACTTTTCAGTACTTTGCCACACTTTTCAGCACTTTGCCACTGCATTTCAGTACTTTGCCACTACTTTTCTGGACTTTGCCACAACTTTTCATTACTTAGCCACAGTACTTTGCCACTACTTTTCAGCACTTTGCCACAATTTTTCAGTACTTTGCCACACTTTTCAGTGCTTTGCCACTACTTTGCCACAACTTGTCAGTACTCTGCCACATTTTCAGCACTTTGCCACTACGTTTCAGTACTTTGCCACTACGTTTCAGTACTTTGCCACTACTTTTCAGCACTTTGCCACAACTTTTCTGTACTTTGCCACTACTTTTCAGCACTTTGCCACAACTTTTCAGTACATTGCCACATTTTTTCAGTACTTTGCCACAACTTTTCAGTACTGTGCCACACTTTTCTTCACTTTGCCACTACTTTTCAGTACTTTGCCACAACTTTTCAGCACTTTGCCACAACTTTTCAGTACTTTGCCACATTTTTCAGTACTTTGCCACTACTTTTCAGCACTTTGCCACAACTTTTCAGTACTTTGCCACATTTTTCAGTACTTTGCCACAACTTTTCAGTACTGTGCCACACTTTTCTTCACTTTGCCACTACTTTTCAGCACTTTGCCACAACTTTTAAGTACTTTGCCACATTTTTAAGTACTTTGCCACTACTTTTCAGCACTTTGCCACAACTTTTCAGTACTTTGCCATACTTTTCAGTACTTTGCCACGACATTGCTACAACTTGTCAGTACTATGCCACAATTTTCAGCACTTTGCCACTACTTTTCAGTACTTTGCCACTACTTTTCATCACTTTGCCACACTTTTCAGTGCTTTGCAACTACTTTGCCACAACTTTTCATTACTTTGCCACACTTTTCAGCACTTTACCACTGCTTTTCAGTAGTTTGCCACTACTTTTCAGCACTTTACCACAACTTTTCAGTACTTTGCCACACTTTTCAGTACTTTGCTACTGCTTTTCAGTACTTTGCCACACTTTTCACTACTTTGCCACTACTTTTCAGCACTTTGCCACACTTTTCAGTTCTTTGCCACTACTTTTCAGCACTTTGCCACAACTTTTCTGTACTTTGCCACACTTTTCATTACTTTGCCACGACTTTGCCACAACTTTTCAGTACTTTGCCACACATTCCAGTGCTTTGCCACTACTTTGCAACAACTTTTCAGTACTTTGCCACACTTTTCAGCACTTTGCCACTACTTTTCAGCACTTTGCCACACTTTTCAGTACTTTGCCACTACTTTTCAGCACTTTGCCACAACTTTTCTGTACTTTGCCACACTTTTCATTACTTTGCCACGACTTTGCCACAACTTTTCAGTACTTTGCCATACATTCCAGTGCTTTGCCACTACTTTGCCACACTTTTCAGCACTTTGCCACAACTTTTTAGTACTTTGCCACACTTTTCATTACTTTGCAACTACTTTGCCACAACTTTTCATTACTTTGCCACACGTTTCAGCACTTTACCACTGCTTTTCAGAAGTTTGCCACTACTTTTCAGCACTTTACCACAACTTTTCAGTACTTTGCCACACTTTTCAGTACTTTGCTACTGCTTTTCAGTACTTTGCCACACTTTTCACTACTTTGCCACTACTTTTCAGCACTTTGCCACACTTTTCAGTACTTTGCCACTACTTTTCATTACTTTGCCACGACTTTGCCACAACATTTCAATACTTTGCCACACATTCCAGTGCTTTGCCACTAATTTGCAACAACTTTTCAGTACTTTGCCACACTTTTCAGCACTTTGCCACAACTTTTTAGTACTTTGCCACACTTTTTAGTACTTTGCCACGACTTTGCCACAACTTTTCAGTACTTTGCCAGACATTTCAGTGCTTTGCCACTACTTTGCAACAACTTTTCTGTACTTTGACACACTTCTCAGTACTTTGCCACTACTTTTCAGCACTTTGCCACAACTTTTCAGTACTTTGCCACACTTTTCAGTGCTTTGCCACCACTTTGCCACAACTTTTCAGTACTTTACCACACTTTTGAGCACTTTGCCACTGCTTTTCAGTAGTTTGCCACTACTTTTCAGCACTTTGCCACAATTTTTCAGTACTTTGCCACACTTTTCAGTGCTTTGCCACTACTTTGCCACAACTTGTCAGTACTTTGCCACACTTTTCAGCACTTTGCCACTACGTTTCAGTACTTTGCCACTACTTTTCAGCACTTTTGCCACAACTTTTCTGTACTTTGCCACTACTTTTCAGCACTTTGCCACAACTTTTCAGTACTTTGCCACATTTTTCAGTACTTTGCCACTACTTTTCAGCACTTTGCCACAACTTTTCAGTACTTTGCTATACTTTTCAGTACTTTGCCACACTTTTCAGTACTTTGCCACACTTTTCAGCAATTTGCCACTACTTTGCCACAACTTTTCAGTACTTTGCCACACTTTTCAGCACTTTACCACTCCTTTAAATTAGTTTGCCACTACTTTTCAGCACTTTGCCACAACTTGTCAGTTCTTTGCCACACTTTTCAGTGCTTTGCCACGACTTTGCCACAACTTTTCAGTACTTTGCCACACATTCCAGTGCTTTGCCACTACTTTGCAACAACTTTTCAGTACTTTGCCACACTTTTCAGCACTTTGCCACAACTTTTTAGTACTTTGCCACACTTTCATTACTTTGCCACGACTTTGCCACAACTTTTCAGTACTTTGCCACACATTCCAGTGCTTTGCCACTACTTTGCAACAACTTTTCAGTACTTTGCCACACTTTTCAGCACTTTGCCACAACTTTTCAGTACTTTGCCACATTTTTCAGTACTTTGCCACTACTTTTCAGCACTTTGCTACAACTTGTCAGTACTATGCTACACATTTCAGCACTTTGCCACTACTTTTCATTACTTTGCCACTACTTTTCAGCACTTTGCCACACTTTTCAGTCCTTTGCAACTACTTTGCCACAACTTTTCATTACTTTGCCACACTTTTCAGCACTTTACCACTGCTTTTCAGAAGTTTGCCACTACTTTTCAGCACTTTACCACAACTTTTCAGTACTTTGCCACACTTTTCAGTACTTTGCTACTGCTATTCAGTACTTTGCCACACTTTTCACTACTTTGCCACTACTTTTCAGCACTTTGCCACACTTTTCAGTACTTTGCCACTACTTTTCAGCACTTTGCCACAACTTTTCTGTACTTTGCCACACTTTTCATTACTTTGCCACGACTTTGCCACAACTTTTCAGTACTTTGCCACACATTCCAGTGCTTTGCCACTAATTTGCAACAACTTTTCAGTACTTTGCCACACTTTTCAGCACTTTGCCACAACTTTTTAGTACTTTGCCACACTTTTTAGTACTTTGCCACGACTTTGCCACAACTTTTCAGTACTTTGCCACACATTTCAGTGCTTTGCCACTACTTTGCAACAACTTTTCTGTACTTTGACACACTTCTCAGTACTTTGCCACTACTTTTCAGCACTTTGCCACAACTTTTCAGTACTTTGCCACACTTTTCAGTGCTTTGCCACCACTTTGCCACAACTTTTCAGTACTTTACCACACTTTTGAGCACTTTGCCACTGCTTTTCAGTAGTTTGCCACTACTTTTCAGCACTTTGCCACAATTTTTCAGTACTTTGCCACACTTTTCAGTGCTTTGCCACTACTTTGCCACAACTTGTCAGTACTTTGCCACACTTTTCAGCACTTTGCCACTACGTTTCAGTACTTTGCCACTACTTTTCAGCACTTTTGCCACAACTTTTCTGTACTTTGCCACTACTTTTCAGCACTTTGCCACAACTTTTCAGTACTTTGCCACATTTTTCAATACTTTGCCACTACTTTTCAGCACTTTGCCACTACTTTTCAGTACTTTGCTATACTTTTCAGTACTTTACCACACTTTTCAGTACTTTGCCACACTTTTCAGCAATTTGCCACTACTTTGCCACACTTTTCAGCACTTTACCACTCCTTTAAAATAGTTTGCCACTACTTTTCAGGACTTTGCCACAACTTTTCATTACTTAGCCACAGTACTTTGCCAATACTTTTCAGCACTTTGCAACAATTTTTCAGTACTTTGCCACACTTTTCAGTGCTTTGCCACTACTTTGCCACAAATTGTCAATACTTTGCCACACTTTTCAGCACTTTGCCACAAATTGTCAGTACTTTGCCACACTTTTCAGCACTTTGCCACTACGTTTCAGTACTTTGCCACTACTTTTCAGCACTTTGCCACAACTTTTCTGTATTTTGCCACTACTTTTCAGCACTTTGCCACAACTTTTCAGTACATTGCCACATTTTTCAGTACTTTGCCACAACTTTTTAGTACTGTGCCACACTTTTCTTCACTTTGCCACTACTTTTCAGTACTTTGCCACTACTTTTCAGCACTTTGCCACAACTTTTCAGTACTTTGCCACATTTTTCAGCACTTTGCCACAACTTTTCAGTACTTTGCCACAACTTTTCAGTACTTTGCCACATTTTTCAGTACTTTGCCACAACTTTTCAGTACTGTGCCACACTTTTCTTCACTTTGCCACTACTTTTCAGTACTTTGCCACTACTTTTCAGCACTTTGCCACAACTTTTCAGTACTTTGCCACATTTTTCAGTACTTTGCCACTACTTTTCAGCACTTTGCCACAACTTTTCAGTACTTTGCCATACCTTTCAGTACTTTGCCACGACTTTGCTACAACTTGTCAGTACTATGCCACACTTTTCAGCACTTTGCCACTACTTTTCAGTACTTTGCCACTACTTTTCAGCACTTTGCCACACTTTTCAGTGCTTTGCAACTACTTTGCCACAACTTTTCATTACTTTGCCACACTTTTCAGCACTTTACCACTGCTTTTCAGTAGTTTGCCACTACTTTTCAGCACTTTACCACAACTTTTCAGTACTTTGCCACACTTTTCAGTACTTTGCTACTGCTTTTCAGTACTTTGCCACACTTTTCACTACTTTGCCACTACTTTTCAGCACTTTGCCACACTTTTCAGTACTTTGCCCCTACTTTTCAGCACTTTGCCACAACTTTTCTGTACTTTGCCACACTTTTCATTACTTTGCCACGACTTTGCCACAACTTTTCAATACTTTGCCACACATTCCAGTGCTTTGCCACTACTTTGCAACAACTTTTCAGTACTTTGCCACACTTTTCAGCACATTGCCACAACTTTTTAGTACTTTGCCACACTTTTCATTACTTTGCCACGACTTTGCCACAACTTTTCAGTACTTTGCCACACATTCCAGTGCTTTGCCACTACTTTGCAACAACTTTTCAGTACTTTGCCACACTTTTCAGCACTTTGCCACAACTTTTCAGTACTTTGCCACATTTTTCAGTACTTTGCCACTACTTTTCAGCACTTTGCCACAACTTTTCAGTACTTTGCCATACCTTTCAGTACTTTGCCACGACTTTGCTACATCTTGTCAGTACTATGCCACACTTTTCAGCACTTTGCCACTACTTTTCAGTACTTTGCCACTACTTTTCAGCACTTTGCCACACTTTTCAGTGCTTTGCAACTACTTTGCCACAACTTTTCATTACTTTGCCACACTTTTCAGCACTTTACCACTGCTTTTCAGAAGTTTGCCACTACTTTTCAGCACTTTACCACAACTTTTCAGTACTTTGCCACACTTTTCAGTATTTTGCTACTGCTTTTCAGTACTTTGCCACACTTTTCACTACTTTGCCACTACTTTTCAGCACTTTGCCACACTTTTCAGTACTTTGCCACTACTTTTCAGCACTTTGCCACAACTTTTCTGTACTTTGCCACACTTTTCATTACTTTGCCACGACTTTGCCACAACTTTTCAGTACTTTGCCACACATTTCAGTGCTTTGCCACTACTTTGCAACAACTTTTCTGTACTTTGACACACTTCTCAGTACTTTGCCACTACATTTCAGCACTTTGCCACAACTTTTCAGTACTTTGCCACACTTTTCAGTGCTTTGCCACCACTTTGCCACAACTTTTCAGTACTTTGCCACACTTTTGAGCACTTTGCCACTGCTTTTCAGTAGTTTGCCACTACTTTTCAGCACTTTGCCACAATTTTTCAGTACTTTGCCACACTTTTCAGTGCTTTGCCACTACTTTGCCACAACTTGTCAGTACTTTGCCACACTTTTCAGCACTTTGCCACTACGTTTCAGTACTTTGCCACTACTTTTCAGCACTTTGCCAAAACTTTTCTGTACTTTGCCACTACTCTTCAGCACTTTGCCACAACGTTTCAGTACATTGCCACATTTTTCAGTACTTTGCCACTACTTTTCAGTACTTTGCCACTACTTTTCAGCACTTTGCCACACTTTTCAGTACTTTGCCACGACTTTGCCGCAACTTTTCAGTACTTTGCCACACTTTTCAGCAATTTGCCACTGCTTTTCAGTAGTTTGCCACCACTTTTCAGCACTTTGCCTCAACTTTTCAGTACTTTGCCACACTTTTCAGTGCTTTGCCACTACTTTGCCACTACTTTTCAGCACTTTGCCACAACTTTTCAGTACTTTGCCACATTTTTCAGTACACTGCCACAACTTTTCAGCACTTTGCCACACTTTTCAGTACTTTGCCACGACTTTGCTACAACTTTTCAGTACTTTGCCACACTTTTCTGTACTTTACCACTCCTTTAAAATAGTTTGCCACTACTTTTCAGCACTTTGCCACAACTTGTCCAAAACTTTTCATTACTTTGCCACACTTTTCAGCACTTTACCACTGCTTTTCAGTAGTTTGCCACTACTTTTCAGCACTTTACCACAACTTTTCAGTACTTTGCCACACTTTTCAGTGCTTTGCCACTACTTTGCCACAACTTGTCAGTACTTGCTACACTTTTTAGCACTTTGCCACTACGTTTCAGTACTTTGCAACTACTTTTCAGCACATTGCCACAACTTTTCAGTACTTTGCCACACTTTTCAGTGCTTTGCCACTACTTTGCCACAAATTGTCAATACTTTGCCACACTTTTCAGCACTTTGCCACAAATTGTCAGTACTTTGCCACACTTTTCAGCACTTTGCCACTACGTTTCAGTACTTTGCCACTACTTTTCAGCACTTTGCCACAACTTTTCTGTACTTTGCCACTACTTTTCAGCACTTTGCCACAACTTTTCAGTACATTGCCACATTTTTCAGTACTTTGCCACAACTTTTTAGTACTGTGCCACACTTTTCTTCACTTTGCCACTACTGTTCAGTACTTTGCCACTACTTTTCAGCACTTTGCCACAACTTTTCAGTACTTTGCCACATTTTTCAGCACTTTGCCACAACTTTTCAGTACTTTGCCACAACTTTTCAGTACTTTGCCACATTTTTCAGTACTTTGCCACAACTTTTCAGTACTGTGCCACACTTTTCTTCACTTTGCCACTACTTTTCAGTACTTTGCCACTACTTTTCAGCACTTTGCCACAACTTTTCAGTACTTTGCCACATTTTTCAGTACTTTGCCACTACTTTTCAGCACTTTGCCACAACTTTTCAGTACTTTGCCATACCTTTCAGTACTTTGCCACGACTTTGCTACAACTTGTCAGTACTATGCCACACTTTTCAGCACTTTGCCACTACTTTTCAGTACTTTGCCACTACTTTTCAGCACTTTGCCACACTTTTCAGTGCTTTGCAACTACTTTGCCACAACTTTTCATTACTTTGCCACACTTTTCAGCACTTTACCACTGCTTTTCAGTAGTTTGCCACTACTTTTCAGCACTTTACCACAACTTTTCAGTACTTTGCCACACTTTTCAGTACTTTGCTACTGCTTTTCAGTACTTTGCCACACTTTTCACTACTTTGCCACTACTTTTCAGCACTTTGCCACACTTTTCAGTACTTTGCCCCTACTTTTCAGCACTTTGCCACAACTTTTCTGTACTTTGCCACACTTTTCATTACTTTGCCACGACTTTGCCACAACTTTTCAATACTTTGCCACACATTCCAGTGCTTTGCCACTACTTTGCAACAACTTTTCAGTACTTTGCCACACTTTTCAGCACTTTGCCACAACTTTTTAGTACTTTGCCACACTTTTCATTACTTTGCCACGACTTTGCCACAACTTTTCAGTACTTTGCCACACATTCCAGTGCTTTGCCACTACTTTGCAACAACTTTTCAGTACTTTGCCACACTTTTCAGCACTTTGCCACAACTTTTCAGTACTTTGCCACATTTTTCAGTACTTTGCCACTACTTTTCAGCACTTTGCC
Organism: Saccoglossus kowalevskii; assembly: GCF_978046115.1. NCBI lineage: Eukaryota > Metazoa > Hemichordata > Enteropneusta > Harrimaniidae > Saccoglossus > Saccoglossus kowalevskii. Next base: position 69,698 of record NC_140661.1, read on the forward strand.
ACAACTTTTCAGTACTTTGCCATACTTTTCAGTACTTTGCCACGTCTTTGCTACATCTTGTCAGTACTATGCCACACTTTTCAGCACTTTGCCACTACTTTTCAGTACTTTGCCACTACTTTTCAGCACTTTGCCACACTTTTCAGTGCTTTGCAACTACTTTGCCACAACTTTTCATTACTTTGCCACACTTTTCAGCACTTTACCACTGCTTTTCAGAAGTTTGCCACTACTTTTCAGCACTTTACCACAACGTTTCAGTACTTTGCCACACTTTTCAGTATTTTGCTACTGCTTTTCAGTACTTTGCCACACTTTTCACTACTTTGCCACTACTTTTCAGCACTTTGCCACACTTTTCAGTACGTTGCCACTACTTTTCAGCACTTTGCCACAACTTTTCTGTACTTTGCCACACTTTTCATTACTTTGCCACGACTTTGCCACAACTTTTCAGTACTTTGCCACACATTTCAGTGCTTTGCCACTACTTTGCAACAACTTTTCTGTACTTTGACACACTTCTCAGTACTTTGCCACTACATTTCAGCACTTTGCCACAACTTTTCAGTACTTTGCCACACTTTTCAGTGCTTTGCCACCACTTTGCCACAACTTTTCAGTACTTTGCCACACTTTTGAGCACTTTGCCACTGCTTTTCAGTAGTTTGCCACTACTTTTCAGCACTTTGCCACAATTTTTCAGTACTTTGCCACACTTTTCAGTGCTTTGCCACTACTTTGCCACAACTTGTCAGTACTTTGCCACACTTTTCAGCACTTTGCCACTACGTTTCAGTACTTTGCCACTACTTTTCAGCACTTTGCCACAACTTTTCTGTACTTTGCCACTACTCTTCAGCACTTTGCCACAACGTTTCAGTACATTGCCACATTTTTCAGTACTTTGCCACTACTTTTCAGTACTTTGCCACTACTTTTCAGCACTTTGCCACACTTTTCAGTACTTTGCCACGACTTTGCCGCAACTTTTCAGTACTTTGCCACACTTTTCAGCAATTTGCCACTGCTTTTCAGTAGTTTGCCACCACTTTTCAGCACTTTGCCTCAACTTTTCAGTACTTTGCCACACTTTTCAGTGCTTTGCCACTACTTTGCCACTACTTTTCAGCACTTTGCCACAACTTTTCAGTACTTTGCCACATTTTTCAGTACACTGCCACAACTTTTCAGCACTTTGCCACACTTTTCAGTACTTTGCCACGACTTTGCTACAACTTTTCAGTACTTTGCCACACTTTTCTGTACTTTACCACTCCTTTAAAATAGTTTGCCACTACTTTTCAGCACTTTGCCACAACTTGTCCAAAACTTTTCATTACTTTGCCACACTTTTCAGCACTTTACCACTGCTTTTCAGTAGTTTGCCACTACTTTTCAGCACTTTACCACAACTTTTCAGTACTTTGCCACACTTTTCAGTGCTTTGCCACTACTTTGCCACAACTTGTCAGTACTTGCAACACTTTTTAGCACTTTGCCACAACGTTTCAGTACTTTGCAACTACTTTTCAGCACATTGCCACAACTTTTCAGTACTTTGCCACACTTTTCAGTACTTTGCTACTGCTTTTCAGTACTTTGCCACACTTTTCACTACTTTTCCACTACTTTTCAGCACTTTGCCACACTTTTCAGTACTTTGCCACTACTTTTCAGCACTTTGCCACAACTTTTTAGTACTTTGCCACTACTTTTCAGCACTTTGCCACAACTTTTCAGTACTTTGCCACATTTTTCAGTACTTTGCCACTACTTTTCAGCACTTTGCCACAACTTTTCATTACTTTGCCATACCTTTCAGTACTTTGCTACTGCTTTTCAGTACTTTGCCACACTTTTCACTACTTTGCCACTACTTTTCAGCACTTTGCCACACTTTTCAGTACTTTGCCACTACTTTTCAGCACTTTGCCACAACTTTTCTGTACTTTGCCACACTTTTCATTACTTTGCCACGACTTTGCCACAACTTTTCAGTACTTTGCCACACATTCCAGTGCTTTGCCACTACTTTGCAACAACTTTTCAGTACTTTGCCACACTTTTCAGCACTTTGCCACAACTTTTTAGTACTTTGCCACAATTTTCATTACTTTGCCACGACTTTGCCACAACTTTTCAGTACTTTGCCACACATTCCAGTGCTTTGCCACTACTTTGCAACAACTTTTCAGTACTTTGCCACACTTTTCAGCACTTTGCCACAACTTTTCAGTACTTTGCCACATTTTTCAGTACTTTGCCACTACTTTTCAGCACTTTGCCACAACTTTTCAGTACTTTGCCATACTTTTCAGTACTTTGCCACGACTTTGCTACAACTTGTCAGTACTATGCCACACTTTTCAGCACTTTGCCAATACTTTTCAGTACTTTGCCTCTACTTTTCAGCACTTTGCCACACTTTTCAGTGCTTTGCAACTACTTTGCCACAACTTTTCATTACTTTGCCACACTTTTCAGCACTTTACCACTGCTTTTCAGTAGTTTGCCACTACTTTTCAGCACTTTACCACAACTTTTCAGTACTTTGCCACACTTTTCAGTACTTTGCTACTGCTTTTCAGTACTTTGCCACACTTTTCACTACTTTGCCACTACTTTTCAGCACTTTGCCACACTTTTCAGTACTTTGCCACTACTTTTCAGCACTTTGCCACAACTTTTCTGTACTTTGCCACACTTTTCATTACTTTGCCACGACTTTGCCACAACTTTTCAATACTTTGCCACACATTCCAGTGCTTTGCCACTACTTTGCAACAACTTTTCAGTACTTTGCCACACTTTTCAGCACTTTGCCACAACTTTTTAGTACTTTGCCACGCTTTTCATTACTTTGCCACGACTTTGCCACAACTTTTCAGTACTTTGCCACACATTCCAGTGCTTTGCCACTACTTTGCATAAACTTTTCAGTACTTTGCCACACTTTTCAGCACTTTGCCACAACTTTTCAGTACTTTGCCACATGTTTCAGTACTTTGCCACTACTTTTCAGCACTTTGCCACAACTTTTCAGTACTTTGCCATACTTTTCAGTACTTTGCCAAGACTTTGCTACAACTTGTCAGTACTATGCCACACTTTTCAGCACTTTGCCACTACTTTTCAGTACTTTGCCACTACTTTTCAGCACTTTGCCACACTTTTCAGTGCTTTGCAACTACTTTGCCACAACTTTTCATTACTTTGCCACACTTTTCAGCACTTTACCACTGCTTTTCAGAAGTTTGCCACTACTTTTCAGCACTTTACCACAACTTTTCAGTACTTTGCCACACTTTTCAGTATTTTGCTACTGCTTTTCAGTACTTTGCCACACTTTTCAGTACTTTGCCACTACTTTTCAGCACTTTGCCACAACTTTTCTGTACTTTGCCACACTTTTCATTACTTTGCCACGACTTTGCCACAACTTTTCAGTACTTTGCCACACATTTCAGTGCTTTGCCACTACTTTGCAACAACTTTTCTGTACTTTGACACACTTCTCAGTACTTTGCCACTACATTTCAGCACTTTGCCACAACTTTTCAGTACTTTGCCACACTTTTCAGTGCTTTGCCACCACTTTGCCACAACTTTTCAGTACTTTGCCACAATTTTGAGCACTTTGCCACTGCTTTTCAGTAGTTTGCCACTACTTTTCAGCACTTTGCCACAATTTTTCAGTACTTTGCCACACTTTTCAGCTTCAGTGCTTTGCCACTACTTTGCCACAACTTGTCAGTACTTTGCCACACTTTTCAGCACTTTGCCACTACGTTTCATTACTTTGCCACTACTTTTCAGCACTTTGCCACAACTTTTCTGTACTTTGCCACTACTCTTCAGCACTTTGCCACAACGTTTCAGTACATTGCCACATTTTTCAGTACTTTGCCACAACTTTTCAGTACTGTGCCACACTTTTCTTCACTTTGCCACTACTTTTCAGTACTTTGCCACTACTTTTCAGCACTTTGCCACACTTTTCAGTACTTTGCCACGACTTTGCCGCAACTTTTCAGTACTTTGCCACACTTTTCAGCAATTTGCCACTGCTTTTCAGTAGTTTGCCACCACTTTTCAGCACTTTGCCTCAACTTTTCAGTACTTTGCCACACTTTTCAGTGCTTTGCCACTACTTTGCCACTACTTTTCAGCACTTTGCCACAACTTTTCAGTACTTTGCCACATTTTTCAGTACACTGCCACAACTTTTCAGCACTTTGCCACACTTTTCAGTACTTTGCCACGACTTTGCTACAACTTTTCAATACTTTGCCACACTTTTCTGTACTTTACCACTCCTTTAAAATAGTTTGCCACTACTTTTCAGCACTTTGCCACAACTTGTCCAAAACTTTTCATTACTTTGCCACACTTTTCAGCACTTTACCACTGCTTTTCAGTAGTTTGCCACTACTTTTCACCACTTTACCACAACTTTTCAGTACTTTGCCACACTTTTCAGTGCTTTGCCACTACTTTTCAGCACTTTGCCACACTTTTCAGTACTTTGCCACTACTTTTCAGCACTTTGCCACAACTTTTTAGTACTTTGCCACACTTTTCAGTACTTTGCCACGACTTTGCCACAACTTTTCAGTACTTTGCCACACTTTTCAGCAATTTGCCACTGCTTTTCAGTAGTTTGCCACCACTTTTCAGCACTTTGCCTCAACTTTTCAGTACTTTGCCACACTTTTCAGTGCTTTGCCACTACTTTGCCACAACTTGTCAGTACTATGCCATACTTTTTAGTACTTTGCCACGACTTTGCCACAACTTTTCAGTACTTTGCCACACATTTCAGTGCTTTGCCACTACTTTGCAACAACTTTTCTGTACTTTGACACACTTCTCAGTACTTTGCCACTACTTTTCAGCACTTTGCCACAATTTTTCAGTACTTTGCCACACTTTTCAGTGCTTTGCCACTACTTTGCCACAACTTGTCAGTACTTTGCCACACTTTTCAGCCCTTTGCCACTACGTTTCAGTACTTTGCCACTACTTTTCAGCACTTTTGCCACAACTTTTCTGTACTTTGCCACTACTTTTCAGCACTTTGCCACAACTTTTCAGTACTTTGCCACATTTTTCAGTACTTTGCCACTACTTTTCAGCACTTTGCCACAACTTTTCAGTACTTTGCTATACTTTTCAGTACTTTGCCACACTTTTCAGTACTTTGCCACACTTTTCAGCAATTTGCCACTACTTTGCCACACTTTTCAGCACTTTACCACTCCTTTAAAATAGTTTGCCACTACTTTTCAGGACTTTGCCACAACTTTTCATTACTTATCCACAGTACTTTGCCACTACTTTTCAGCACTTTGCCACAATTTTTCAGTACTTTGCCACACTTTTCAGTGCTTTGCCACTACTTTGCCACAAATTTTCAGTACTTTGCCACACTATTCAGCACTTTGCCACTACGTTTCAGTACTTTGCCACTACTTTTCAGCACTTTGCCACAACTTTTCTGTACTTTGCCACTACTTTTCAGCACTTTGCCACAACTTTTCAGTACATTGCCACATTTTTCAGTACTTTGCCACAACTTTTTAGTACTGTGCCACACTTTTCTTCACTTTGCCACTACTTTTCAGCACTTTGCCACTACTTTTCAGCACTTTGCCACAACTTTTCAGTACTTTGCCACATTTTTCAGTACTTTGCCACTACTTTTCAGCACTTTGCCACAACTTTTCAGTACTTTGCCACAACTTTTCAGTACTTTGCCACAATTTTGAGCACTTTGCCACTGCTTTTCAGTAGTTTGCCACTACTTTTCAGCACTTTGCCACAATTTTTCAGTACTTTGCCACACTTTTCAGCTTCAGTGCTTTGCCACTACTTTGCCACAACTTGTCAGTACTTTGCCACACTTTTCAGCACTTTGCCACTACGTTTCATTACTTTGCCACTACTTTTCAGCACTTTGCCACAACTTTTCTGTACTTTGCCACTACTCTTCAGCACTTTGCCACAACGTTTCAGTACATTGCCACATTTTTCAGTACTTTGCCACAACTTTTCAGTACTGTGCCACACTTTTCTTCACTTTGCCACTACTTTTCAGTACTTTGCCACTACTTTTCAGCACTTTGCCACACTTTTCAGTACTTTGCCACGACTTTGCCGCAACTTTTCAGTACTTTGCCACACTTTTCAGCAATTTGCCACTGCTTTTCAGTAGTTTGCCACCACTTTTCAGCACTTTGCCTCAACTTTTCAGTACTTTGCCACACTTTTCAGTGCTTTGCCACTACTTTGCCACTACTTTTCAGCACTTTGCCACAACTTTTCAGTACTTTGCCACATTTTTCAGTACACTGCCACAACTTTTCAGCACTTTGCCACACTTTTCAGTACTTTGCCACGACTTTGCTACAACTTTTCAATACTTTGCCACACTTTTCTGTACTTTACCACTCCTTTAAAATAGTTTGCCACTACTTTTCAGCACTTTGCCACAACTTGTCCAAAACTTTTCATTACTTTGCCACACTTTTCAGCACTTTACCACTGCTTTTCAGTAGTTTGCCACTACTTTTCACCACTTTACCACAACTTTTCAGTACTTTGCCACACTTTTCAGTGCTTTGCCACTACTTTTCAGCACTTTGCCACACTTTTCAGTACTTTGCCACTACTTTTCAGCACTTTGCCACAACTTTTTAGTACTTTGCCACACTTTTCAGTACTTTGCCACGACTTTGCCACAACTTTTCAGTACTTTGCCACACTTTTCAGCAATTTGCCACTGCTTTTCAGTAGTTTGCCACCACTTTTCAGCACTTTGCCTCAACTTTTCAGTACTTTGCCACACTTTTCAGTGCTTTGCCACTACTTTGCCACAACTTGTCAGTACTATGCCATACTTTTTAGTACTTTGCCACGACTTTGCCACAACTTTTCAGTACTTTGCCACACATTTCAGTGCTTTGCCACTACTTTGCAACAACTTTTCTGTACTTTGACACACTTCTCAGTACTTTGCCACTACTTTTCAGCACTTTGCCACAATTTTTCAGTACTTTGCCACACTTTTCAGTGCTTTGCCACTACTTTGCCACAACTTGTCAGTACTTTGCCACACTTTTCAGCCCTTTGCCACTACGTTTCAGTACTTTGCCACTACTTTTCAGCACTTTTGCCACAACTTTTCTGTACTTTGCCACTACTTTTCAGCACTTTGCCACAACTTTTCAGTACTTTGCCACATTTTTCAGTACTTTGCCACTACTTTTCAGCACTTTGCCACAACTTTTCAGTACTTTGCTATACTTTTCAGTACTTTGCCACACTTTTCAGTACTTTGCCACACTTTTCAGCAATTTGCCACTACTTTGCCACACTTTTCAGCACTTTACCACTCCTTTAAAATAGTTTGCCACTACTTTTCAGGACTTTGCCACAACTTTTCATTACTTATCCACAGTACTTTGCCACTACTTTTCAGCACTTTGCCACAATTTTTCAGTACTTTGCCACACTTTTCAGTGCTTTGCCACTACTTTGCCACAAATTTTCAGTACTTTGCCACACTATTCAGCACTTTGCCACTACGTTTCAGTACTTTGCCACTACTTTTCAGCACTTTGCCACAACTTTTCTGTACTTTGCCACTACTTTTCAGCACTTTGCCACAACTTTTCAGTACATTGCCACATTTTTCAGTACTTTGCCACAACTTTTTAGTACTGTGCCACACTTTTCTTCACTTTGCCACTACTTTTCAGCACTTTGCCACTACTTTTCAGCACTTTGCCACAACTTTTCAGTACTTTGCCACATTTTTCAGTACTTTGCCACTACTTTTCAGCACTTTGCCACAACTTTTCAGTACTTTGCCACAACTTTTCAGTACTTTGCCACATTTTTCAGTACTTTGCCACAACTTTTCAGTACTGTGCCTCACTTTTCTTCACTTTGCCACTACTTTTCAGTACTTTGCCACTACTTTTCAGCACTTTGCCACAACTTTTCAGTACTTTGCCACATTTTTCAGTACTTTGCCACTACTTTTCAGCACTTTGCCACAACTTTTCAGTACTTGCCATACCTTTCAGCACTTTGCCACTACTTTTCAGTACTTTGCCACTACTTTTCAGCACTTTGCCACACTTTTCAGTGCTTTGCAACTACTTTGCCACAACTTTTCATTACTTTGCCACACTTTTCAGCACTTTACCACTGCTTTTCAGTAGTTTGCCACTACTTTTCAGCACTTTACCACAACTTTTCAGTACTTTGCCACACTTTTCAGTACTTTGCTACTGCTTTTCAGTACTTTGCCACACTTTTCACTACTTTGCCACTACTTTTCAGCACTTTGCCACACTTTTCAGTACTTTGCCACTACTTTTCAGCACTTTGCCACAACTTTTCTGTACTTTGCCACACTTTTCATTACTTTGCCACGACTTTGTCACAACTTTTCAGTACTTTGCCACACATTCCAGTGCTTTGCCACTACTTTGCAACAACTTTTCAGTACTTTGCCACACTGTTCAGCACTTTGCCACAACTTTTTAGTACTTTGCCACACTTTTCATTACTTTGCCACGACTTTGCCACAACTTTTCAGTACTTTGCCACACATTCCAGTGCTTTGCCACTACTTTGCAACAACTTTTCAGTACTTTGCCACACTTTTCAGCACTTTGCCACAACTTTTCAGTACTTTGCCACATTTTTCAGTACTTTGCCACTACTTTTCAGCACTTTGCCACAACTTTTCAGTACTTTGCCATACTTTTCAGTACTTTGCCACGACTTTGCTACAACTTGTCAGTACTATGCCACACTTTTCAGCACTTTGCCACTACTTTTCAGTACTTTGCCACTACTTTTCAGCACTTTGCCACACTTTTCAGTGCTTTGCAACTACTTTGCCACAACTTTTCATTACTTTGCCACACTTTTCAGCACTTTACCACTGCTTTTCAGAAGTTTGCCACTACTTTTCAGCACTTTACCACAACTTTTCAGTACTTTGCCACACTTTTCAGTATTTTGCTACTGCTTTTCAGTACTTTGCCACACTTTTCACTACTTTGCCACTACTTTTCAGCACTTTGTCACACTTTTCAGTACTTTGCCACTACTTTTCAGCACTTTGCCACAACTTTTCTGTACTTTGCCACACTTTTCATTACTTTGCCACGACTTTGCCACAACTTTTCAGTACTTTGCCACACATTCCAGTGCTTTGCCACATATTTGCAACAACTTTTCAGTACTTTGCCACACTTTTCAGCACTTTGCCACAACTTTTTAGTACTTTGCCACACTTTTCAGTACTTTGCCACGACTTTGCCACAACTTTTCAGTACTTTGCCACACATTTCAGTGCTTTGCCACTACTTTGCAACAACTTTTCTGTACTTTGACACACTTCTCAGTACTTTGCCACTACATTTCAGCACTTTGCCACAACTTTTCAGTACTTTGCCACACTTTTCAGTGCTTTGCCACCATTTTGCCACAACTTTTCAGTACTTTGCCACACTTTTGAGAACTTTGCCACTGCTTTTCAGTAGTTTGCCACTACTTTTCAGCACTTTGCCACAATTTTTCAGTACTTTGCCACACTTTTCAGTGCTTTGCCACTACTTTGCCACAACTTGTCAGTACTTTGCCACACTTTTCAGCACTTTGCCACTACGTTTCAGTACTTTGCCACTACTTTTCAGCACTTTGCCACAACTTTTCTGTACTTTGCCACTACTCTTCAGCACTTTGCCACAACGTTTCAGTACATTGCCACATTTTTCAGTACTTTGCCACAACTTTTCAGTACTGTGCCACACTTTTCTTCACTTTGCCACTACTTTTCAGTACTTTGCCACTACTTTTCAGCACTTTGCCACACTTTTCAGTACTTTGCCACGACTTTGCCACAACTTTTCAGTACTTTGCAACACTTTTCAGCAATTTGCCACTGCTTTTCAGTAGTTTGCCACCACTTTTCAGCACTTTGCCTCAACTTTTCAGTACTTTGCCACACTTTTCAGTGCTTTGCCACTACTTTGCCACAACATGTCAGTACTTTGCCACACTTTTCAGTACTTCGCCACTACTTTTCAGCACTTTGCCACAACTTTTCAGTACTTTGCCACTACTTTTCAGCACTTTGCCACAACTTTTCAGTACTTTGCCACATTTTTCAGTACTTTGCCACTACTTTTCAGCACTTTGCCACAACTTTTCAGTACTTGCCATACCTTTCAGCACTTTGCCACTACTTTTCAGTACTTTGCCACTACTTTTCAGCACTTTGCCACACTTTTCAGTGCTTTGCAACTACTTTGCCACAACTTTTCATTACTTTGCCACACTTTTCAGCACTTTACCACTGCTTTTCAGTAGTTTGCCACTACTTTTCAGCACTTTACCACAACTTTTCAGTACTTTGCCACACTTTTCAGTACTTTGCTACTGCTTTTCAGTACTTTGCCACACTTTTCACTACTTTGCCACTACTTTTCAGCACTTTGCCACACTTTTCAGTACTTTGCCACTACTTTTCAGCACTTTGCCACAACTTTTCTGTACTTTGCCACACTTTTCATTACTTTGCCACGACTTTGCCACAACTTTTCAGTACTTTGCCACACATTCCAGTGCTTTGCCACTACTTTGCAACAACTTTTCAGTACTTTGCCACACTGTTCAGCACTTTGCCACAACTTTTTAGTACTTTGCCACACTTTTCATTACTTTGCCACGACTTTGCCACAACTTTTCAGTACTTTGCCACACATTCCAGTGCTTTGCCACTACTTTGCAACAACTTTTCAGTACTTTGCCACACTTTTCAGCACTTTGCCACAACTTTTCAGTACTTTGCCACATTTTTCAGTACTTTGCCACTACTTTTCAGCACTTTGCCACAACTTTTCAGTACTTTGCCATACTTTTCAGTACTTTGCCACGACTTTGCTACAACTTGTCAGTACTATGCCACACTTTTCAGCACTTTGCCACTACTTTTCAGTACTTTGCCACTACTTTTCAGCACTTTGCCACACTTTTCAGTGCTTTGCAACTACTTTGCCACAACTTTTCATTACTTTGCCACACTTTTCAGCACTTTACCACTGCTTTTCAGAAGTTTGCCACTACTTTTCAGCACTTTACCACAACTTTTCAGTACTTTGCCACACTTTTCAGTATTTTGCTACTGCTTTTCAGTACTTTGCCACACTTTTCACTACTTTGCCACTACTTTTCAGCACTTTGTCACACTTTTCAGTACTTTGCCACTACTTTTCAGCACTTTGCCACAACTTTTCTGTACTTTGCCACACTTTTCATTACTTTGCCACGACTTTGCCACAACTTTTCAGTACTTTGCCACACATTCCAGTGCTTTGCCACATATTTGCAACAACTTTTCAGTACTTTGCCACACTTTTCAGCACTTTGCCACAACTTTTTAGTACTTTGCCACACTTTTCAGTACTTTGCCACGACTTTGCCACAACTTTTCAGTACTTTGCCACACATTTCAGTGCTTTGCCACTACTTTGCAACAACTTTTCTGTACTTTGACACACTTCTCAGTACTTTGCCACTACATTTCAGCACTTTGCCACAACTTTTCAGTACTTTGCCACACTTTTCAGTGCTTTGCCACCATTTTGCCACAACTTTTCAGTACTTTGCCACACTTTTGAGAACTTTGCCACTGCTTTTCAGTAGTTTGCCACTACTTTTCAGCACTTTGCCACAATTTTTCAGTACTTTGCCACACTTTTCAGTGCTTTGCCACTACTTTGCCACAACTTGTCAGTACTTTGCCACACTTTTCAGCACTTTGCCACTACGTTTCAGTACTTTGCCACTACTTTTCAGCACTTTGCCACAACTTTTCTGTACTTTGCCACTACTCTTCAGCACTTTGCCACAACGTTTCAGTACATTGCCACATTTTTCAGTACTTTGCCACAACTTTTCAGTACTGTGCCACACTTTTCTTCACTTTGCCACTACTTTTCAGTACTTTGCCACTACTTTTGAGCACTTTGCCACACTTTTCAGTACTTTGCCACGACTTTGCCACAACTTTTCAGTACTTTGCCACACTTTTCAGCAATTTGCCACTGCTTTTCAGTAGTTTGCCACCACTTTTCAGCACTTTGCCTCAACTTTTCAGTACTTTGCCACACTTTTCAGTGCTTTGCCACTACTTTGCCACAACTTGTCAGTACTTTGCCACACTTTTCAGTACTTCGCCACTACTTTTCAGCACTTTGCCACAACTTTTCAGTACTTTGCCACTACTTTTCAGCACTTTGCCACAACTTTTCAGTACTTTGCCACATTTTTCAGTACACTGCCACAACTTTTCAGTACTGTGCCACACTTTTCTTCACTTTGCCACTTCTTTTCAGTACTTTGCCACATTTTTCAGTACTTTGCCACTACTTTTCAGCACTTTGCCACAACTTTTCAGTACTTTGCCATAATTTTAAGTAGGTTGCCACGACTTTGCGACAACTTTTCAGTACTTTGCCACACTTTTCTGTACTTTACCACTCCTTTAAAATAGTTTGCCACTACTTTTCAGCACTTTGCCACAACTTGTCAGTACTTAGCCACACTTTTCAGTGCTTTGCCACTACTTTGCCACAACTTGTCAGTACTATGCCACACTTTTCAGCACTTTGCCACTACTTTTCAGTACTTTGCCACTACTTTTCAGCAATTTGCCACACTTTTCAGTGCTTTGCAACTACTTTGCCAAAACTTTTCATTACTTTGCCACACTTTTCAGCACTTTACCACTGCTTTTCAGTAGTTTGCCACTACTTTTCAGCACTTTACCACAACTTTTCAGTACTTTGCCACACTTTTCAGTGCTTTGCCACTACTTTGCCACAACTTGTCAGTACTTGCTACACTTTTTAGCACTTTGCCACTACGTTTCAGTACTCTGAAACTACTTTTCAGCACATTGCCACAACTTTTTAGTACTTTGCCACACTTTTCAGTACTTTGCTACTGCTTTTCAGTACTTTGCCACACTTTTCACTACTTTTCCACTACTTTTCAGCACTTTGCCACACTTTTCAGTACTTTGCCACTACTTTTCAGCACTTTGCCACAACTTTTTAGTACTTTGCCACACTTTTCAGTACTTTGCCACGACTTTGCCACAACTTTTCAGTACTTTGCCACACTTTTCAGCAATTTGCCACTGCTTTTCAGTAGTTTGCCACCACTTTTCAGCACTTTGCCTCAACTTTTCAGTACTTTGCCACACTTTTCAGTGCTTTGCCACTACTTTTCCACAACTTGTCAGTACTTTGCCATACTTTTCAGCACTTTGCCACTGCTTTTCAGTACTTTGCCACTACTTTTCAGCACATTGCCACAACTTTTCTGTACTTTTGACACACTTCTCAGTACTTTGCCACTACTTTTCAGCACTTTGCCACAACTTTTCAGTACTTTGCCACACTTTTCAGTGCTTTGCCACCACTTTGCCACAACTTTTCAGTACTTTGCCACACTTTTGAGCACTTTGCCACTGCTTTTCAGTAGTTTGCCACTACTTTTCAGCACTTTGCCACAAATTTTCAGTACTTTGCCACACTTTTCAGTGCTTTGCCACTACTTTGCCACAACTTGTCAGTACTTTGCCACACTTTTCAGCACTTTGCCACTACGTTTCAGTACTTTGCCACTACTTTTCAGCACTTTGCCACAACTTTTCAGTACTTTGCCACATTTTTCAGTACTTTGCCACAACTTTTCAGTACTGTGCCACACTTTTCTTCACTTTGCCACTACTTTTCAGTACTTTGTAACTACTTTTCAGCACTTTGCCACAACTTTTCAGTTCTTTGCCACATTTTTCAGTACTTTGCCACTACCTTTCAGCACTTTGCCACAACTTTTCAGTACTTTGCCATACTTTTCAGTACTTTGCCACGACTTTGCTACAACTTGTCAGTACTTTGCAACTACTTTTCAGCACTTTGCCACACTTTTCAGTGCATTGCAACTACTTTGCCACAACTTTTCATTACTTTGCCACACTTTTCAGCACTTTACCACTGCTTTTCAGTAGTTTGCCACTACTTTTCAGCACTTTACCACAACTTTTCAGTACTTTTCCACACTTTTCAGTACTTTGCTACTGCTTTTCAGTACTTTGCCACACTTTTCACTACTTTACCACAACTTTTCAGTACTTTGCCACACTTTTCAGCACTTTGCCACAACTTTTCAGTACTTTGCCACATTTTTCAGTACTTTGCCACTAATTTTTCAGCACTTTGCCACAACTTTTCAGTACTTTGCCATACTTTTCAGTACTTTGCCACGATTTTGCTACAACTTGTCAGTACTATGCCACACTTTTCAGCACTTTGCCACTACTTTTCAGTACTTTGCCGCTACTTTTCAGCACTTTGCCACACTTTTCAGTGCTTTGCAACTACTTTGCAACAACTTTTCATTACTTTGCCACACTTTTCAGCACTTTACCACTGATTTTCAGAAGTTTGCCACTACTTTTCAGCACTTTACCACAACTTTTCAGTACTTTGCCACACTTTTCAGTACTTTGCTACTGCTTTTCAGTACTTTGCCACACTTTTCACTACTTTGCCACTACTTTTCAGCACTTTGCCACACTTTTCAGTACTTTGCCACTACTTTTCAGCACTTTGCCACAACTTTTCTGTACTTTGCCACACTTTTCATTACTTTGCCACGACTTTGCCACAACTTTTCAGTACTTTGCCACACATTCCAGTGCTTTGCCACTACTTTGCATCAACTTTTCAGTACTTTGCCACACATTTCAGTGCTTTGCCACTACTTTGCAACAACTTTTCTGTACTTTGACACACTTCTCAGTACTTTGCCACTACTTTTCAGCACTTTGCCACAACTTTTCAGTACTTTGCCACACTTTTCAGTGCTTTGCCACCACTTTGCCACCACTTTGCCACAACTTTTCAGTACTTTGCCATACTTTTCAGCACTTTACCACTGCTTTTCAGAAGTTTGCCACTACTTTTCAGCACTTTACCACAACTTTTCAGTACCTTGCCACACTTTTCAGTACTTTGCTACTGCTTTTCAGTACTTTGCCACACTTTTCACTACTTTGCCACTACTTTTCAGCACTTTGCCACACTTTTCAGTACTTTGCCACTACTTTTCAGCACTTTGCCACAACTTTTCTGTACTTTGCCACACTTTTCATTACTTTGCCACGACTCTGCCACAACTTTTCAGTACTTTGCCACACATTCCAGTGCTTTGCCACTAATTTGCAACAACTTTTCAGTACTTTGCCACACTTTTCAGCACTTTGCCACAACTTTTTAGTACTTTGCCACACTGTTCAGTACTTTGCCACGACTTTGCCACAACTTTTCAGTACTTTGCCACACATTTCAGTGCTTTGCCACTACTTTGCAACAACTTTTCTGTACTTTGACACACTTCTCAGTACTTTGCCACTACTTTTCAGCACTTTGCCACAACTTTTCAGTACTTTGCCACACTTTTCAGTGCTTTGCCACCACTTTGCCACAACTTTTCAGTACTTTGCCACACTTTTGAGCACTTTGCCACTGCTTTTCAGTAGTTTGCCACTACTTTTCAGCACTTTGCCACAATTTTTCAGTGCTTTGCCACTACTTTGCCACAACTTGTCAGTACTTTGCCACACTTTTCAGCACTTTGCCACTACTTTTCAGCACTTTGCCACAACTTTTCAGTACTTTGCTATACTTTTCAGTACTTTGCCACACTTTTCAGTGCTTTGCCACGACTTTGCCACAACTTATCAGTACTTTGCCACACATTTCAGTGCTTTGCCAGTACTTTGCAACAACTTTTCAGTACTTTGCCACACTTTTCAGCACTTTGCCACTGCATTTCAGTACTTTGCCACTACTTTTCAGGACTTTGCCACAACTTTTCATTACTTAGCCACAGTACTTTGCCACTAATTTTCAGCACTTTGCCACAATTTTTCAGTACTTTGCCACACTTTTCAGTGCTTTGCCACTACTTTGCCACAACTTGTCAGTACTTTGCCACACTTTTCAGCACTTTGCCACTACGTTTCAGTACTTTGCCACTACTTTTCAGCACTTTGCCACAACTTTTCTGTACTTTGCCACAACTTTTCAGTACTGTGCCACACTTTTCTTCACTTTGCCACTACTTTTCAGTACTTTGCCACACTTTTCAGCACTTTGCCACTACGTTTCAGTACTTTGCCACTACTTTTCAGCACTTTGCAACAACTTTTCTGTACTTTGCCACTACTTTTCAGCACTTTGCCACAACTTTTCAGTACATTGCCAAATTTTTCAGTACTTTGCCACAACTTTTCAGTACTGTGCCACACTTTTCTTCACTTTGCCACTACTTTTCAGTACTTTGCCACTACTTTTCAGCACTTTGCCACAACTTTTCAGTACTTTGCCACATTTTTCAGTACTTTGCCACTACTTTTCAGCACTTTGCCACAACTTTTCAGTACTTTGCCACATTTTTCAGTACTTTGCCACTGCTTTTCAGCACTTTGCCACAACTTTTCAGTACTTTGCCATACTTTTCAGTACTTTGCCACGACATTGCTACAACTTGTCAGTACTATGCCACACTTTTTAGTACTTTGCCACTACTTTTCAGTACTTTGCCACTACTTTTCATCACTTTGCCACACTTTTCAGTGCTTTGCAACTACTTTGCCACAACTTTTCATTACTTTGCCACACTTTTCAGCACTTTACCACTGCTTTTCAGAAGTTTGCCACTACTTTTCAGCACATTACCACAACTTTTCAGTACTTTGCCACACTTTTCAGTACTTTGCTACTGCTTTTCAGTACTTTGCCACACTTTTCACTACTTTGCCACTACTTTTCAGCACTTTGCCACACTTTTCAGTACTTTGCCACTACTTTTCAGCACTTTGCCACAACTTTTCTGTACTTTGCCACACTTTTCATTACTTTGCCACGACTTTGCCACAACTTTTCAGTACTTTGCCACACATTCCGTGCTTTGCCACTAATTTGCAACAACTTTTCAGTACTTTGCCACACTTTTCAGAACTTTGCCACAACTTTTTAGTACTTTGCCACACTTTTCAGTACTTTGCCACAACTTTTCAGTACTTTGCCACACATTTCAGTGCTTTGCCAATACTTTGCAACAACTTTTCTGTACTTTTACACACTTCTCAGTACTTTGCCACTACTTTTCAGCACTTTGCCACAACTGTTCAGTACTTTGCCACACTTTTCAGTGCTCTTCCACCACTTTGCCACAACTTTTCAGTACTTTGACACACTTTTGAGCACTTTGCCACAACTTTTCAGTACTTTGCCACATTTTTCAGTACTTTGCCACTACTTTTCAGCACTTTGCCACTACTTTTCAGTACTTTGCCACACTTTTCAGCACTTTGCCACTACGTTTCAGTACTTTGCCACTACGTTTCAGTACTTTGCCACTACTTTTCAGCACTTTGCCACAACTTTTCTGTACTTTGCCACAACTTTTCAGTACTGTGCCACACTTTTCTTCACTTTGCCACTACTTTTCAGTACTTTGCCACACTTTTCAGCACTTTGCCACTACGTTTCAGTACTTTGCCACTACTTTTCAGCACTTTGCCACAACTTTTCTGTACTTTGCCACTACTTTTCAGCACTTTGCCACAACTTTTCAGTACATTGCCAAATTTTTCAGTACTTTGCCACAACTTTTCAGTACTGTGCCACACTTTTCTTCACTTTGCCACTACTTTTCAGTACTTTGCCACATTTTTCAGTACTTTGCCACTACTTTTCAGCACTTTGCCACAACTTTTCAGTACTTTGCCACATTTTTCAGTACTTTGCCACTGCTTTTCAGCACTTTGCCACAACTTTTCACTACTTTGCCATACTTTTCAGTACTTTGCCACGACATTGCTACAACTTGTCAGTACTATGCCACACTTTTTAGTACTTTGCCACTACTTTTCAGTACTTTGCCACTACTTTTCATCACTTTGCCACACTTTTCAGTGCTTTGCAACTACTTTGCCACAACTTTTCATTACTTTGCCACACTTTTCAGCACTTTACCACTGCTTTTCAGAAGTTTGCCACTACTTTTCAGCACATTACCACAACTTTTCAGTACTTTGCCACACTTTTCAGTACTTTGCTACTGCTTTTCAGTACTTTGCCACACTTTTCATTACTTTGCCACGAATTTGCCACAACTTTTCAGTACTTTGCCACACATTCCGTGCTTTGCCACTAATTTGCAACAACTTTTCAGTACTTTGCCACACTTTTCAGCACTTTGCCACAACTTTTTAGTACTTTGCCACACTTTTCAGTACTTTGCCACAACTTTTCAGTACTTTGCCATACATTTCAGTGCTTTGCCAATACTTTGCAACAACTTTTCTGTACTTTTACACACTTCTCAGTACTTTGCCACTACTTTTCAGCACTTTGCCACAACTTTTCAGTACTTTGCCACACTTTTCAGTGCTCTGCCACCACTTTGCCACAACTTTTCAGTACTTTGACACACTTTTGAGCACTTTGCCACTGCTTTTCAGTAGTTTGCCACTACTTTTCAGCACTTTGCCACAATTTTTCAGTGCTTTGCCACTACTTTGCCACAACTTGTCAGTACTTTGCCACACTTTTCAGCACTTTGCCACTACGTTTCAGTACTTTGCCACTACTTTTCAGCACTTTGCAACAACTTTTCTGTACTTTTACACACTTCTCAGTACTTTGCCACTACTTTTCAGCACTTTGCCACAACTTTTCAGTACTTTGCCACACTTTTCAGTGCTCTGCCACCACTTTGCCACAACTTTTCAGTACTTTGACACACTTTTGAGCACTTTGCCACTACTTTTCAGCACTTTGCCACAATTTTCCAGTACTTTGCCACACTTTTCAGTGCTTTGCCACGACTTTGCCACAACTTATCAGTACTTTGCCACACATTTCAGTGCTTTGCCAGTATTTTGCAACAACTTTTCAGTACTTTGCCACACTTTTCAGCACTTTGCCACTGCATTTCAGTACTTTGCCACTACTTTTCTGGACTTTGCCACAACTTTTCATTACTTAGCCACAGTACTTTGCCACTACTTTTCAGCACTTTGCCACAATTTTTCAGTACTTTGCCACACTTTTCAGTGCTTTGCCACTACTTTGCCACAACTTGTCAGTACTCTGCCACATTTTCAGCACTTTGCCACTACGTTTCAGTACTTTGCCACTACGTTTCAGTACTTTGCCACTACTTTTCAGCACTTTGCCACAACTTTTCTGTACTTTGCCACTACTTTTCAGCACTTTGCCACAACTTTTCAGTACATTGCCACATTTTTTCAGTACTTTGCCACAACTTTTCAGTACTGTGCCACACTTTTCTTCACTTTGCCACTACTTTTCAGTACTTTGCCACAACTTTTCAGCACTTTGCCACAACTTTTCAGTACTTTGCCACATTTTTCAGTACTTTGCCACTACTTTTCAGCACTTTGCCACAACTTTTCAGTACTTTGCCACATTTTTCAGTACTTTGCCACAACTTTTCAGTACTGTGCCACACTTTTCTTCACTTTGCCACTACTTTTCAGCACTTTGCCACAACTTTTAAGTACTTTGCCACATTTTTAAGTACTTTGCCACTACTTTTCAGCACTTTGCCACAACTTTTCAGTACTTTGCCATACTTTTCAGTACTTTGCCACGACATTGCTACAACTTGTCAGTACTATGCCACAATTTTCAGCACTTTGCCACTACTTTTCAGTACTTTGCCACTACTTTTCATCACTTTGCCACACTTTTCAGTGCTTTGCAACTACTTTGCCACAACTTTTCATTACTTTGCCACACTTTTCAGCACTTTACCACTGCTTTTCAGTAGTTTGCCACTACTTTTCAGCACTTTACCACAACTTTTCAGTACTTTGCCACACTTTTCAGTACTTTGCTACTGCTTTTCAGTACTTTGCCACACTTTTCACTACTTTGCCACTACTTTTCAGCACTTTGCCACACTTTTCAGTTCTTTGCCACTACTTTTCAGCACTTTGCCACAACTTTTCTGTACTTTGCCACACTTTTCATTACTTTGCCACGACTTTGCCACAACTTTTCAGTACTTTGCCACACATTCCAGTGCTTTGCCACTACTTTGCAACAACTTTTCAGTACTTTGCCACACTTTTCAGCACTTTGCCACTACTTTTCAGCACTTTGCCACACTTTTCAGTACTTTGCCACTACTTTTCAGCACTTTGCCACAACTTTTCTGTACTTTGCCACACTTTTCATTACTTTGCCACGACTTTGCCACAACTTTTCAGTACTTTGCCACACATTCCAGTGCTTTGCCACTACTTTGCCACACTTTTCAGCACTTTGCCACAACTTTTTAGTACTTTGCCACACTTTTCATTACTTTGCCACGACTTTGCCACAACTTTTCAGTACTTTGCCACACATTCCAGTGCTTTGCCACTACTTTGCAACAACTTTTCAGTGCTTTGCCACACTTTTCAGCACTTTGCCACAACGTTTCAATACTTTGCCACATTTTTCAGTACTTTGCCACTACTTTTCAGCACTTTGCCACAACTTTTCAGTACTTTGCCATACTTTTCAGTACTTTGCCACGACTTTGCTACAACTTGTCAGTACTGTGCCACACTTTTCAGCACTGTGCCACTACGTTTCAGTACTTTGCCACTACTTTTCAGCACTTTGCCACAACTTTTCTGTATATTGCCACTACTTTTCAGCACTTTGCCACAACTTTTCAGTACATTGCCACATTTTTCAGTACTTTGCCACAACTTTTCAGTACTGTGCCACACTTTTCTTCACTTTGCCACTACTTTTCAGTACTTTGCCACCCTTTTCAGCACTTTGTCACTACGTTTCAGTACTTTGCCACTACTTTTCAGCACTTTGCCACAACTTTTCTGTACTTTGCCACTACTTTTCAGCACTTTGCCACAACTTTTCAGTACATTGCCACATTTTTCAGTACTTTGCCACAACTTTTCAGTACTGTGCCACACTTTTCTTCACTTTGCCACTACTTTTCAGTACTTTGCCACTACTTTTCAGCACTTTGCAACAACTTTTCAGTACTTTGCCACACTTTTCAGCACTTTGCACTGCATTTCAGTACTTTGCCACTACTTTTCTGGACTTTGCCACAACTTTTCATTACTTAGCCACATTACTTTGCCACTACTTTTCAGCACTTTGCCACAATTTTCCAGTACTTTGCCACACTTTTCAGTGCTTTGCCACGACTTTGCCACAACTTATCAGTACTTTGCCACACATTTCAGTGCTTTGCCAGTATTTTGCAACAACTTTTCAGTACTTTGCCACACTTTTCAGCACTTTGCCACTGCATTTCAGTACTTTGCCACTACTTTTCTGGACTTTGCCACAACTTTTCATTACTTAGCCACAGTACTTTGCCACTACTTTTCAGCACTTTGCCACAATTTTTCAGTACTTTGCCACACTTTTCAGTGCTTTGCCACTACTTTGCCACAACTTGTCAGTACTCTGCCACATTTTCAGCACTTTGCCACTACGTTTCAGTACTTTGCCACTACGTTTCAGTACTTTGCCACTACTTTTCAGCACTTTGCCACAACTTTTCTGTACTTTGCCACTACTTTTCAGCACTTTGCCACAACTTTTCAGTACATTGCCACATTTTTTCAGTACTTTGCCACAACTTTTCAGTACTGTGCCACACTTTTCTTCACTTTGCCACTACTTTTCAGTACTTTGCCACAACTTTTCAGCACTTTGCCACAACTTTTCAGTACTTTGCCACATTTTTCAGTACTTTGCCACTACTTTTCAGCACTTTGCCACAACTTTTCAGTACTTTGCCACATTTTTCAGTACTTTGCCACAACTTTTCAGTACTGTGCCACACTTTTCTTCACTTTGCCACTACTTTTCAGCACTTTGCCACAACTTTTAAGTACTTTGCCACATTTTTAAGTACTTTGCCACTACTTTTCAGCACTTTGCCACAACTTTTCAGTACTTTGCCATACTTTTCAGTACTTTGCCACGACATTGCTACAACTTGTCAGTACTATGCCACAATTTTCAGCACTTTGCCACTACTTTTCAGTACTTTGCCACTACTTTTCATCACTTTGCCACACTTTTCAGTGCTTTGCAACTACTTTGCCACAACTTTTCATTACTTTGCCACACTTTTCAGCACTTTACCACTGCTTTTCAGTAGTTTGCCACTACTTTTCAGCACTTTACCACAACTTTTCAGTACTTTGCCACACTTTTCAGTACTTTGCTACTGCTTTTCAGTACTTTGCCACACTTTTCACTACTTTGCCACTACTTTTCAGCACTTTGCCACACTTTTCAGTTCTTTGCCACTACTTTTCAGCACTTTGCCACAACTTTTCTGTACTTTGCCACACTTTTCATTACTTTGCCACGACTTTGCCACAACTTTTCAGTACTTTGCCACACATTCCAGTGCTTTGCCACTACTTTGCAACAACTTTTCAGTACTTTGCCACACTTTTCAGCACTTTGCCACTACTTTTCAGCACTTTGCCACACTTTTCAGTACTTTGCCACTACTTTTCAGCACTTTGCCACAACTTTTCTGTACTTTGCCACACTTTTCATTACTTTGCCACGACTTTGCCACAACTTTTCAGTACTTTGCCATACATTCCAGTGCTTTGCCACTACTTTGCCACACTTTTCAGCACTTTGCCACAACTTTTTAGTACTTTGCCACACTTTTCATTACTTTGCCACGACTTTGCCACAACTTTTCAGTACTTTGCCACACATTCCAGTGCTTTGCCACTACTTTGCAACAACTTTTCAGTGCTTTGCCACACTTTTCAGCACTTTGCCACAACGTTTCAATACTTTGCCACATTTTTCAGTACTTTGCCACTACTTTTCAGCACTTTGCCACAACTTTTCAGTACTTTGCCATACTTTTCAGTACTTTGCCACGACTTTGCTACAACTTGTCAGTACTATGCCACACTTTTCAGCACTGTGCCACTACGTTTCAGTACTTTGCCACTACTTTTCAGCACTTTGCCACAACTTTTCTGTATATTGCCACTACTTTTCAGCACTTTGCCACAACTTTTCAGTACATTGCCACATTTTTCAGTACTTTGCCACAACTTTTCAGTACTGTGCCACACTTTTCTTCACTTTGCCACTACTTTTCAGTACTTTGCCACACTTTTCAGCACTTTGTCACTACGTTTCAGTACTTTGCCACTACTTTTCAGCACTTTGCCACAACTTTTCTGTACTTTGCCACTACTTTTCAGCACTTTGCCACAACTTTTCAGTACATTGCCACATTTTTCAGTACTTTGCCACAACTTTTCAGTACTGTGCCACACTTTTCTTCACTTTGCCACTACTTTTCAGTACTTTGCCACTACTTTTCAGCACTTTGCAACAACTTTTCAGTACTTTGCCACACTTTTCAGCACTTTGCACTGCATTTCAGTACTTTGCCACTACTTTTCTGGACTTTGCCACAACTTTTCATTACTTAGCCACATTACTTTGCCACTACTTTTCAGCACTTTGCCACAATTTTCCAGTACTTTGCCACACTTTTCAGTGCTTTGCCACTACTTTGCCACAACTTGTCAGTATTCTGCCACACTTTTCAGCACTTTGCCACTACGTTTCAGTACTTTGCCACTACTTTTCAGCACTTTGCCACAACTTTTCTGTACTTTGCCACTACTTTTCAGCACTTTGCCACAACTTTTCAGTACATTGCCACATTTTTCAGTACTTTGCCACAACTTTTCAGTACTGTGCCACACTTTTATTCACTTTGCCACTACTTTTCAGTACTTTGCCACACTTTTCAGCACTTTGCCACTACGTTTCAGTACTTTGCCACTACTTTTCAGCACTTTGCCACAACTTTTCAGTACTTTGCCACATTTTTCAGTACTTTGCCACAACTTTTCAGTACTGTGCCACACTTTTCTTCACTTTGCCACTACTTTTCAGCACTTTGCCACAACTTTTAAGTACTTTGCCACATTTTTCAGTACTTTGCCACTACTTTTCAGCACTTTGCCACAACTTTTCAGTACTTTGCCATACTTTTCAGTACATTGCCACGACATTGCTACAACTTGTCAGTACTATGCCACAATTTTCAGCACTTTGCCACTACTTTTCAGTACTTTGCCACTACTTTTCATCACTTTGCCACACTTTTCAGTGCTTTGCAACTACTTTGCCACAACTTTTCATTACTTTGCCACACTTTTCAGCACTTTACCACTGCTTTTCAGTAGTTTGCCACTACTTTTCAGCACTTTACCACAACTTTTCAGTACTTTGCCACACTTTTCAGTACTTTGCTACTGCTTTTCAGTACTTTGCCACACTTTTCACTACTTTGCCACTACTTTTCAGCACTTTGCCACACTTTTCAGTTCTTTGCCACTACTTTTCAGCACTTTGCCACAACTTTTCTGTACTTTGCCACACTTTTCATTACTTTGCCACGACTTTGCCACAACTTTTCAGTACTTTGCCACACATTCCAGAGCTTTGCCACTACTTTGCAACAACTTTTCAGTACTTTGCCACACTTTTCAGCACTTTGCCACTACTTTTCAGCACTTTGCCACACTTTTCAGTACTTTGCCACTACTTTTCAGCACTTTGCCACAACTTTTCTGTACTTTGCCACACTTTTCATTACTTTGCCACGACTTTGCCACAACTTTTCAGTACTTTGCCACACATTCCAGTGCTTTGCCACTACTTTGCCACACTTTTCATTACTTTGCCACAACTTTTTAGTACTTTGCCACACTTTTCATTACTTTGCCACGACTTTGCCACAACTTTTCAGTACTTTGCCACACATTCCAGTGCTTTGCCACTACTTTGCAACAACTTTTCAGTGCTTTGCCACACTTTTCAGCACTTTGCCACAACGTTTCAGTACTTTGCCACATTTTTCAGTACTTTGCCACTACTTTTCAGCACTTTGCCACAACTTTTCAGTACTTTGCCATACTTTTCAGTACTTTGCCACGACTTTGCTACAACTTGTCAGTACTATGCCACACTTTTCAGCACTGTGCCACTACGTTTCAGTACTTTGCCACTACTTTTCAGCACTTTGCCACAACTTTTCTGTACATTGCCACTACTTTTCAGCACTTTGCCACAACTTTTCAGTACATTGCCACATTTTTCAGTACTTTGCCACAACTTTTCAGTACTGTGCCACACTTTTCTTCACTTTGCCACTACTTTTCAGTACTTTGCCACACTTTTCAGCACTTTGTCACTACGTTTCAGTACTTTGCCACTACTTTTCAGCACTTTGCCACAACTTTTCTGTACTTTGCCACTACTTTTCAGCACTTTGCCACAACTTTTCAGTACATTGCCACATTTTTCAGTACTTTGCCACAACTTTTCAGTACTGTGCCACACTTTTCTTCACTTTGCCACTACTTTTCAGTACTTTGCCACTACTTTTCAGCACTTTGCAACAACTTTTCAGTACTTTGCCACACTTTTCAGCACTTTGCACTGCATTTCAGTACTTTGCCACTACTTTTCTGGACTTTGCCACAACTTTTCATTACTTAGCCACATTACTTTGCCACTACTTTTCAGCACTTTGCCACAATTTTCCAGTACTTTGCCACACTTTTCAGTGCTTTGCCACTACTTTGCCACAACTTGTCAGTATTCTGCCACACTTTTCAGCACTTTGCCACTACGTTTCAGTACTTTGCCACTACTTTTCAGCACTTTGCCACAACTTTTCTGTAATTTGCCACTACTTTTCAGCACTTTGCCACAACTTTTCAGTACATTGCCACATTTTTCAGTACTTTGCCACAACTTTTCAGTACTGTGCCACACTTTTATTCACTTTGCCACTACTTTTCAGTACTTTGCCACACTTTTCAGCACTTTGCCACTACGTTTCAGTACTTTGCCACTACTTTTCAGCACTTTGCCACAACTTTTCTGTACTTTGCCACTACTTTTCAGCACTTTGCCACAACTTTTCAGTACATTGCCACATTTTTTCAGTACTTTGCCACAACTTTTCAGTACTGTGCCACACTTTTCATCACTTTGCCACTACTTTTCAGTACTTTGCCACTACTTTTCATCACTTTGCCACAACTTTTCAGTACTTTGCCACATTTTTCAGTACTTTGCCACTACTTTTCAGCACTTTGCCACAACTTTTCAGTACTTTGCCACAACTTTTCAGTACTTTGCCACATTTTTCAGTACTTTGCCACAACTTTTCAGTACTGTGCCACACTTTTCTTCACTTTGCCACTACTTTTCAGTACTTTGCCACTACTTTTCTGCACTTTGCCACAACTTTTAAGTACTTTGCCACATTTTTCAGTACTTTGCCACTACTTTTCAGCACTTTGCCACAACTTTTCAGTACTTTGCCATACTTTTCAGTACTTTGCCACGATATTGCTACAACTTGTCAGTACTATGCCACAATTTTCAGCACTTTGCCACTACTTTTCAGTACTTTGCCACTACTTTTCATCACTTTGCCACACTTTTCAGTGCTTTGCAACTACTTTGCCACAACTTTTCATTACTTTGCCACACTTTTCAGCACTTTACCACTGCTTTTCAGTAGTTTGCCACTACTTTTCAGCACTTTACCACAACTTTTCAGTACTTTGCCACACTTTTCAGTACTTTGCTACTGCTTTTCAGTACTTTGCCACACTTTTCACTACTTTGCCACTACTTTTCAGCACTTTGCCACTACTTTTCAGCACTTTGCCACAACTTTTCTGTACATTGCCACTACTTTTCAGCACTTTGCCACAACTTTTCAGTACATTGCCACATTTTTCAGTACTTTGCACTGCATTTCAGTACTTTGCCACTACTTTTCTGGACTTTGCCACAACTTTTCATTACTTAGCCACATTACTTTGCCACTACTTTTCAGCACTTTGCCACAATTTTCCAGTACTTTGCCACACTTTTCAGTGCTTTGCCACTACTTTGCCACAACTTGTCAGTATTCTGCCACACTTTTCAGCACTTTGCCACTACGTTTCAGTACTTTGCCACTACTTTTCAGCACTTTGCCACAACTTTTCTGTACTTTGCCACTACTTTTCAGCACTTTGCCACAACTTTTCAGTACATTGCCACATTTTTCAGTACTTTGCCACAACTTTTCAGTACTGTGCCACACTTTTATTCACTTTGTCACTACTTTTCAGTACTTTGCCACACTTTTCAGCACTTTGCCACTACGTTTCAGTACTTTGCCACTACTTTTCAGCACTTTGCCACAACTTTTCTGTACTTTGCCACTACTTTTTCAGCACTTTGCCACAACTTTTCAGTACATTGTCACATTTTTTCAGTACTTTGCCTCAACTTTTCAGTACTGTGCCACACTTTTCATCACTTTGCCACTACTTTTCAGTACTTTGCCACTACTTTTCAGCACTTTGCCACAACTTTTCAGTACTTTGCCACATTTTTCAGTACTTTGCCACTACTTTTCAGCACTTTGCCACAACTTTTCAGTACTGTGCCACACTTTTCTTCACTTTGCCACTACTTTTCAGTACTTTGCCACTACTTTTCAGCACTTTGCCACAACTTTTAAGTACTTTGCCACATTTTTCAGTACTTTGCCACTACTTTTCAGCACTTTGCCACAACTTTTCAGAACTTTGCCATACTTTTCAGTACTTTGCCACGACATTGCTACAACTTGTCAGTACTATGCCACAATTTTCAGCACTTTGCCACTACTTTTCAGTACTTTGCCACTACTTTTCATCACTTTGCCACACTTTTCAGTGCTTTGCAACTACTTTGCCACAACTTTTCATTACTTTGCCACACTTTTCAGCACTTTACCACTGCTTTTCAGTAGTTTGCCACTACTTTTCAGCACTTTACCACAACTTTTCAGTACTTTACCACACTTTTCAGTACTTTGCAAGTGCTTTTCAGTACTTTGCCACACTTTTCACTACTTTGCCACTACTTTTCAGCACTTTGCCACACTTTTCAGTTCTTTGCCACTACTTTTCAGCACTTTGCCACAACTGTTCTGTACTTTGCCACACTTTTCATTACTTTGCCACGACTTTGCCACAACTTTTCAGTACTTTGCCACACATTCCAGTGCTTTGCCACTACTTTGCAACAACTTTTCAGTACTTTGCCACACTTTTCAGCACTTTGCCACACTTTTCAGTACTTTGTCACTACGTTTCAGTACTTTGCCACTACTTTTCAGCACTTTGCCACAACTTTTCTGTACTTTGCCACTACTTTTCAGCACTTTGCCACAACTTTTCAGTACATTGCCACATTTTTCAGTACTTTGCCACAACTTTTCAGTACTGTGCCACACTTTTCTTCACTTTGCCACTACTTTTCAGTACTTTGCCACACATTTCAGTGCTTTGCCAATACTTTGCAACAACTTTTCTGTACTTTTACACACTTCTCAGTACTTTGCCACTACTTTTCAGCACTTTGCCACAACTTTTCAGTACTTTGCCACACTTTTCAGTGCTCTGCCACCACTTTGCCACAACTTTTCAGTACTTTGACACACTTTTGAGCACTTTGCCACAACTTTTCAGTACTTTGCCACATTTTTCAGTACTTTGCCACTACTTTTCAGCACTTTGCCACAACTTGTCAGTACTTTGCCACACTTTTCAGCACTTTGCTACTACGTTTCAGTACTTTGCCACTACTTTTCAGCACTTTGCCACAACTTTTCTGTACTTTGCCACAACTTTTCAGTACTGTGCCACACTTTTCTTCACTTTGCCACTACTTTTCAGTACTTTGCCACACTTTTCAGCACTTTGCCACTACGTTTCAGTACTTTGCCACTACTTTTCAGCACTTTGCCACAACTTTTCTGTACTTTGCCACTACTTTTCAGCACTTTGCCACAACTTTTCAGTACATTGCCAAATTTTTCAGTACTTTGCCACAACTTTTCAGTACTGTGCCACACTTTTCTTCACTTTGCCACTACTTTTCAGTACTTTGCCACATTTTTCAGTACTTTGCCACTACTTTTCAGCACTTTGCCACAACTTTTCAGTACTTTGCCACATTTTTCAGTACTTTGCCACTGCTTTTCAGCACTTTGCCACAACTTTTCAGTACTTTGCCATACTTTTCAGTACTTTGCCACGACATTGCTACAACTTGTCAGTACTATGCCACACTTTTTAGTACTTTGCCACTACTTTTCAGTACTTTGCCACTACTTTTCATCACTTTGCCACACTTTTCAGTGCTTTGCAACTACTTTGCCACAACTTTTCATTACTTTGCCACACTTTTCAGCACTTTACCACTGCTTTTCAGAAGTTTGCCACTACTTTTCAGCACATTACCACAACTTTTCAGTACTTTGCCACACTTTTCAGTACTTTGCTACTGCTTTTCAGTACTTTGCCACACTTTTCACTACTTTGCCACTACTTTTCAGCACTTTGCCACACTTTTCAGTACTTTGCCACTACTTTTCAGCACTTTGCCACAACTTTTCTGTACTTTGCCACACTTTTCATTACTTTGCCACGACTTTGCCACAACTTTTCAGTACTTTGCCACACATTCCGTGCTTTGCCACTAATTTGCAACAACTTTTCAGTACTTTGCCACACATTTCAGTGCTTTGCCAATACTTTGCAACAACTTTTCTGTACTTTTACACACTTCTCAGTACTTTGCCACTACTTTTCAGCACTTTGCCACAACTTTTCAGTACTTTGCCACACTTTTCAGTGCTCTGCCACCACTTTGCCACAACTTTTCAGTACTTTGACACACTTTTGAGCACTTTGCCACTGCTTTTCAGTAGTTTGCCACTACTTTTCAGCACTTTGCCACAATTTTTCAGTGCTTTGCCACTACTTTGCCACAACTTTTCTGTACTTTGCCACTACTTTTCAGCACTTTGCCACAACTTTTCAGTACTTTGCCACATTTTTCAGTACTTTGCCACTACTTTTCAGCACTTTGCCACAACTTTTCAGTACTTTGCTATACTTTTCAGTACTTTGCCACACTTTTCAGTGCTTTGCCACGACTTTGCCACAACTTATCAGTACTTTGCCACACATTTCAGTGCTTTGCCAGTATTTTGCAACAACTTTTCAGTACTTTGCCACACTTTTCAGCACTTTGCCACTGCATTTCAGTACTTTGCCACTACTTTTCTGGAATTTGCCACAACTTTTCATTACTTAGCCACAGTACTTTGCCACTACTTTTCAGCACTTTGCCACAATTTTTCAGTACTTTGCCACACTTTTCAGTGCTTTGCCACAACTTGTCAGTACTCTGCCACATTTTCAGCACTTTGCCACTACGTTTCAGTACTTTGCCACTACTTTTCAGCACTTTGCCACAACTTTTCTGTACTTTGCCACTACTTTTCAGCACTTTGCCACAACTTTTCAGTACATTGCCACATTTTTCAGTACTTTGCCACAACTTTTCAGTACTGTGCCACACTTTTCTTCACTTTGCCACTACTTTTCAGTACTTTGCCACACTTTTCAGCACTTTGCCACTACGTTTCAGTACTTTGCCACTACTTTTCAGCACTTTGCCACAACTTTTCTGTACTTTGCCACTACTTTTCAGCACTTTGCCACAACTTTTCAGTACATTGCCACATTTTTTCAGTACTTTGCCACAACTTTTCAGTACTGTGCCACACTTTTCTTCACTTTGCCACTACTTTTCAGTACTTTGCCACAACTTTTCAGCACTTTGCCACAACTTTTCAGTACTTTGCCACATTTTTCAGTACTTTGCCACTACTTTTCAGCACTTTGCCACAACTTTTCAGTACTTTGCCACATTTTTCAGTACTTTGCCACAACTTTTCAGTACTGTGCCACACTTTTCTTCACTTTGCCACTACTTTTCAGCACTTTGCCACAACTTTTAAGTACTTTGCCACATTTTTCAGTACTTTGCCACTACTTTTCAGCACTTTGCCACAACTTTTCAGTACTTTGCCATACTTTTCAGTACTTTGCCACGACATTGCTACAACTTGTCAGTACTATGCCACAATTTTCAGCACTTTGCCACTACTTTTCAGTACTTTGCCACTACTTTTCATCACTTTGCCACACTTTTCAGTGCTTTGCAACTACTTTGCCACAACTTTTCATTACTTTGCCACACTTTTCAGCACTTTACCACTGCTTTTCAGTAGTTTGCCACTACTTTTCAGCACTTTACCACAACTTTTCAGTACTTTGCCACACTTTTCAGTACTTTGCTACTGCTTTTCAGTACTTTGCCACACTTTTCACTACTTTGCCACTACTTTTCAGCACTTTGCCACACTTTTCAGTTCTTTGCCACTACTTTTCAGCACTTTGCCACAACTTTTCTGTACTTTGCCACACTTTTCATTACTTTGCCACGACTTTGCCACAACTTTTCAGTACTTTGCCACACATTCCAGTGCTTTGCCACTACTTTGCAACAACTTTTCAGTACTTTGCCACACTTTTCAGCACTTTGCCACTACTTTTCAGCACTTTGCCACACTTTTCAGTACTTTGCCACTACTTTACAGCACTTTGCCACAACTTTTCTGTACTTTGCCACACTTTTCATTACTTTGCCACGACTTTGCCACAACTTTTCAGTACTTTGCCACACATTCCAGTGCTTTGCCACTACTTTGCCACACTTTTCAGCACTTTGCCACAACTTTTTAGTACTTTGCCACACTTTTCATTACTTTGCCACGACTTTGCCACAACTTTTCAGTACTTTGCCACACATTCCAGTGCTTTGCCACTACTTTGCAACAACTTTTCAGTGCTTTGCCACACTTTTCAGCACTTTGCCACAACGTTTCAGTACTTTGCCACATTTTTCAGTACTTTGCCACTACTTTTCAGCACTTTGCCACAACTTTTCAGTACTTTGCCATACTTTTCAGTACTTTGCCACGACTTTGCTACAACTTGTCAGTACTATGCCACACTTTTCAGCACTGTGCCACTACGTTTCAGTACTTTGCCACTACTTTTCAGCACTTTGCCACAACTTTTCTGTACATTGCCACTACTTTTCAGCACTTTGCCACAACTTTTCAGTACATTGCCACATTTTTCAGTACTTTGCCACAACTTTTCAGTACTGTGCCACACTTTTCTTCACTTTGCCACTACTTTTCAGTACTTTGCCACACTTTTCAGCACTTTGTCACTACGTTTCAGTACTTTGCCACTACTTTTCAGCACTTTGCCACAACTTTTCTGTACTTTGCCACTACTTTTCAGCACTTTGCCACAACTTTTCAGTACATTGCCACATTTTTCAGTACTTTGCCACAACTTTTCAGTACTGTGCCACACTTTTCTTCACTTTGCCACTACTTTTCAGTACTTTGCCACTACTTTTCAGCACTTTGCAACAACTTTTCAGTACTTTGCCACACTTTTCAGCACTTTGCACTGCATTTCAGTACTTTGCCACTACTTTTCTGGACTTTGCCACAACTTTTCATTACTTAGCCACATTACTTTGCCACTACTTTTCAGCACTTTGCCACAATTTTCCAGTACTTTGCCACACTTTTCAGTGCTTTGCCACTACTTTGCCACAACTTGTCAGTATTCTGCCACACTTTTCAGCACTTTGCCACTACGTTTCAGTACTTTGCCACTACTTTTCAGCACTTTGCCACAACTTTTCTGTACTTTGCCACTACTTTTCAGCACTTTGCCACAACTTTTCAGTACATTGCCACATTTTTCAGTACTTTGCCACAACTTTTCAGTACTGTGCCACACTTTTATTCACTTTGCCACTACTTTTCAGTACTTTGCCACACTTTTCAGCACTTTGCCACTACGTTTCAGTACTTTGCCACTACTTTTCAGCACTTTGCCACAACTTTTCTGTACTTTGCCACTACTTTTCAGCACTTTGCCACAACTTTTCAGTACATTGCCACATTTTTTCAGTACTTTGCCACAACTTTTCAGTACTGTGCCACACTTTTCATCACTTTGCCACTACTTTTCAGTACTTTGCCACTACTTTTCATCACTTTGCCACAACTTTTCAGTACTTTGCCACATTTTTCAGTACTTTGCCACTACTTTTCAGCACTTTGCCACAACTTTTCAGTACTTTGCCACAACTTTTCAGTACTTTGCCACATTTTTCAGTACTTTGCCACAACTTTTCAGTACTGTGCCACACTTTTCTTCACTTTGCCACTACTTTTCAGTACTTTGCCACTACTTTTCAGCACTTTGCCACAACTTTTAAGTACTTTGCCACATTTTTCAGTACTTTGCCACTACTTTTCAGCACTTTGCCACAACTTTTCAGTACTTTGCCATACTTTTCAGTACTTTGCCACGATATTGCTACAACTTGTCAGTACTATGCCACAATTTTCAGCACTTTACCACTACTTTTCAGTACTTTGCCACTACTTTTCATCACTTTGCCACACTTTTCAGTGCTTTGCAACTACTTTGCCACAACTTTTCATTACTTTGCCACACTTTTCAGCACTTTACCACTGCTTTTCAGTAGTTTGCCACTACTTTTCAGCACTTTACCACAACTTTTCAGTACTTTGCCACACTTTTCAGTACTTTGCTACTGCTTTTCAGTACTTTGCCACACTTTTCACTACTTTGCCACTACTTTTCAGCACTTTGCCACACTTTTCAGTTCTTTGCCACTACTTTTCAGCACTTTGCCACAACTTTTCTGTACTTTGCCACACTTTTCATTACTTTGCCACGACTTTGCCACAACTTTTCAGTACTTTGCCACACATTCCAGTGCTTTGCCACTACTTTGCAACAACTTTTCAGTACTTTGCCACACTTTTCAGCACTTTGCCACTACTTTTCAGCACTTTGCCACACTTTTCAGTACTTTGCCACTACTTTTCAGCACTTTGCCACAACTTTTCTGTACTTTGCCACACTTTTCATTACTTTGCCACGACTTTGCCACAACTTTTCAGTACTTTGCCACACATTCCAGTGCTTTGCCACTACTTTGCAACAACTTTTCAGTACTTTGCCACACTTTTCAACACTTTGCCACAACTTTTTAGTACTTTGCCACACTTTTCATTACTTTGCCACGACTTTGCCACAACTTTTCAGTACTTTGCCACACATTCCAGTGCTTTGCCACTACTTTGCAACAACTTTTCAGTGCTTTGCCACACTTTTCAGCACTTTGCCACAACGTTTCAGTACTTTGCCACATTTTTCAGTACTTTGCCACTACTTTTCAGCACTTTGCCACAACTTTTCAGTACTTTGCCACTACTTTTCAGCACTTTGCCACAACTTTTCTGTACTTTGCCACACTTTTCATTACTTTGCCACGACTTTGCCACAACTTTTCAGTACTTTGCCACACATTCCAGTGCTTTGCCACTACTTTGCAACAACTTTTCAGTACTTTGCCACGACTTTGCTACAACTTGTCAGTACTATGCCACACTTTTCAGCACTTTGCCACTACGTTTCAGTACTTTGCCACTACTTTTCAGCACTTTGCCACAACTTTTCTGTACATTGCCACTACTTTTCAGCACTTTGCCACAACTTTTCAGTACATTGCCACATTTTTCAGTACTTTGCCACAACTTTTCAGTACTGTGCCACACTTTTCTTCACTTTGCCACTACTTTTCAGTACTTTGCCACACTTTTCAGCACTTTGTCACTACGTTTCAGTACTTTGCCACTAATTTTCAGCACTTTGCCACAACTTTTCTGTACTTTGCCACTACTTTTCAGCACTTTGCCACAACTTTTCAGTACATTGCCACATTTTTCAGTACTTTGCCACAACTTTTCAGTACTGTGCCACACTTTTGTTCACTTTGCCACTACTTTTCAGTACTTTGCCACTACTTTTCAGTACTTTGCCACACATTCCAGTGCTTTGCCACTACTTTGCAACAACTTTTCAGTACTTTGCCACACTTTTCAGCACTTTGCCACTACTTTTCAGCACTTTGCCACACTTTTCAGTACTTTGCCACTACTTTTCAGCACTTTGCCACAACTTGTCAGTACTTTGCCACTACTTTTCAGCACTTTGCCACAACTTTTCTGTACTTTGCCACACTTTTCATTACTTTGCCACGACTTTGCCACAACTTTTCAGTACTTTGCCACACATTCCAGTGCTTTGCCACTACTTTGCAACAACTTTTCAGTACTTTGCCACGACTTTGCTACAACTTGTCAGTACTATGCCACACTTTTCAGCACTTTGCCACTACGTTTCAGTACTTTGCCACTACTTTTCAGCACTTTGCCACAACTTTTCTGTACATTGCCACTACTTTTCAGCACTTTGCCACAACTTTTCAGTACATTGCCACATTTTTCAGTACTTTGCCACAACTTTTCAGTACTGTGCCACACTTTTCTTCACTTTGCCACTACTTTTCAGTACTTTGCCACACTTTTCAGCACTTTGTCACTACGTTTCAGTACTTTGCCACTAATTTTCAGCACTTTGCCACAACTTTTCTGTACTTTGCCACTACTTTTCAGCACTTTGCCACAACTTTTCAGTACATTGCCACATTTTTCAGTACTTTGCCACAACTTTTCAGTACTGTGCCACACTTTTGTTCACTTTGCCACTACTTTTCAGTACTTTGCCACTACTTTTCAGTACTTTGCCACACATTCCAGTGCTTTGCCACTACTTTGCAACAACTTTTCAGTACTTTGCCACACTTTTCAGCACTTTGCCACTACTTTTCAGCACTTTGCCACACTTTTCAGTACTTTGCCACTACTTTTCAGCACTTTGCCACAACTTTTCTGTACTTTGCCACACTTTTCATTACTTTGCCACGACTTTGCCACAACTTTTCAGTACTTTGCCACACATTCCAGTGCTTTGCCACTACTTTGCAACAACTTTTCAGTACTTTGCCACACTTTTCAGCACTTTGCCACAACTTTTAAGTACTTTGCCACATTTTTCAGTACTTTGCCACTACTTTTCAGCACTTTGCCACAACTTTTCAGTACTTTGCCATACTTTTCAGTACTTTGCCACGATATTGCTACAACTTGTCAGTACTATGCCACAATTTTCAGCACTTTACCACTACTTTTCAGTACTTTGCCACTACTTTTCATCACTTTGCCACACTTTTCAGTGCTTTGCAACTACTTTGCCACAACTTTTCATTACTTTGCCACACTTTTCAGCACTTTACCACTGCTTTTCAGTAGTTTGCCACTACTTTTCAGCACTTTACCACAACTTTTCAGTACTTTGCCACACTTTTCAGTACTTTGCTACTGCTTTTCAGTACTTTGCCACACTTTTCACTACTTTGCCACTACTTTTCAGCACTTTGCCACACTTTTCAGTTCTTTGCCACTACTTTTCAGCACTTTGCCACAACTTTTCTGTACTTTGCCACACTTTTCATTACTTTGCCACGACTTTGCCACAACTTTTCAGTACTTTGCCACACATTCCAGTGCTTTGCCACTACTTTGCAACAACTTTTCAGTACTTTGCCACACTTTTCAGCACTTTGCCACTACTTTTCAGCACTTTGCCACACTTTTCAGTACTTTGCCACTACTTTTCAGCACTTTGCCACAACTTTTCTGTACTTTGCCACACTTTTCATTACTTTGCCACGACTTTGCCACAACTTTTCAGTACTTTGCCACACATTCCAGTGCTTTGCCACTACTTTGCAACAACTTTTCAGTACTTTGCCACACTTTTCAACACTTTGCCACAACTTTTTAGTACTTTGCCACACTTTTCATTACTTTGCCACGACTTTGCCACAACTTTTCAGTACTTTGCCACACATTCCAGTGCTTTGCCACTACTTTGCAACAACTTTTCAGTGCTTTGCCACACTTTTCAGCACTTTGCCACAACGTTTCAGTACTTTGCCACATTTTTCAGTACTTTGCCACTACTTTTCAGCACTTTGCCACAACTTTTCAGTACTTTGCCACTACTTTTCAGCACTTTGCCACAACTTTTCTGTACTTTGCCACACTTTTCATTACTTTGCCACGACTTTGCCACAACTTTTCAGTACTTTGCCACACATTCCAGTGCTTTGCCACTACTTTGCAACAACTTTTCAGTACTTTGCCACGACTTTGCTACAACTTGTCAGTACTATGCCACACTTTTCAGCACTTTGCCACTACGTTTCAGTACTTTGCCACTACTTTTCAGCACTTTGCCACAACTTTTCTGTACATTGCCACTACTTTTCAGCACTTTGCCACAACTTTTCAGTACATTGCCACATTTTTCAGTACTTTGCCACAACTTTTCAGTACTGTGCCACACTTTTCTTCACTTTGCCACTACTTTTCAGTACTTTGCCACACTTTTCAGCACTTTGTCACTACGTTTCAGTACTTTGCCACTAATTTTCAGCACTTTGCCACAACTTTTCTGTACTTTGCCACTACTTTTCAGCACTTTGCCACAACTTTTCAGTACATTGCCACATTTTTCAGTACTTTGCCACAACTTTTCAGTACTGTGCCACACTTTTGTTCACTTTGCCACTACTTTTCAGTACTTTGCCACTACTTTTCAGTACTTTGCCACACATTCCAGTGCTTTGCCACTACTTTGCAACAACTTTTCAGTACTTTGCCACACTTTTCAGCACTTTGCCACTACTTTTCAGCACTTTGCCACACTTTTCAGTACTTTGCCACTACTTTTCAGCACTTTGCCACAACTTTTCAGTACTTTGCCACTACTTTTCAGCACTTTGCCACAACTTTTCTGTACTTTGCCACACTTTTCATTACTTTGCCACGACTTTGCCACAACTTTTCAGTACTTTGCCACACATTCCAGTGCTTTGCCACTACTTTGCAACAACTTTTCAGTACTTTGCCACGACTTTGCTACAACTTGTCAGTACTATGCCACACTTTTCAGCACTTTGCCACTACGTTTCAGTACTTTGCCACTACTTTTCAGCACTTTGCCACAACTTTTCTGTACATTGCCACTACTTTTCAGCACTTTGCCACAACTTTTCAGTACATTGCCACATTTTTCAGTACTTTGCCACAACTTTTCAGTACTGTGCCACACTTTTCTTCACTTTGCCACTACTTTTCAGTACTTTGCCACACTTTTCAGCACTTTGTCACTACGTTTCAGTACTTTGCCACTAATTTTCAGCACTTTGCCACAACTTTTCTGTACTTTGCCACTACTTTTCAGCACTTTGCCACAACTTTTCAGTACATTGCCACATTTTTCAGTACTTTGCCACAACTTTTCAGTACTGTGCCACACTTTTGTTCACTTTGCCACTACTTTTCAGTACTTTGCCACTACTTTTCAGTACTTTGCCACACATTCCAGTGCTTTGCCACTACTTTGCAACAACTTTTCAGTACTTTGCCACACTTTTCAGCACTTTGCCACTACTTTTCAGCACTTTGCCACACTTTTCAGTACTTTGCCACTACTTTTCAGCACTTTGCCACAACTTTTCTGTACTTTGCCACACTTTTCATTACTTTGCCACGACTTTGCCACAACTTTTCAGTACTTTGCCACACATTCCAGTGCTTTGCCACTACTTTGCAACA
Source organism: Saccoglossus kowalevskii (assembly GCF_978046115.1). Classification (NCBI taxonomy): domain Eukaryota; kingdom Metazoa; phylum Hemichordata; class Enteropneusta; family Harrimaniidae; genus Saccoglossus; species Saccoglossus kowalevskii. Next base: position 108,491 of record NC_140661.1, read on the forward strand.
ACTTTTCAGTACTTTGCCACACTTTTCAGCACTTTGCCACAACTTTTTAGTACTTTGCCACACTTTTCATTACTTTGCCACGACTTTGCCACAACTTTTCAGTACTTTGCCACACATTCCAGTGCTTTGCCACTACTTTGCCACAACTTGTCAGTACTCTGCCACATTTTCAGCACTTTGCCACTACGTTTCAGTACTTTGCCACTACTTTTCAGCACTTTGCCACAACTTTTCTGTACTTTGCCACTACTTTTCAGCACTTTGCCACAACTTTTCAGTACATTGCCACATTTTTCAGTACTTTGCCACAACTTTTCAGTACTGTGCCACACTTTTCTTCACTTTGCCACTACTTTTCAGTACTTTGCCACACTTTTCAGCACTTTGCCACTACGTTTCAGTACTTTGCCACTACTTTTCAGCACTTTGCCACAACTTTTCTGTACTTTGCCACTACTTTTCAGCACTTTGCCACAACTTTTCAGTACATTGCCACATTTTTTCAGTACTTTGCCACAACTTTTCAGTACTGTGCCACACTTTTCTTCACTTTGCCACTACTTTTCAGTACTTTGCCACTACTTTTCAGCACTTTGCCACAACTTTTCAGTACTTTGCCACATTTTTCAGTACTTTTCCACTACTTTTCAGCACTTTGCCACAACTTTTCAGTACTTTGCCACAACTTTTCAGTACTTTGCCACATTTTTCAGTACTTTGCCACAACTTTTCAGTACTGTGCCACACTTTTCTTCACTTTGCCACTACTTTTCAGCACTTTGCCACAACTTTTAAGTACTTTGCCACATTTTTCAGTACTTTGCCACTACTTTTCAGCACTTTGCCACAACTTTTCAGTACTTTGCCATACTTTTCAGTACTTTGCCACGACATTGCTACAACTTGTCAGTACTATGCCACAATTTTCAGCACTTTGCCACTACTTTTCAGTACTTTGCCACTACTTTTCATCACTTTGCCACACTTTTCAGTGCTTTGCAACTACTTTGCCACAACTTTTCATTACTTTGCCACACTTTTCAGCACTTTACCACTGCTTTTCAGTAGTTTGCCACTACTTTTCAGCACTTTACCACAACTTTTCAGTACTTTGCCACACTTTTCAGTACTTTGCTACTGCTTTTCAGTACTTTGCCACACTTTTCACTACTTTGCCACTACTTTTCAGCACTTTGCCACACTTTTCAGTTCTTTGCCACTACTTTTCAGCACTTTGCCACAACTTTTCTGTACTTTGCCACACTTTTCATTACTTTGCCACGACTTTGCCACAACTTTTCAGTACTTTGCCACACATTCCAGTGCTTTGCCACTACTTTGCAACAACTTTTCAGTACTTTGCCACACTTTTCAGCACTTTGCCACTACTTTTCAGCACTTTGCCACACTTTTCAGTACTTTGCCACTACTTTTCAGCACTTTGCCACAACTTTTCTGTACTTTGCCACACTTTTCATTACTTTGCCACGACTTTGCCACAACTTTTCAGTACTTTGCCACACATTCCAGTGCTTTGCCACTACTTTGCCACACTTTTCAGCACTTTGCCACAACTTTTTAGTACTTTGCCACACTTTTCATTACTTTGCCACGACTTTGCCACAACTTTTCAGTACTTTGCCACACATTCCAGTGCTTTGCCACTACTTTGCAACAACTTTTCAGTGCTTTGCCACACTTTTCAGCACTTTGCCACAACGTTTCAGTACTTTGCCACATTTTTCAGTACTTTGCCACTACTTTTCAGCACTTTGCCACAACTTTTCAGTACTTTGCCATACTTTTCAGTACTTTGCCACGACTTTGCTACAACTTGTCAGTACTATGCCACATTTTTCAGCACTGTGCCACTACGTTTCAGTACTTTGCCACTACTTTTCAGCACTTTGCCACAACTTTTCTGTATATTGCCACTACTTTTCAGCACTTTGCCACAACTTTTCAGTACATTGCCACATTTTTCAGTACTTTGCCACAACTTTTCAGTACTGTGCCACACTTTTCTTCACTTTGCCACTACTTTTCAGTACTTTGCCACACTTTTCAGCACTTTGTCACTACGTTTCAGTACTTTGCCACTACTTTTCAGCACTTTGCCACAACTTTTCTGTACTTTGCCACTACTTTTCAGCACTTTGCCACAACTTTTCAGTACATTGCCACATTTTTCAGTACTTTCCCACAACTTTTCAGTACTGTGCCACACTTTTCTTCACTTTGCCACTACTTTTCAGTACTTTGCCACTACTTTTCAGCACTTTGCAACAACTTTTCAGTACTTTGCCACACTTTTCAGCACTTTGCACTGCATTTCAGTACTTTGCCACTACTTTTCTGGACTTTGCCACAACTTTTCATTACTTAGCCACATTACTTTGCCACTACTTTTCAGCACTTTGCCACAATTTTCCAGTACTTTGCCACACTTTTCAGTGCTTTGCCACTACTTTGCCACAACTTGTCAGTATTCTGCCACACTTTTCAGCACTTTGCCACTACGTTTCAGTACTTTGCCACTACTTTTCAGCACTTTGCCACAACTTTTCTGTACTTTGCCACTACTTTTCAGCACTTTGCCACAACTTTTCAGTACATTGCCACATTTTTCAGTACTTTGCCACAACTTTTCAGTACTGTGCCACACTTTTATTCACTTTGCCACTACTTTTCATTACTTTGCCACACTTTTCAGCACTTTGCCACTACGTTTCAGTACTTTGCCACTACTTTTCAGCACTTTGCCACAACTTTTCTGTACTTTGCCACTACTTTTCAGCACTTTGCCACAACTTTTCAGTACATTGTCACATTTTTTCAGTACTTTGCCACAACTTTTCAGTACTGTGCCACACTTTTCATCACTTTGCCACTACTTTTCAGTACTTTGCCACTACTTTTCAGCACTTTGCCACAACTTTCAGTACTTTGCCACATTTTTCAGTACTTTGCCACTACTTTTCAGCACTTTGCCACAACTTTTCAGTACTGTGCCACACTTTTCTTCACTTTGCCACTACTTTTCAGTACTTTGCCACTACTTTTCAGCACTTTGCCACAACTTTTAAGTACTTTGCCACATTTTTCAGTACTTTGCCACTACTTTTCAGCACTTTGCCACAACTTTTCAGTACTTTGCCATACTTTTCAGTACTTTGCCACGACATTGCTACAACTTGTCAGTACTATGCCACAATTTTCAGCACTTTGCCACTACTTTTCAGTACTTTGCCACTACTTTTCATCACTTTGCCACACTTTTCAGTGCTTTGCAACTACTTTGCCACAACTTTTCATTACTTTGCCACACTTTTCAGCACTTTACCACTGCTTTTCAGTAGTTTGCCACTACTTTTCAGCACTTTACCACAACTTTTCAGTACTTTGCCACACTTTTCAGTACTTTGCTACTGCTTTTCAGTACTTTGCCACACTTTTCACTACTTTGCCACTACTTTTCAGCACTTTGCCACACTTTTCAGTTCTTTGCCACTACTTTTCAGCACTTTGCCACAACTTTTCTGTACTTTGCCACACTTTTCATTACTTTGCCACGACTTTGCCACAACTTTTCAGTACTTTGCCACACATTCCAGTGCTTTGAAAACTACTTTGCAACAACTTTTCAATAATTTTCCACACTTTTCAGCACTTTGCCACAACTTTTTAGTACTTTGCCACACTTTTCATTACTTTGCCACGACTTTGCCACAACTTTTCAGTACTTTGCCACACATTCCAGTGCTTTGCCACTACTTTGCAACAACTTTTCAGTGCTTTGCCACACTTTTCAGCACTTTGCCACAACGTTTCAGTACTTTGCCACATTTTTCAGTACTTTGCCACTACTTTTCAGCACTTTGCCACAACTTTTCAGTACTTTGCCATACTTTTCAGTACTTTGCCACGACTTTGCTACAACTTGTCAGTACTATGCCACACTTTTCAGCACTTTGCCACTACGTTTCAGTACTTTGCCACTACTTTTCAGCACTTTGCCACAACTTTTCTGTACATTGCCACTACTTTTCAGCACTTTGCCACAACTTTTCAGTACATTGCCACATTTTTCAGTACTTTGCCACAACTTTTCAGTACTGTGCCACACTTTTCTTCACTTTGCCACTACTTTTCAGTACTTTGCCACACTTTTCAGCACTTTGTCACTACGTTTCAGTACTTTGCCACTACTTTTCAGCACTTTGCCACAACTTTTCTGTACTTTGCCACTACTTTTCAGCACTTTGCCACAACTTTTCAGTACATTGCCACATTTTTCAGTACTTTGCCACAACTTTTCAGTACTGTGCCACACTTTTGTTCACTTTGCCACTACTTTTCAGTACTTTGCCACTACTTTTCAGTACTTTGCCACACATTCCAGTGCTTTGCCACTACTTTGCAACAACTTTTCAGTACTTTGCCACACTTTTCAGCACTTTGCCACTACTTTTCAGCACTTTGCCACACTTTTCAGTACTTTGCCACTACTTTTCAGCACTTTGCCACAACTTTTCTGTACTTTGCCACACTTTTCATTACTTTGCCACGACTTTGCCACAACTTTTCAGTACTTTGCCACACATTCCAGTGCTTTGCCACTACTTTGCAACAACTGTTCAGTACTTTGTCACACTTTTCAGCACTTTGCCACAACTTTTTAGCACTTTGCCACACTTTTCATTACTTTGCCACGACTTTGCCACAACTTTTCAGTACTTTGCCACACATTCCAGTGCTTTGCCACTACTTTGCAACAACTTTTCAGTACTTTGCCACACTTTTCAGCACTTTGCCACAACGTTTCAGTACTTTGCCACATTTTTCAGTACTTTGCCACTACTTTTCAGCACTTTGCCACAACTTTTCAGTACTTTGCCATACTTTTCAGTACTTTGCCACGACTTTGCTACAACTTGTCAGTACTATGCCACACTTTTCAGCACTTTGCCACTACGTTTCAGTACTTTGCCACTACTTTTCAGCACTTTGCCACAACTTTTCTGTACATTGCCACTACTTTTCAGCACTTTGCCACAACTTTTCAGTACATTGCCACATTTTTCAATACTTTGCCACAACTTTTCAGTACTGTGCCACACTTTTCTTCACTTTGCCACTACTTTTCAGTACTTTGCCACACTTTTCAGCACTTTGTCACTACGTTTCAGTACTTTGCCACTACTTTTCAGCACTTTGCCACAACTTTTCTGTACTTTGCCACTACTTTTCAGCACTTTGCCACAACTTTTCAGTACATTGCCACATTTTTCAGTACTTTGCCACAACTTTTCAGTACTGTGCCACACTTTTGTTCACTTTGCCACTACTTTTCAGTACTTTGCCACTACTTTTCAGCACTTTGCCACAACTTTTCAGTACTTTGCCACATTTTTCAGTACTTTGCCACTACTTTTCAGCACTTTGCCACAACTTTTCAGTACTTTGCCACAACTTTTCAGTACTTTGCCACATTTTTCAGTACTTTGCCACAACTTTTCAGTACTGTGCCACACTTTTCTTCACTTTGCCACTACTTTTCAGTACTTTGCCACTACTTTTCAGCACTTTGCCACAACTTTTCAGTACTTTGCCACTACTTTTCAGCACTTTGCCACAACTTTTCAGTACTTTGCCACATTTTTCAGTACTTTGCCACTACTTTTCAGCACTTTGCCACAACTTTTCAGTACTTTGCCACAACTTTTCGGTACTTTGCCACATTTTTCAGTACTTTGCCACAACTTTTCAGTACTGTGCCACACTTTTCTTCACTTTGCCACTACTTTTCAGTACTTTGCCACTACTTTTCAGCACTTTGCCACAACTTTTAAGTACTTTGCCACATTTTTCAGTACTTTGCCACTACTTTTCAGCACTTTGCCACAACTTTTCAGTACTTTGCCATACATTTCAGTACTTTGCCACACTTTTCAGCACTTTGCCACAACATTTCAGTACTTTGCCACATTTTTCAGTACTTTGCCACTACTTTTCAGCACTTTGCCACAACTTTTCAGTACTTTGCCATACTTTTCAGTACTTTGCCACGACTTTGCTACAACTTGTCAGTACTATGCCACACTTTTCAGCACTTTGCCACTACGTTTCAGTACTTTGCCACTACTTTTCAGCACTTTGCCACAACTTTTCTGTACATTGCCACTACTTTTCAGCACTTTGCCACAACTTTTCAGTACATTGCCACATTTTTCAGTACTTTGCCACAACTTTTCAGTACTGTGCCACACTTTTCTTCACTTTGCCACTACTTTTCAGTACTTTGCCACACTTTTCAGCACTTTGTCACTACGTTTCAGTACTTTGCCACTACTTTTCAGCACTTTGCCACAACTTTTCTGTACTTTGCCACTACTTTTCAGCACTTTGCCAAAACTTTTCAGTACATTGCCACATTTTTCAGTACTTTGCCACAACTTTTCAGTACTGTGCCACACTTTTGTTCACTTTGCCACTACTTTTCAGTACTTTGCCACTACTTTTCAGCACTTTGCCACAACTTTTCAGTACTTTGCCACATTTTTCAGTACTTTGCCACTACTTTTCAGCACTTTGCCACAACTTTTCAGTACTTTGCCACAACTTTTCAGTACTTTGCCACATTTTTCAGTACTTTGCCACAACTTTTCAGTACTGTGCCACACTTTTCTTCACTTTGCCACTACTTTTCAGTACTTTGCCACTACTTTTCAGCACTTTGCCACAACTTTTCAGTACTTTGCCACTACTTTTCAGCACTTTGTCACAACTTTTCAGTACTTTGCCACATTTTTCAGTACTTTGCCACTACTTTTCAGCACTTTGCCACAACTTTTCAGTACTTTGCCACAACTTTTCGGTACTTTGCCACATTTTTCAGTACTTTGCCACAACTTTTCAGTACTGTGCCACACTTTTCTTCACTTTGCCACTACTTTTCAGTACTTTGCCACTACTTTTCAGCACTTTGCCACAACTTTTCAGTACTTTGCCATACTTTTCAGTACTTTGCCACGACATTGCTACAACTTGTCAGTACTATGCCACAATTTTCAGCACTTTGCCACTACTTTTCAGTACTTTGCCACTACTTTTCATCACTTTGCCACACTTTTCAGTGCTTTGCAACTACTTTGCCACAACTTTTCATTACTTTGCCACACTTTTCAGCACTTTACCACTGCTTTTCAGTAGTTTGCCACTACTTTTCAGCACTTTACCACAACTTTTCAGTACTTTGCCACACTTTTCAGTACTTTGCTACTGCTTTTCAGTACTTTGCCACACTTTTCACTACTTTGCCACTACTTTTCAGCACTTTGCCACACTTTTCAGTTCTTTGCCACTACTTTTCAGCACTTTGCCACAACTTTTCAGTACTTTGCCACACTTTTCATTACTTTGCCACGACTTTGCCACAACTTTTCAGTACTTTGCCACACATTCCAGTGCTTTGCCACTACTTTGCAACAACTTTTCAGAACTTTGCCACACTTTTCAGCACTTTGCCACTACTTTTCAGCACTTTGCCACACTTTTCAGTACTTTGCCACTACTTTTCAGCACTTTGCCACAACTTTTCTGTACTTTGCCACACTTTTCATTACTTTGCCACGACTTTGCCACAACTTTTCAGTACTTTGCCACACATTCCAGTGCTTTGCCACTACTTTGCAACAACTTTTCAGTACTTTGCCACACTTTTCAGCACTTTGCCACAACTTTTTAGTACTTTGCCACACTTTTCATTACTTTGCCACGACTTTGCCACAACTTTTCAGTACTTTGCCACACATTCCAGTGCTTTGCCACTACTTTGCAACAACTTTTCAGTGCTTTGCCACACTTTTCAGCACTTTGCCACAACGTTTCAGTACTTTGCCACATTTTTCAGTACTTTGCCACTACTTTTCAGCACTTTGCCACAACTTTTCAGTACTTTGCCACTACTTTTCAGCACTTTGCCACAATTTTTCAGTACTTTGCCATACTTTTCAGTACTTTGCCACGACATTGCTACAACTTGTCAGTACTATGCCACACTTTTCAGCACTTTGCCACTACTTTTCAGTACTTTGCCACTACTTTTCATCACTTTGCCACACTTTTCAGTGCTTTGCAACTACTTTGCCACAACTTTTCATTACTTTGCCACACTTTTCAGCACTTTACCACTGCTTTTCAGTAGTTTGCCACTACTTTTCAGCACTTTACCACAACTTTTCAGTACTTTGCCACACTTTTCAGTACTTTGCTACTGCTTTTCAGTACTTTGCCACACTTTTCACTACTTTGCCACTACTTTTCAGCACTTTGCCACACTTTTCAGTTCTTTGCCACTACTTTTCAGCACTTTGCCACAACTTTTCTGTACTTTGCCACACTTTTCATTACTTTGCCACGACTTTGCCACAATTTTTCATTACTTTGCCACACATTCCAGTGCTTTGCCACTACTTTGCTACAACTTTTCAGTACTTTGCCACACTTTTCAGCACTTTGCCACTACTTTTCAGCACTTTGCCACACTTTTCAGTACTTTGCCACTACTTTTCAGCACTTTGCCACAACTTTTCTGTACTTTGCCACACTTTTCATTACTTTGCCACGACTTTGCCACAACTTTTCAGTACTTTGCCACACATTCCAGTGCTTTGCCACTACTTTGCAACAACTTTTCAGTACTTTGCCACACTTTTCAGCACTTTGCCACAACTTTTTAGTACTTTGCCACACTTTTCATTACTTTGCCACGACTTTGCCACAACTTTTCAGTACTTTGCCACATATTCTAGTGCTTTGCCACTACTTTGCAACAACTTTTCAGTGCTTTGCCACACTTTTCAGCACTTTGCCACAACTTTTCAGTACTTTGCCACATTTTTTAGTACTTTGCCACTACTTTTCAGCACTTTGCCACAACTTTTCAGTACTTTGCCATACTTTTCAGTACTTTGCCACGACTTTGCTACAACTTGTCAGTACTATGCCACACTTTTCAGCACTTTGCCACTACTTTTCAGTACTTTGTCACTACTTTTCAGCACTTTGACACACTTTTCAGTGCTTTGCAACTACTTTGCCACAACTTTTCATTACTTTGTCACACTTTTCAGCACTTTACCACTGCTTTTCAGAAGTTTGCCACTACTTTTCAGCACTTTACCACAACTTTTCAGTACTTTGCCACACTTTTCAGTACTTTGCTACTGCTTTTCAGTACTTTGCCACACTTTTCACTACTTTGCCACTACTTTTCAGCACTTTGCCACACTTTTCAGTCCTTTGCCACTACTTTTCAGCACTTTGCCACAACTTTTCTGTACTTTGCCACACTTTTCATTACTTTGCCACGACTTTGCCACAACTTTTCAGTACTTTGCCACACTTTTCAGCACTTTGCCACAACTTTTTAGTACTTTGCCACACTTTTCAGTACTTTGCCACGACTTTGCCACACTTTTCAGTACTTTGCCACACATTTCAGTGCTTTGCCACTACTTTGCAACAACTTTTCTGTACTTTGACACACTTCTCAGTACTTTGCCACTACTTTTCAGCACTTTGCCACAACTTTTCAGTACTTTGCCACACTTTTTAGTGCTTTGCCACCACTTTGCCACAACTTTCAGTACTTTGCCACACTTTTGAGCAATTTGCCACTGCTTTTCAGTAGTTTGCCACTACTTTTCAGCACTTTGCCACAATTTTTCAGTACTTTGCCACACTTTTCAGTGCTTTGCCACTACTTTGCCACAACTTGTCAGTACTTTGCCACACTTTTCAGCACTTTGCCACTACGTTTCAGTACTTTGCCACTACTTTTCAGCACTTTGCCACAACTTTTCTGTACTTTGCCACTACTTTTCAGCACTTTACCACAACTTTTCAGTACATTGGCACATTTTTCAGTAGTTTGCCACAACTTTTCAGTACTGTGCCACACTTTTCTTCACTTTGCCACTACTTTTCAGTACTTTGCCACTACTTTTCAGCACTTTACCACACTTTTCAGTACTTTGCCACGACTTTGCCACAACTTTTCAGTACTTTGCCAAACTTTTCAGCACTTTGCCACAACTTTTCAGTACTTTGCCACATTTTTCAGTACTTTGCCACTACTTTTCAGCACTTTGCCACAACTTTTCAGTACTTTGCCACAACTTTTCGGTACTTTGCCACATTTTTCAGTACTTTGCCACAACTTTTCAGTACTGTGCCACACTTTTCTTCACTTTGCCACTACTTTTCAGTACTTTGCCACTACTTTTCAGCACTTTGCCACAACTTTTAAGTACTTTGCCACATTTTTCAGTACTTTGCCACTACTTTTCAGCTCTTTGCCACAACTTTTCAGTACTTTGCCATACTTTTCAGTACTTTGCCACGACATTGCTACAACTTGTCAGTACTATGCCACAATTTTCAGCACTTTGCCACTACTTTTCAGTACTTTGCCACTACTTTTCATCACTTTGCCACACTTTTCAGTGCTTTGCAACTACTTTGCCACAACTTTTCATTACTTTGCCACACTTTTCAGCACTTTACCACTGCTTTTCAGTAGTTTGCCACTACTTTTCAGCACTTTACCACAACTTTTCAGTACTTTGCCACACTTTTCAGTACTTTGCTACTGCTTTTCAGTACTTTGCCACACTTTTCACTACTTTGCCACTACTTTTCAGCACTTTGCCACACTTTTCAGTTCTTTGCCACTACTTTTCAGCACTTTGCCACAACTTTTCTGTACTTTGCCACACTTTTCATTACTTTGCCACGACTTTGCCACAACTTTTCAGTACTTTGCCACACATTCCAGTGCTTTGCCACTACTTTGCAACAACTTTTCAGAACTTTGCCAGTACTTTTCAGCACTTTGCCACTACTTTTCAGCACTTTGCCACACTTTTCAGTACTTTGCCACTACTTTTCAGCACTTTGCCACAACTTTTCTGTACTTTGCCACACTTTTCATTACTTTGCCACGACTTTGCCACAACTTTTCAGTACTTTGCCACACATTCCAGTGCTTTGCCACTACTTTGCAACAACTTTTCAGTACTTTGCCACACTTTTCAGCACTTTGCCACAACTTTTTAGTACTTTGCCACACTTTTCATTACTTTGCCACGACTTTGCCACAACTTTTCAGTACTTTGCCACACATTCCAGTGCTTTGCCACTACTTTGCAACAACTTTTCAGTGCTTTGCCACACTTTTCAGCACTTTGCCACAACGTTTCAGTACTTTGCCACATTTTTCAGTACTTTGCCACTACTTTTCAGCACTTTGCCACAACTTTTCAGTACTTTGCCACTACTTTTCAGCACTTTGCCACAATTTTTCAGTACTTTGCCATACATTTCAGTACTTTGCCACGACATTGCTACAACTTGTCAGTACTATGCCACACTTTTCAGCACTTTGCCACTACTTTTCAGTACTTTGCTACTACTTTTCATCACTTTGCCACACTTTTCAGTGCTTTGCAACTACTTTGCCACAACTTTTCTGTACTTTGCCACACTTTTCATTACTTTGCCACGACTTTGCCACAATTTTTCATTACTTTGCCACACATTCCAGTGCTTTGCCACTACTTTGCTACAACTTTTCAGTACTTTGCCACACTTTTCAGCACTTTGCCACTACTTGTCAGCACTTTGCCACACTTTTCAGTACTTTGCCACTACTTTTCAGCACTTTGCCACAACTTTTCTGTACTTTGCCACACTTTTCATTACTTTGCCACGACTTTGCCACAACTTTTCAGTACTTTGCCACACATTCCAGTGCTTTGCCACTACTTTGCAACAACTTTTCAGTACTTTGCCACACTTTTCAGCACTTTGCCACAACTTTTTAGTACTTTGCCACGCTTTTCATTACTTTGCCACGACTTTGCCACAACTTTTCAGTACTTTGCCACATATTCTAGTGCTTTGCCACTACTTTGCAACAACTTTTCAGTGCTTTGCCACACTTTTCAGCACTTTGCCACAACTTTTCAGTACTTTGCCACATTTTTCAGTACTTTGCCACTACTTTTCAGCACTTTGCCACAACTTTTCAGTACTTTGCCATACTTTTCAGTACTTTGCCACGACTTTGCTACAACTTGTCAGTACTATGCCACACTTTTCAGCACTTTGCCACTACTTTTCAGTACTTTGTCACTACTTTTCAGCACTTTGACACACTTTTCAGTGCTTTGCAACTACTTTGCCACAACTTTTCATTACTTTGTCACACTTTTCAGCACTTTACCACTGCTTTTCAGAAGTTTGCCACTACTTTTCAGCACTTTACCACAACTTTTCAGTACTTTGCCACACTTTTCAGTACTTTGCTACTGCTTTTCAGTACTTTGCCACACTTTTCACTACTTTGCCACTACTTTTCAGCACTTTGCCACACTTTTCAGTCCTTTGCCACTACTTTTCAGCACTTTGCCACAACTTTTCTGTACTTTGCCACACTTTTCATTACTTTGCCACGACTTTGCCACAACTTTTCAGTACTTTGCCTCACATTCCAGTGCTTTGCCACTAATTTGCAACAACTTTTCAGTACTTTGCCACACTTTTCAGCACTTTGCCACAACTTTTTAGTACTTTGCCACACTTTTCAGTACTTTGCCACGACTTTGCCACACTTTTCAGTACTTTGCCACACATTTCAGTGCTTTGCCACTACTTTGCAACAACTTTTCTGTACTTTGACACACTTCTCAGTACTTTGCCACTACTTTTCAGCACTTTGCCACAACTTTTCAGTACTTTGCCACACTTTTTAGTGCTTTGCCACCACTTTGCCACAACTTTCAGTACTTTGCCACACTTTTGAGCAATTTGCCACTGCTTTTCAGTAGTTTGCCACTACTTTTCAGCACTTTGCCACAATTTTTCAGTACTTTGCCACACTTTTCAGTGCTTTGCCACTACTTTGCCACAACTTGTCAGTACTTTGCCACACTTTTCAGCACTTTGCCACTACGTTTCAGTACTTTGCCACTACTTTTCAGCACTTTGCCACAACTTTTCTGTACTTTGCCACTACTTTTCAGCACTTTACCACAACTTTTCAGTACATTGGCACATTTTTCAGTAGTTTGCCACAACTTTTCAGTACTGTGCCACACTTTTCTTCACTTTGCCACTACTTTTCAGCACTTTACCACACTTTTCAGTACTTTGCCACGACTTTGCCACAACTTTTCAGTACTTTGCCAAACTTTTCAGCAATTTGCCACTGCTTTTCAGTAGTTTGCCACCACTTTTCAGCACTTTGCCTCAACTTTTCAGTACTTTGCCACACTTTTCAGTACTTTCCCACAACTTTTCTGAACTTTGCCACACTTTTCATTACTTTGCCACGACTTTGCCACAACTTTTCAGTACTTTGCCACACATTCCAGTGCTTTGCCACTACTTTGCAACAACTTTTCAGTACTTTGCCACACTTTTCAGCACTTTGTCACAACTTTTTAGTACTTTGCCACACTTTTCAGTACTTTGCCACGACTTTGCCACAACTTTTCAGTACTTTGCCACACATTTCAGTGCTTTGCCACTACTTTGCAACAACTTTTCAGTACTTTGCCACACTTTTCAGCACTTTTCCACTGCTTTTCAGTACTTTGCTACTGCTTTTCAATACTTTGACACACTTTTCACTACTTTGCCACTACTTTTAAGCACTTTGCCACACTTTTCAGTACTTTGCCATTACTCTTCAGCACTTTGCTACAACTTTTCAGTATTTTGCCACACTTTTCAGTACTTTGCCACGACTTTGCCACAACTTTTCAGTACTTTGCCACACTTTTCAGCACTTTGCCACTACGTTTCAGTACTTTGCCACTACTTTTCAGCACTTTGCCACAACTTTTCAGTACTTTGCCATACTTTTTAGTACTTTGCCACGACTTTGCTAACACTTGTCAGTACTATGCCACACTTTTCATCACTTTGCCACTACTTTTCAGTACTTTGCCACTACTTTTCAGCACTTTGCCACACTTTTCAGTGCTTTGTAACTACTTTGCCACACTTTTCACTACTTTGCCACAACTTTTCAGTACTTTGCCACATTTTTCAGTACTTTGCCACTACTTTTCAGCACTTTGCCACAACTTTTCAGTACTTTGCCATACTTTTCAGTACTTTGCCACGACTTTGCTACAACTTGTCAGTACTATGACACACTTTTCAGCACTTTGCCACTACTTTTCAGTACTTTGCCACTACTTTTCAGCACTTTACCACTGCTTTTCAGTAGTTTGCCACTACTTTTCAGCACTTTACCACAACTTTTCAGTACTTTGCCACACTTTTCAGTACTTTGCTACTGCTTTTCAGTACTTTGCCACACTTTTCACTACTTTGCCACTACTTTTCAGCACTTTGCCACACTTTTCAGTTCTTTGCCACTACTTTTCAGCACGTTGCCACAACTTTTCTGTACTTTGCCACACTTTTCATTACTTTGCCACGACTTTGCCACAACTTTTCATTACTTTGCCACACATTCCAGTGCTTTGCCACTACTTTGCTACAACTTTTCAGTACTTTGCCACACTTTTCAGCACTTTGCCACTACTTTTCAGCACTTTGCCACACTTTTCAGTACTTTGCCACTACTTTTCAGCACTTTGCCACAACTTTTCTGTACTTTGCCACACTTTTCATTACTTTGCCACGACTTTGCCACAACTTTTCAGTACTTTGCCACACATTCCAGTGCTTTGCCACTACTTTGCAACAACTTTTCAGTACTTTGCCACACTTTTCAGCACTTTGCCACAACTTTTTAGTACTTTGCCACACTTTTCATTACTTTGCCACGACTTTGCCACAACTTTTCAGTACTTTGCCACACATTCTAGTGCTTTGCCACTACTTTGCAACAACTTTTCAGTGCTTTGCCACACTTTTCAGCACTTTGCCACAACTTTTCAGTACTTTGCCACATTTTTCAGTACTTTGCCACTACTTTTCAGCACTTTGCCACAACTTTTCAGTACTTTGCCATACTTTTCAGTACTTTGCCACGACTTTGCTACAACTTGTCAGTACTATGCCACACTTTTCAGCACTTTGCCACTACTTTTCAGTACTTTGCCACTACTTTTCAGCACTTTGACACACTTTTCAGTGCTTTGCAACTACTTTGCCACAACTTTTCATTACTTTGTCACACTTTTCAGCACTTTACCACTGCTTTTCAGAAGTTTGCCACTACTTTTCAGCACTTTACCACAACTTGTCAGTACTTTGCCACACTTTTCAGTACTTTGCTACTGCTTTTCAGTACTTTGCCACACTTTTCACTACTTTGCCACTACTTTTCAGCACTTTGCCACACTTTTCAGTCCTTTGCCACTACTTTTCAGCACTTTGCCACAACTTTTCTGTACTTTGCCACACTTTTCATTACTTTGCCCTGACTTTGCCACAACTTTTCAGTACTTTGCCTCACATTCCAGTGCTTTGCCACTAATTTGCAACAACTTTTCAGTACTTTGCCACACTTTTCAGCACTTTGCCACAACTTTTTAGTACTTTGCCACACTTTTCAGTACTTTGCCACGACTTTGCCACACTTTTCAGTACTTTGCCACACATTTCAGTGCTTTGCCACTACTTTGCAACAACTTTTCTGTACTTTGACACACTTCTCAGTACTTTGCCACTACTTTTCAGCACTTTGCCACAACTTTTCAGTACTTTGCCACACTTTTTAGTGCTTTGCCACCACTTTGCCACAACTTTCAGTACTTTGCCACACTTTTGAGCAATTTGCCACTGCTTTTCAGTAGTTTGCCACTACTTTTCAGCACTTTGCCACAATTTTTCAGTACTTTGCCACACTTTTCAGTGCTTTGCCACTACTTTGCCACAACTTGTCAGTACTTTGCCACACTTTTCAGCACTTTGCCACTACGTTTCAGTACTTTGCCACTACTTTTCAGCACTTTGCCACAACTTTTCTGTACTTTGCCACTACTTTTCAGCACTTTACCACACTTTTCAGTTCTTTGCCACGACTTTGCCACAACTTTTCAGTACTTTGCCACACTTTTCAGCAATTTGCCACTGCTTTTCAGTAGTTTGCCACCACTTTTCAGCACTTTGCCTCAACTTTTCAGTACTTTGCCACACTTTTCAGTGCTTTGCCACTACTTTGCCACAACTTTTCAGTACTTTGCCACACTTTTCAGTACTTTCCCACAACTTTTCTGAACTTTGCCACACTTTTCATTACTTTGCCACGACTTTGCCACAACTTTTCAGTACTTTGCCACACATTCCAGTGCTTTGCCACTACTTTGCAACAACTTTTCAGTACTTTGCCACACTTTTCAGCACTTTGCCACAACTTTTTAGTACTTTGCCACACTTTTCAGTACTTTGCCACGACTTTGCCACAACTTTTCAGTACTTTGCCACACATTTCAGTGCTTTGCCACTACTTTGCAACAACTTTTCAGTACTTTGCCACACTTTTCAGCACTTTCCCACAGCTTTTCAGTACTTTGCTACTGCTTTTCAATACTTTGACACACTTTTCACTACTTTGCCACTACTTTTCAGCACTTTGCCACACTTTTCAGTACTTTGCCACTACTCTTCAGCACTTTGCTACAACTTTTCAGTATTTTGCCACACTTTTCAGTACTTTGCCACGACTTTGCCACAACTTTTCAGTACTTTGCCACACTTTTCAGCACTTTGCCACTACGTTTCAGTACTTTGCCACTACTTTTCAGCACTTTGCCACAACTTTTCAGTACTTTGCCATACTTTTTAGTACTTTGCCACGACTTTGCTAACACTTGTCAGTACTATGCCACACTTTTCATCACTTTGCCACTACTTTTCAGTACTTTGCCACTACTTTTCAGCACTTTACCACAACTTTTCAGTACTTTGCCACACTTTTCAGTACTTTGCTACTGCTTTTCAGTACTTTGCCACACTTTTCACTACTTTGCCATTACTTTTCAGCACTTTGCCACACTTTTCAGTACTTTGCCACTACTTTTCAGCACTTTGCCACAACTTTTCTGTACTTTGCCACACTTTTCATTACTTTGCCACGACTTTGCCACAACTTTTCAGTACTTTGGCACACATTCAGTGCTTTACCACTAATTTGCAACAACTTTTCAGTACTTTGCCACGCTTTTCAGCACTTTGCCACAACTTTTTAGTACTTTGCCACACTTTTCAGTACTTTGCCACGACTTTGCCACAACTTTTCAGTACTTTGCCACACATTTCAGTGCTTTGCCACTACTTTGCAACAACTTTTCTGTACTTTGACACACTTCTCAGTACTTTGCCACTACTTTTCAGCACTTTGCCACAACTTTTCAGTACTTTGCCACACTTTTCAGTGCTTCGCCACCACTTTGCCACAACTTTTCAGTACTTTGCCACACTTTTCAGCACTTTACCACTGCTTTTCAGAAGTTTGCCACTACTTTTCAGCACTTTACCACAACTTTTCACTACTTTGCCACACTTTTCAGTACTTTGCTACTGCTTTTCAGTACTTTGCCACACTTTTCACTACTTTGCCACTACTTTTCAGCACTTTGCCACACTTTTCAGTACTTTGCCACTACTTTTCAGCACTTTGCCACAACTTTTCTGTACTTTGCCATACTTTTCATTACTTTGCCACGACTTTGCCACAACTTTTCAGTACTTTGCCACACATTCCAGTGCTTTGCCACTAATTTGCAACAACCTTTCAGTTCTTTGCCACACTTATCAGCACTTTGCCACAACTTTTTAGTACTTTGCCACACTTTTCATTACTTTGCCACGACTTTGCTGCAACTTTTCAGTACTTTGCCACACATTTCAGTGCTTTGCCACTACTTTACAACAACTTTTCTGTACTTTGACACACTTCTCAGTACTTTGCCACTACTTTTCAGCACTTTGCCACAACTTTTCAGTACTTTGCCACACTTTTCAGTGCTTTGCCACCACTTTGCCGCAACTTTTCAGTACTTTGCCACACTTTTGAGCACTTTGCCACTGCTTTTCAGTAGTTTGCCACTACTTTTCAGCACTTTGCCACAATTTTTCAGTGCTTTGCCACTACTTTGCCACAACTTGTCAGTACTTTGCCACACTTTTCAGCACTTTGCCACTACGTTTCAGTACTTTGCCACTACTTTTCAGCACTTTGCCACAAGTTTTCTGTACTTTGCCACACTTTTCAGCACTTTGCCACAACTTTTCAGTACTTTGCCACATTTTTCAGTACTTTGCCACTACTTTTCAGCACTTTGCCACAACTTTTCAGTACTTTGCTATACTTTTCAGTAATTTGCCACACTTTTCAGTACTTTGCCACACTTTTTAGCAATTTGCCACTACTTTGCCACAACTTTTCAGTACTTTGCCACACTTTTCAGCACTTTACCACTCCTTTAAAATAGTTTGCCACTACTTTTCAGCACTTTGCCACAACTTGTCAGTTCTTTGCCACACTTTTCAGTGCTTTGCCACGACTTTGCCACAACTTATCAGTACTTTGCCACACATTTCAGTGCTTTGCCAGTACTTTGCAACAACTTTTCAGTACTTTGCCACACTTTTCAGCACTTTGCCACTGCATTTCAGTACTTTGCCACTACTTTTCAGGACTTTGCCACAACTTTTCATTACTTAGCCACAGTACTTTGCCACTACTTTTCAGCACTTTGCCACAATTTTTCAGTACTTTGCCACACTTTTCAGTGCTTTGCCACTACTTTGCCACAACTTGTCAGTACTTTGCCACCCTTTTCAGCACTTTGCCACTACGTTTCAGTACTTTGCTACTACATTTCAGCACTTTGCCACAACTTTTCTGTACTTTGCCACTACTTTTCAGCACTGTGCCACAACTTTTCAGTACATTGCCACATTTTTCAGTACTTTGCCACAACTTTCCAGTACTGTGCCACACTTTTTTTTCACTTTGCCACTACTTTTCAGTACTTTGCCACTAATTTTCAGCACTTTGCCACAACTTTTCAGTACTTTGCCACATTTTTCAGTACTTTGCCACTATTTTTCAGCACTTTACCACAACTTTTCAGTACTTTGCCACAACTTTTCAGTACTTTGCCACATTTTTCAGTACTTTGCCACAACTTTTCAGTACTGTGCCACACTTTTCTTCACTTTGCCACTACTTTTTAGTACTTTGCCACGACTTTGCCACAACTTTTCAGTACTTTGCCACACTTTTCAGCAATTTGCCACTGCTTTTCAGTAGTTTGCCACCACTTTTCAGCACTTTGCCTCAACTTTTCAGTACTTTGCCACACTTTTCAGTGCTTTGCCACAATTTGCCACACTTTTCAGTACTTTGCCACGACTTTGCCACAACTTTTCAGTACTTTGCCACACTTTTCAGCAATTTGCCACTGCTTTTCAGTAGTTTGCCACCACTTTTCAGCACTTTGCCTCAACTTTTCAGTACTTTGCCACACTTTTCAGTGCTTTGCCACTACTTTGCCACAACTTGTCAGTACTTTGCCACACTTTTCAGTACTTTGCCACAACTTTTCTGAACTTTGCCACACTTTTCATTACTTTGCCACGACTTTGCCACAACTTTTCAGTACTTTGCCACACATTCCAGTGCTTTGCCACTACTTTGCAACAACTTTTCAGTACTTTGCCACACTTTTCAGCACTTTGCCACAACTTTTTAGTACTTTGCCACACTTTTCAGTACTTTGCCACGACTTTGCCACAACTTTTCAGTACTTTGCCACACATTTCAGTGCTTTGCCACTACTTTGCAACAACTTTTCAGTACTTTGCCACACTTTTCAGCACTTTGCCACTGCTTTTCAGTACTTTGCTACTGCTTTTCAGTACTTTGCCACACTTTTCACTACTTTGCCACTACTTTTCAGCACTTTGCCTCAACTTTTCAGTACTTTGCCACACTTTTCAGTGCTTTGCCACTACTTTGCCACAACTTGTCAGTACTTTGCCACACTTTTCAGTACTTTGCCACAACTTTTCTGAACTTTGCCACACTTTTCATTACTTTGCCACGACTTTGCCACAACTTTTCAGTACTTTGCCACACATTCCAGTGCTTTGCCACTACTTTGCAACAACTTTTCAGTACTTTGCCACACTTTTCAGTACTTTGCCACACTTTTCAGTGCTTTGCCACCATTTTGCCACAACTTTCAGTACTTTGCCACACTTTTGAGCACTTTGCCACTGCTTTTCAGTAGTTTGCCACTACTTTTCAGCACTTTGCCACAATTTTTCAGTACTTTGCCACACTTTTCAGTGCTTTGCCACTACTTTGCCACAACTTGTCTGTACTTTGCCACACTTTTCAGCACTTTGCCACTACGTTTCAGTACTTTGCCACTACTTTTCAGCACTTTGCCACAACTTTTCTGTACTTTGCCACTAGTTTTAAGCACTTTGACACAACTTTTCAGTACTTTGCCACATTTTTGAGTACTTTGCCACAACTTTTCAGTACTGTGCCACACTTTTCTTCACTTTGCCACTACTTTTCAGTACTTTGCCACTACTTTTCAGTACTTTGCCACAACTTTTCAGTACTTTGCCACATTTTTCAGTACTTTGCCACTACTTTTCAGCACTTTGCCACAACTTTTCAGTACTTTGCCATACTTTTCAGTACTTTGCCACGACTTTGCTACAACTTGTCAGTACTATGCCACACTTTTCAGCACTTTGCCACTACTTTTCAGCACTTTGCCACACTTTTCAGTGCTTTGCAACTACTTTGCTACAACTTTTCATTACTTTGCCACACTTTTCAGCACTTTACCACTGCTTTTCAGTAGTTTTCCACTACTTTTCAGCACTTTACCACAACTTTTCAGTACTTTGCCACACTTTTCAGTACTTTGCTATTGCTTTTCAGTACTTTGCCACACTTTTCACTACTTTACCACAACTTTTCAGTACTTTCCCACACATTTCAGCACTTTGCCACAACTTTTCAGTACTTTGCCACATTTTTCAGTACTTTGCCACTACTTTTCAGCACTTTGCCACAACTTTTCCGTACTTTGCCATACTTTTCAGTACTTTGCCACGACTTTGCTACAACTTGTCAGTACTATGCCACACTTTTCAGCACTTTGCCACTACTTTTCCGTACTTTGCCACTACTTTTCAGCACTTTGCCACACTTTTCAGTGCTTTGCAACTACTTTGCCACAACTTTTCATTACTTTGCCACACTTTTCAGCACTTTACCACTGCTTTTCAGAAGTTTGCCACTACTTTTCAGCGCTTTACCACAACTTTTCAGTACTTTGCCACACTTTTCAGTACTTTGCTACTGCTTTTCAGTACTTTGCCACACTTTTCACTACTTTGCCACTACTTTTCAGCACTTTGCCACACTTTTCAGTACTTTGCCACTACTTTTCAGCACTTTGCCACAACTTTTCTGTACTTTGCCACACTTTTCAGTGCTTTGCCACCACTTTGCCACAACTTTTCAGTACTTTGCCACACTTTTGAGCACTTTGCCATTGCTTTTCAGTAGTTTGCCACTACTTTTCCGCACTTTGCCACAATTTTTCAGTGCTTTGCCACTACTTTGCCACAACTTGTCAGTATTTTGCCACACTTTTCAGCACTTTGCCACTACGTTTCAATACTTTGCCACTACTTTTCAGCACTTTGCCACAACTTTTCTGTACTTTGCCACTACTTTTCAGCACTTTGCCACAACTTTTCAGTACTTTGCCACATTTTTCAGTACTCTGCCTCTACTTTTCAGCACTTTGCCACAACTTTTCAGTACTTTGCTATACTTTTCAGTACTTTGCCACACTTTTCAGTTCTTTGCCACACTTTTCAGTCCTTTGCCACGACTTTGCCACAACTTATCAGTACTTTGCCACACATTTCAGTGCTTTGCCAGTACTTTGCAACAACTTTTCAGTACTTTGCCACTACTTTTCAGGACTTTGCCACAACTTTTCATTACTTAGCCACAGTACTTTGCCACTACTTTTCAGCACTTTGCCACAATTTTTCAGTACTTTGCCACACTTTTCAGTGCTTTGCCACTACTTAGCCACAACTTGTCAGTACTTTGCCACACTTTTCAGCACTTTGCCACTACGTTTCAGTACTTTGCCACTACTTTTCAGCACTTTGCCACAACTTTTCTGTACTTTGCCACTACTTTTCAGCACTTTGCCACAACTTTTCAGTACATTGCCACATTTTTCAGTACTTTGCCACAACTTTTCAGTACTGTGCCACACTTTTCTTCACTTTGCCACTACTTTTCAATACTTTGCCACTACTATTCAGCACTTTGCCACAACTTTTCAGTACTTTGCCACATTTTTCAGTACTTTGCCACTACTTTTCAGCACTTTGCCACAACTTTTCAGTACTTTGCCACAACTTTTCAGTACTTTTCCACATTTTTCAGTACTTTGCCACAACTTTTCAGTACTGTGCCACACTTTTCTTCACTTTGCCACTACTTTTCAGTACTTTGCCACTACTTTTCAGCACTTTGCCACAACTTTTCAGTACTTTGCCACATTTTTCAGTACTTTGCCATTACTTTTCAGCACTTTGCCACAACTTTTCAGTACTTTGCCATACTTTTCAGTACTTTGCCACGACATTGCTACAACTTGTCAGTACTATGCCACACTTTTCAGCACTTTGCCACTACTTTTCAGTACTTTGCCACTACTTTTCAGCACTTTGCCACACTTTTCAGTGCTTTGCAACTATTTGCCACAACTTTTCATTACTTTGCCACACTTTTCAGCACTTTACCACTGCTTTTCAGTAGTTTGCCACTACTTTTCAGCACTTTACCACAACTTTTCAGTACTTTGCCACACTTTTCAGTACTTTGCTACTGCTTTTCAGTACTTTGCCACACTTTTCATTACTTTGCCATGACTTTGCCACAACTTTTTAGTACTTTGCCACACATTCCAGTGCTTTGCCACTACTTTGCAACAACTTTTCAGTACTTTGCCACACTTTTCAGCACTTTGCCACTACTTTTCAGCACTTTGCCACACTTTTCAGTTCTTTGCCACACTTTTCAGCAATTTGCCACTACTTTGCCACAACTTTTCAGTACTTTGCCACACTTTTCAGCACTTTACCACTCCTTTAAAATAGTTTGCCACTACTTTGCAACAACTTTTCAGCACTTTGCCACACTTTTCAGCACTTTGCCACTACTTTTCAGCACTTTGCCACACTTTTCAGTTCTTTGCCACACTTTTCAGCAATTTGCCACTACTTTGCCACAACTTTTCAGCACTTTGCCACACTTTTCAGTTCTTTGCCACACTTTTCAGCAATTTGCCACTACTTTGCCACAACTTGTCAGTTCTTTGCCACACTTTTCAGTGCTTTGCCACGACTTTGCCACAACTTATCAGTACTTTGCCACACATTTCAGTGCTTTGCCAATACTTTGCAACAACTTTTCAGTACTTTGCCACACTTTTCATCACTTTGCCACTGCATTTCAGTACTTTGCCACTACTTTTCAGGACTTTGCCACAACTTTTCATTACTTAGCCACAGTACTTTGCCACTACTTTTCAGCACTTTGCCACAATTTTTCAGTACTTTGCCACACTTTTCAGTGCTTTGCCACTACTTTGCCACAACTTGTCAGTACTGTGCCATACTTTTCAGCACTTTGCCACTACGTTTCAGTACTTTGCCACTACTTTTCAGCACTTTGCCACAACTTTTCTGTACTTTGCCACTACTTTTCAGCACTTTGCCACAACTTTTCAGTACATTGCCACATTTTTCAGTACTTTGCCACAACTTTTCAGTACTGTGCCACACTTTTCTTCACTTTGCCACTACTTTTCAGTACTTTGCCACTACTTTTCAGCACTTTGCCACAATTTTTCAGTACTTTGCCACATTTTTCAGTACTTTGCCACTACTTTTCAGCACTTTGCCACAACTTTTCAGTACTTTGCCACAACTTTTCAGTACTTTGCCACATTTTTCAGTACTTTGTCACAACTTTTCAGTACTGTGCCACACTTTTCTTCACTTTGCCACTACTTTTCAGTACTTTGCCACTACTTTTCAGCACTTTGCCACAACTTTTCAGTACTTTGCCACATTTTTCAGTACTTTGCCATTACTTTTCAGCACTTTGCCACAACTTTTCAGTACTTTGCCATACTTTTCAGTACTTTGCCACGACATTGCTACAACTTGTCAGTACTATGCCACACTTTTCAGCACTTTGCCACTACTTTTCAGTAATTTGCCACTACTTTTCAGCACTTTGCCACACTTTTCAGTGCTTTGCAACTACTTTGCCACAACTTTTCATTACTTTGCCACACTTTTCAGCACTTTACCACTGCTTTTCAGTAGTTTGCCACTACTTTTCAGCACTTTACCACAACTTTTCAGTACTTTGCCACACTTTTCAGTACT
The DNA here is from genome assembly GCF_978046115.1 of Saccoglossus kowalevskii. Lineage (NCBI taxonomy): Eukaryota > Metazoa > Hemichordata > Enteropneusta > Harrimaniidae > Saccoglossus > Saccoglossus kowalevskii. The sequence continues at coordinate 133,001 of NC_140661.1, forward strand.
TTGCTACTGCTTTTCAGTACTTTGCTACACTTTTCACTACATTGCCACTACTTTTCAGCACTTTGCCACACTTTTCAGTTCTTTGCCACTACTTTTCAGCACTTTGCCACAACTTTTCTGTACTTTGCCACACTTTTCATTACTTTGCCACGACTTTGCCACAACTTTTCAGTACTTTGCCACACATTCCAGTGCTTTGCCACTACTTTGCAACAACTTTTCAGTACTTTGCCACACTTTTCAGCACTTTGCCACTACTTTTCAGCACTTTGCCACACTTTTCAGTACTTTGCCACTACTTTTCAGCACTTTGCCACACTTTTCAGTTCTTTGCCACTACTTTTCAGCACTTTGCCACAACTTTTCTGTACTTTGCCACACTTTTCATTACTTTGCCACGACTTTGCCACAACTTTTCATTACTTTGCCACACATTCCAGTGCTTTGCCACTACTTTGCAACAACTTTTCAGTACTTTGCCACACTTTTCAGCACTTTGCCACAACTTTTTAGTACTTTGCCACACTTTTCATTACTTTGCCACGACTTTGCCACAACTTTTCAGTACTTTGCCACACATTCCAGTGCTTTGCCACTACTTTGCAACAATTTTTCAGTACTTTGCCACACTTTTCAGCACTTTGCCACAACTTTTCAGTACTTTGCCACATTTTTCAGTACTTTGCCACTACTTTTCAGCACTTTGCCACAACTTTTCAGTACGTTGCCATACTTTTCAGTACTTTGCCACGACTTTGCTACAACTTGTCAGTACTATGCCACACTTTTCAGCACTTTGCCACTACTTTTCAGTACTTTGCCATACTTTTCAGTACTTTGCCACGACATTGCTACAACTTGTCAGTACTATGCCACACTTTTCAGCACTTTGCCACTACTTTTCAGTACTTTGCCACTACTTTTCAGCACTTTGCCACACTTTTCAGTGCTTTGCAACTACTTTGCCACAACTTTTCATTACTTTGCCACACTTTTCAGCACTTTACCACTGCTTTTCAGTAGTTTGCCACTACTTTTCAGCACTTTACCACAACTTTTCAGTACTTTGCCACACTTTTCAGTACTTTGCTACTGCTTTTCAGTACTTTGCCACACTTTTCACTACTTTGCCACTACTTTTCAGCACTTTGCCACACTTTTCAGTTTTTTGCCACTACTTATCAGCACTTTGCCACAACTTTTCAGTACTTTGCCACACTTTTCAGCACTTTGCCACTACTTTTCAGCACTTTGCCACACTTTTCAGTTCTTTGCCACACTTTTCAGCAATTTGCCACTACTTTGCCACAACTTTTCAGTACTTTGCCACATTTTTCAGCACTTTACCACTCCTTTAAAATAGTTTGCCACTACTTTGCAACAAATTTTCAGCACTTTGCCACACTTTTCAGCACTTTGCCACTACTTTTCAGCACTTTGCCACACTTTTCAGTTCTTTGCCACACTTTTCAGCAATTTGCCACTACTTTGCCACAACTTTTCAGCACTTTGCCACACTTTTCAGTTCTTTGCCACACTTTTCAGCAATTTGCCACTACTTTGCCACAACTTGTCAGTTCTTTGCCACACTTTTCAGTGCTTTGCCACGACTTTGCCACAACTTATCAGTACTTTGCCACACATTTCAGTGCTTTGCCAGTACTTTGCAACAACTTTTCAGTACTTTGCCACACTTTTCAGCACTTTGCCACTGCATTTCAGTACTTTGCCACTACTTTTCAGGACTTTGCCACAACTTTTCATTACTTAGCCACAGTACTTTGCCACTACTTTTCAGCACTTTGCCACAATTTTTCAGTACTTTGCCACACTTTTCAGTGCTTTGCCACTACTTTGCCACAACTTGTCAGTACTGTGCCATACTTTTCAGCACTTTGCCACTACGTTTCAGTACTTTGCCACTACTTTTCAGCACTTTGCCACAACTTTTCTGTACTTTGCCACTACTTTTCAGCACTTTGCCACAACTTTTCAGTACATTGCCACATTTTTCAGTACTTTGCCACAACTTTTCAGTACTGTGCCACACTTTTCTTCACTTTGCCACTACTTTTCAGTACTTTGCCACTACTTTTCAGCACTTTGCCACAACTTTTCAGTACTTTGCCACATTTTTCAGTACTTTGCCACTACTTTTCAGCACTTTGCCACAACTTTTCAGTACTTTGCCACAACTTTTCAGTACTTTGCCACATTTTTCAGTACTTTGTCACAACTTTTCAGTACTGTGCCACACTTTTCTTCACTTTGCCACTACTTTTCAGTACTTTGCCACTACTTTTCAGCACTTTGCCACAACTTTTCAGTACTTTGCCACATTTTTCAGTACTTTGCCATTACTTTTCAGGACTTTGCCACAACTTTTCAGTACTTTGCCATACTTTTCAGTACTTTGCCACGACATTGCTACAACTTGTCAGTACTATGCCACACTTTTCAGCACTTTGCCACTACTTTTCAGTACTTTGCCACTACTTTTCAGCACTTTGCCACACTTTTCAGTGCTTTGCAACTACTTTGCCACAACTTTTCATTACTTTGCCACACTTTTCAGCACTTTACCACTGCTTTTCAGTAGTTTGCCACTACTTTTCAGCACTTTACCACAACTTTTCAGTACTTTGCCACACTTTTCAGTACTTTGCTACTGCTTTTCAGTACTTTGCCACACTTTTCACTACTTTGCCACTACTTTTCAGCACTTTGCCACACTTTTCAGTTCTTTGCCACTACTTTTCAGCACTTTGCCACAACTTTTCTGTACTTTGCCACACGTTTCATTACTTTGCCACGACTTTGCCACAACTTTTCAGTACTTTGCCACACATTCCAGTGCTTTGCCACTACTTTGCAACAACTTTTCAGTACTTTGCCACACTTTTCAGCACTTTGCCACTACTTTTCAGCACTTTGCCACACTTTTCAGTACTTTGACACTACTTTTCAGCACTTTACCACAACTTTTCAGTACTTTGCCACACTTTTCAGTACTTTGCTACTGCTTTTCAGTACTTTGCCACACTTTTCACTACTTTGCCACTACTTTTCAGCACTTTGCCACACTTTTCAGTTCTTTGCCACTACTTATCAGCACTTTGCCACAACTTTTCAGTACTTTGCCACACTTTTCAGCACTTTGCCACTACTTTTCAGCACTTTGCCACACTTTTCAGTTCTTTGCCACACTTTTCAGCAATTTGCCACTACTTTGCCACAACTTTTCAGTACTTTGCCACTACTTTTCAGCACTTTGCCACAACTTTTCAGTACTTTGCCACATTTTTCAGTACTTTGCCACTACTTTTCAGCACTTTGCCACAACTTTTCAGCACTTTGCCACTACTTTTCAGCACTTTGCCACACTTTTCAGTTCTTTGCCACACTTTTCAGCAATTTGCCACTACTTTGCCACAACTTGTCAGTTCTTTGCCACACTTTTCAGTGCTTTGCCACGACTTTGCCACAACTTATCAGTACTTTGCCACACATTTCAGTGCTTTGCCAGTACTTTGCAACAACTTTTCAGTACTTTGCCACACTTTTCAGCACTTTGCCACTGCATTTCAGTACTTTGCCACTACTTTTCAGGACTTTGCCACAACTTTTCATTACTTAGCCACAGTACTTTGCCACTACTTTTCAGCACTTTGCCACAATTTTTCAGTACTTTGCCACTACTTTTCAGTACTTTGCCACATTTTTCAGTACTTTGCCACTACTTTTCAGCACTTTGCCACAACTTTTCAGTACTTTGCCACAACTTTTCAGTACTTTGCCACATTTTTCAGTACTTTGTCACAACTTTTCAGTACTGTGCCACACTTTTCTTCACTTTGCCACTACTTTTCAGTACTTTGCCACGACTTTGCCACAACTTTTCAGTACTTTGCCACACATTCCAGTGCTTTGCCACTACTTTGCAACAATTTTATAGTACTTTGCCACACTTTTCAGCACTTTGCCACAACTTTTCAGTACTTTGCCACATTTTTCATTACTTTGCCACTACTTTTCAGCACTTTGCCACAACTTTTCAGTACGTTGCCATACTTTTCAGTACTTTGCCACGACTTTGCTACAACTTGTCAGTACTATGCCACACTTTTCAGCACTTTGCCACTACTTTTCAGCACTTTGCCACACTTTTCAGTGCTTTGCAACTACTTTGCCACAACTTTTCATTACTTTGCCACACTTTTCAGCACTTTACCACTGCTTTTCAGAAGTTTGCCACTACTTTTCAGCACTTTACCACAACTTTTCAGTACTTTGCCACACTTTTCAGTACTTTGCTACTGCTTTTCAGTACTTTGCCACACTTTTCACTACTTTGCCACTACTTTTTCAGCACTTTGCCACACTTTTCAGTACTTTGCCACTACTTTTCAGCACTTTGCCACAACTTTTCTGTACTTTGCCACACTTTTCATTACTTTGCCACGACTTTGCCACAACTTTTCAGTACTTTGCCACACATTCCAGTGCTTTGCCACTAATTTGCAACAAGTTTTCAGTACTTTGCCACACTTTTCAGCACTTTGCCACAACTTTTTAGAACTTTGCCACACTTTTCAGTACTTTGCCACGACTTTGCCACAAGTTTTCAGTACTTTGCCACACTTTTCAGTGCTTTGCCACCACTTTGCCACAACTTGTCAGTACTTTGCCACACTTTTCAGCAATTTGCCACTACGTTTCAGTACTTTGCCACTACTTTTCAGCACTTTGCCACACTTTTCAGTGCTTTGCAACTACTTTGCCACAACTTTTCATTACTTTGCCACACATTCCAGTGCTTTGCCACTAATTTGCAACAACTTTTCAGTACTTTGCCACACTTTTCAGCACTTTGCCACAACTTTTTAGTACTTTGCCACACTTTTCAGTACTTTGCCACGACTTTGCCACAACTTTTCAGTACTTTGCCACACTTTTCAGTGCTTTGCCACCACTTTGCCACAACTTGTCAGTACTTTGCCACACTTTTGAGCAATTTGCCACTACGTTTCAGTACTTTGCCACTACTTTTCAGCACTTTGCCACAACTTTTCTGTACTTTGCACTACTTTTCAGCACTTTACCACAACTTTTCAGTACATTGCCACATTTTTCAGTACTTTGCCACAACTTTTCAGTACTGTGCCACACTTTTCTTCACTTTGCCACTACTTTTCAGTACTTTGCCACTACTTTTCAGCACTTTGCCACACTTTTCAGTACTTTGCCACGACTTTGCCACAACTTTTCAGTACTTTGCCACTCTACTTTTCAGCACTTTACCACAACTTTTCAGTACTTTGCCACAACTTTTCAGCACTTTGCTTCAACTTTTCAGTACTTTGCCACACTTTTCATTGCTTTGCCACTACTTTGCCACTACTTTTCAGTACTTTGCCACTACTTTTCAGCACTTTGCCACACTTTTCAGTACTTTGCCACGACTTTGCCACAACTTTTCAGTACTTTGCCACTACTTTTCAGCACTTTACCACAACTTTTCAGTACTTTGCCACTACTTTTCAGCACTTTGCCACAACTTTTCTGTACTTTGCCACACTTTTCATTACTTTGCCACGACTTTGCCACAACTTTTCAGTACTTTGCCACACATTTCAGTGCTTTGCCACTACTTTGCAACAACTTTTCTGTACTTTGACACACTTCTCAGTACTTTGCCACTACTTTTCAGCACTTTACCACAACTTTTCAGTACTTTGCCACACTTTTCAGTGCTTTGCCACTACTTTGCCACAACTTGTCAGTACTTGCTACACTTTTTAGCACTTTGCCACTACGTTTCAGTACTTTGCCACTACTTTTCAGCACATTGCCACACTTTTCAGCAATTTGCCACTGCTTTTCAGTAGTTTGCCACCACTTTTCAGCATTTTGCCTCAACTTTTCAGTACTTTGCCACACTTTTCAGTGCTTTGCCACTACTTTGCCACAACTTGTCAGTACTTTGCCACACTATTCAGTACTTTGCCACTACTTTTCAGCACTTTGCCACAACTTTTCAGTACTTTGCCACTACTTTTCAGCACTTTGCCACAACTTTTCAATACTTTGCCACATTTTTCATTACACTGCCACAAATTTGCAGTACTGTGCCACAATTTTCTTCACTTTGCCACTACTTTTCAGTACTTTGCCACATTTTTTAGTACTTTGCCACTACTTTTCAGCACTTTGCCACAACTTTTCAGTACTTTTCCATACTTTTCAGTAATTTGCCACGACTTTGCTACAACTTTTCAGTACTTTGCCACACTTTTCTGTACTTTACCACTCCTTTAAAATAGTTTGCCACTACTTTTCAGCACTTTGCCACAACTTGTCAGTACTTTGCCACACTTGTCAGTGCTTTGCCACTACTTTGCCACAACTTGTCATTACTTTGCCACACTTTTCAGCACTTTACCACTGCTTTTCAGTAGTTTGCCACTACTTTTCAGCACTTTACCACAACTTTTCAGTACTTTGCCACACTTTTCAGTGCTTTGCCACTACTTTGCCACAATTTGTCAGTACTTGCTACACTTTTTAGCACTTTGCCACTACGTTTCAGTACTTTGCCACTACTTTTCAGCACTTTGCCACAACTTTTCAGTACTTTGCCACACTTTTCAGTACTTTGCTACTGCTTTTCAGTACTTTGCCACACTTTTCACTACTTTTCCACTACTTTTCAGCACTTTGCCACACTTTTCAGTACTTTGCCACTACTTTTCAGTACTTTGCCACAACTTTTCTGAACTTTGCCACACTTTTCATTACTTTGCCACGACTTTGCCACAACTTTTCAGTACTTTGCCACTACTTTGCAACAACTTTTCAGTACTTTGCCACACTTTTCAGCTCTTTGCGACAACTTTTTAGTACTTTGCCACACTTTTCAGTACTTTGCCACGACTTTGCCACAACTTTTCAGTACTTTGCCACACATTTCAGTGCTTTGCCACTACTTTGCAACAACTTTTCAGTACTTTGCCACACTTTTCAGCACTTTGCCACTGCTTTTCAGTACTTTGCCACACTTTTCAGTACTTTGCCACGACTTTGGCACAACTTTTCAGTACTTTGCCACACTTTTCAGCAATTTGCCACTGCTTTTCATTAGTTTGCCACCACTTTTCAGCACTTTGCCTCAACTTTTCAGTACTTTGCCACACTTTTCAGTGCTTTGCCACTACATTGCCACAACTTTTCTGTACTTTGACACACTTCTCAGTACTTTGCCACTACTTTTTAGCACTTTGCCACAACTTTTCAGTACTTTGCCACACTTTTCAGTGCTTTGCCACCACTTTGCCACACATTTTTCAGTACTTTGCCACAACTTTTCAGTACTGTGCCACACTTTCCTTCACTTTGCCACTACTTTTCAGTACTTTGCCACTACTTTTCAGCACTTTGCCACAACTTTTCAGTACTTTGCCACATTTTTCAGTACTTTGCCACTACTTTTCAGCACTTTGCCACAACTTTTCAGTACTTTGCCATACTTTTCAGTACTTTGCCACGACTTTGCTACAACTTGTCAGTACTATGCCACACTTTTCAGCACTTTGCCACTACTTTTCAGTACTTTGCCACTACTTTTCAGCACTTTGCCACTACTTTTCAGCACTTTGCCACACTTTTCAGTGCTTTGCAACTACTTTGCCACAACTTTTCATTACTTTGCCACACTTTTCAGCACTTTACCACTGCTTTTCAGTAGTTTGCCACTACTTTTCAGTACTTTGCCACTACTTTTCAGCACTTTGCCACAACTTTTCTGTACTTTGCCACTACTTTTCAGCACTTTACCACAACTTTTCAGTACATTGCCACATTTTTCAGTACTTTGCCACAACTTTTCAGTACTGTGCCACACTTTTCTTCACTTTGCCACTACTTTTTAGTACTTTGCCACTACTTTTCAGCACTTTGCCACACTTTTCAGTACTTTGCCACGACTTTGCCACAACTTTTCAGTACTTTGCCACACTTTTCAGCAATTTGCCACTGCTTTTCAGTAGTTTGCCACCACTTTTCAGCACTTTGCCTCAACTTTTCAGTACTTTGCCACACTTTTCAGTGCTTTGCCACTACTTTGCCACAACTTTTCAGTACTTTGCCACACATTCCAGTGCTTTGCTACTAGTTTGCAACAACTTTTCAGTACTTTGCCACACTTTTCAGCACTTTGCCACAACTTTTAGTACTTTGCCACACGTTTCAGTACTTTGCCACGACTTTGCCACAACTTTTCAGTACTTTGCCACACATTTCAGTGCTTTGCCACTACTTTGCAACAACTTTTCAGTACTTTGCCACACTTTTCATCACTTTGCCACACTTTTCAGCAATTTGCCACTGCTTTTCAGTAGTTTGCCACCACTTTTCAGCATTTTGCCTCAACTTTTCAGTACTTTGCCACACTTTTCAGTGCTTTGCCACTACTTTGCCACAACTTGTCAGTACTTTGCCACACTTTTCAGTACTTTGCCACTACTTTTCAGCACTTTGCCACAACTTTTCAGTACATTGCCACTACTTTTCAGCACTTTGCCACAACTTTTCAGTACTTTGCCACATTTTTCAGTACACTGCCACAAATTTTCAGTACTGTGCCACAATTTTCTTCACTTTGCCACTACTTTTCAGTACTTTGCCACATTTTTCAGTACTTTGCCACTACTTTTCAGCACTTTGCCACAACTTTTCATTACTTTGTCATACTTTTCAGTAATTTGCCACGACTTTGCTACAACTTTTCAGTACTTTGCCACACTTTTCTGTACTTTACCACTCCTTAAAAATAGTTTGCCACTACTTTTCAGCACTTTGCCACAACTTGTCAGTACTTTGCCACACTTTTCAGTGCTTTGCCACTACTTTGCCACAACTTGTCAGTACTATGCCACACTTTTCAGCACTTTGCCACTACTTTTCAGTACTTTGCCACTACTTTTCAGCACTTTGCCACACTTTTCAGTGCTTTGCAACTACTTTGCCACAACTTGTCATTACTTTGCCACACTTTTCAGCACTTTACCACTGCTTTTCAGTAGTTTGCCACTACTTTTCAGCACTTTACCACAACTTTTCAGTACTTTGCCACACTTTTCAGTGCTTTGCCACTACTTTGCCACAATTTGTCAGTACTTGCTACACTTTTTAGCACTTTGCCACTACGTTTCAGTACTTTGCCACTACTTTTCAGCACTTTGCCACAACTTTTCAGTACTTTGCCACACTTTTCAGTACTTTGCTACTGCTTTTCAGTACTTTGCCACACTTTTCACTACTTTTCCACTACTTTTCAGCACTTTGCCACACTTTTCAGTACTTTGCCACTACTTTTCAGTACTTTGCCACAACTTTTCTGAACTTTGCCACACTTTTCATTACTTTGCCACGACTTTGCCACAACTTTTCAGTACTTTGCCACTACTTTGCAACAACTTTTCAGTACTTTGCCACACTTTTCAGCACTTTGCGACAACTTTTTAGTACTTTGCCACACTTTTCAGTACTTTGCCACGACTTTGCCACAACTTTTCAGTACTTTGCCACACATTTCAGTGCTTTGCCACTACTTTGCAACAACTTTTCAGTACTTTGCCACACTTTTCAGCACTTTGCCACTGCTTTTCAGTACTTTGCCACACTTTTCAGTACTTTGCCACGACTTTGCCACAACTTTTCAGTACTTTGCCACACTTTTCAGCAATTTGCCACTGCTTTTCATTAGTTTGCCACCACTTTTCAGCACTTTGCCTCAACTTTTCAGTACTTTGCCACACTTTTCAGTGCTTTGCCACTACATTGCCACAATTTTTCTGTACTTTGACACACTTCTCAGTACTTTGCCACTACTTTTTAGCACTTTGCCACAACTTTTCAGTACTTTGCCACACTTTTCAGTGCTTTGCCACCACTTTGCCACACATTTTTCAGTACTTTGCCACAACTTTTCAGTACTGTGCCACACTTTCCTTCACTTTGCCACTACTTTTCAGTACTTTGCACTACTTTTCAGCACTTTGCCACAACTTTTCAGTACTTTGCCACATTTTTCAGTACTTTGCCACTACTTTTCAGCACTTTGCCACAACTTTTCAGTACTTTGCCATACTTTTCAGTACTTTGCCACGACTTTGCTACAACTTGTCAGTACTATGCCACACTTTTCAGCACTTTGCCACTACTTTTCAGTACTTTGCCACTACTTTTCAGCACTTTGCCACTACTTTTCAACACTTTGCCACACTTTTCAGTGCTTTGCAACTACTTTGCCACAACTTTTCATTACTTTGCCACACTTTTCAGCACTTTACCACTGCTTTTCAGTAGTTTGCCACTACTTTTCAGTACTTTGCCACTACTTTTCAGCACTTTGCCACAACTTTTCTGTACTTTGCCACTACTTTTCAGCACTTTACCACAACTTTTCAGTACATTGCCACATTTTTCAGTACTTTGCCACAACTTTTCAGTACTGTGCCACACTTTTCTTCACTTTGCCACTACTTTTTAGTACTTTGCCACTACTTTTCAGCACTTTGCCACACTTTTCAGTACTTTGCCACGACTTTGCCACAACTTTTCAGTACTTTGCCACACTTTTCAGCAATTTGCCACTGCTTTTCAGAAGTTTGCCACCACTTTTCAGCACTTTGCCTCAACTTTTCAGTACTTTGCCACACTTTTCAGTGCTTTGCCACTACTTTGCCACAACTTGTCAGTACTTTGCCACACTTTTCAGTACTTTGCCACAACTTTTCTGAACTTTGCCACACTTTTCATTACTTTTCCACGACTTTGCCACAACTTTTCAGTACTTTGCCACACATTCCAGTGCTTTGCCACTACTTTGCAACAACTTTTCAGTACTTTGCCACACTTTTCAGCACTTTGCCACAACTTTTTAGTACTTTGCCACACGTTTCAGTACTTTGCCACGACTTTGCCACAACTTTTCAGTACTTTGCCACACATTTCAGTGCTTTGCCACTACTTTGCAACAACTTTTCAGTACTTTGCCACACTTTTCAGCACTTTGCCACTGCTTTTCAGTACTTTGCTACTGCTTTTCAGTACTTTGCCACACTTTTCTGTACTTTACCACTCCTTAAAAATAGTTTGCCACTACTTTTCAGCACTTTGCCACAACTTGTCAGTACTATGCCACACTTTTCAGCACTTTGCCACTACTTTTCAGTACTTTGCCACTACTTTTCAGCACTTTGCCACACTTTTCAGTGCTTTGCAACTACTTTGCCACAACTTGTCATTACTTTGCCACACTTTTCAGCACTTTACCACTGCTTTTCAGTAGTTTGCCACTACTTTTCAGCACTTTACCACAACTTTTCAGTACTTTGCCACACTTTTCAGTGCTTTGCCACTACTTTGCCACAATTTGTCAGTACTTGCTACACTTTTTAGCACTTTGCCACTACGTTTCAGTACTTTGCCACTACTTTTCAGCACTTTGCCACAACTTTTCAGTACTTTGCCACACTTTTCAGTACTTTGCTACTGCTTTTCAGTACTTTGCCACACTTTTCACTACTTTTCCACTACTTTTCAGCACTTTGCCACACTTTTCAGTACTTTGCCACTACTTTTCAGTACTTTGCCACAACTTTTCTGAACTTTGCCACACTTTTCATTACTTTGCCACGACTTTGCCACAACTTTTCAGTACTTTGCCACTACTTTGCAACAACTTTTCAGTACTTTGCCACACTTTTCAGCACTTTGCGACAACTTTTTAGTACTTTGCCACACTTTTCAGTACTTTGCCACGACTTTGCCACAACTTTTCAGTACTTTGCCACACATTTCAGTGCTTTGCCACTACTTTGCAACAACTTTTCAGTACTTTGCCACACTTTTCAGCACTTTGCCACTGCTTTTCAGTACTTTGCCACACTTTTCAGTACTTTGCCACGACTTTGCCACAACTTTTCAGTACTTTGCCACACTTTTCAGCAATTTGCCACTGCTTTTCATTAGTTTGCCACCACTTTTCAGCACTTTGCCTCAACTTTTCAGTACTTTGCCACACTTTTCAGTGCTTTGCCACTACATTGCCACAATTTTTCTGTACTTTGACACACTTCTCAGTACTTTGCCACTACTTTTTAGCACTTTGCCACAACTTTTCAGTACTTTGCCACACTTTTCAGTGCTTTGCCACCACTTTGCCACACATTTTTCAGTACTTTGCCACAACTTTTCAGTACTGTGCCACACTTTCCTTCACTTTGCCACTACTTTTCAGTACTTTGCACTACTTTTCAGCACTTTGCCACAACTTTTCAGTACTTTGCCACATTTTTCAGTACTTTGCCACTACTTTTCAGCACTTTGTCACAACTTTTCAGTACTTTGCCATACTTTTCAGTACTTTGCCACGACTTTGCTACAACTTGTCAGTACTATGCCACACTTTTCAGCACTTTGCCACTACTTTTCAGTACTTTGCCACTACTTTTCAGCACTTTGCCACTACTTTTCAACACTTTGCCACACTTTTCAGTGCTTTGCAACTACTTTGCCACAACTTTTCATTACTTTGCCACACTTTTCAGCACTTTACCACTGCTTTTCAGTAGTTTGCCACTACTTTTCAGTACTTTGCCACTACTTTTCAGCACTTTGCCACAACTTTTCTGTACTTTGCCACTACTTTTCAGCACTTTACCACAACTTTTCAGTACATTGCCACATTTTTCAGTACTTTGCCACAACTTTTCAGTACTGTGCCACACTTTTCTTCACTTTGCCACTACTTTTTAGTACTTTGCCACTACTTTTCAGCACTTTGCCACACTTTTCAGTACTTTGCCACGACTTTGCCACAACTTTTCAGTACTTTGCCACACTTTTCAGCAATTTGCCACTGCTTTTCAGAAGTTTGCCACCACTTTTCAGCACTTTGCCTCAACTTTTCAGTACTTTGCCACACTTTTCAGTGCTTTGCCACTACTTTGCCACAACTTGTCAGTACTTTGCCACACTTTTCAGTACTTTGCCACAACTTTTCTGAACTTTGCCACACTTTTCATTACTTTTCCACGACTTTGCCACAACTTTTCAGTACTTTGCCACACATTCCAGTGCTTTGCCACTACTTTGCAACAACTTTTCAGTACTTTGCCACACTTTTCAGCACTTTGCCACAACTTTTTAGTACTTTGCCACACGTTTCAGTACTTTGCCACGACTTTGCCACAACTTTTCAGTACTTTGCCACACATTTCAGTGCTTTGCCACTACTTTGCAACAACTTTTCAGTACTTTGCCACACTTTTCAGCACTTTGCCACTGCTTTTCAGTACTTTGCTACTGCTTTTCAGTACTTTGCCACACTTTTCTGTACTTTACCACTCCTTAAAAATAGTTTGCCACTACTTTTCAGCACTTTGCCACAACTTGTCAGTACTTTGCCACACTTTTCAGTGCTTTGCCACTACTTTGCCACAACTTGTCAGTACTATGCCACACTTTTCAGCACTTTGCCACTACTTTTCAGTACTTTGCCACTACTTTTCAGCACTTTGCCACACTTTTCAGTGCTTTGCAACTACTTTGCCACAACTTGTCATTACTTTGCCACACTTTTTAGCACTTTACCACTGCTTTTCAGTAGTTTGCCACTACTTTTCAGCACTTTACCACAACTTTTCAGTACTTTGCCACACTTTTCAGTGCTTTGCCACTACTTTGCCACAATTTGTCAGTACTTGCTACACTTTTTAGCACTTTGCCACTACGTTTCAGTACTTTGCCACTACTTTTCAGCACTTTGCCACAACTTTTCAGTACTTTGCCACACTTTTCAGTACTTTGCTACTGCTTTTCAGTACTTTGCCACACTTTTCACTACTTTTCCACTACTTTTCAGCACTTTGCCACACTTTTCAGTACTTTGCCACTACTTTTCAGTACTTTGCCACAACTTTTCTGAACTTTGCCACACTTTTCATTACTTTGCCACGACTTTGCCACAACTTTTCAGTACTTTGCCACTACTTTGCAACAACTTTTCAGTACTTTGCCACACTTTTCAGCACTTTGCGACAACTTTTTAGTACTTTGCCACACTTTTCAGTACTTTGCCACGACTTTGCCACAACTTTTCAGTACTTTGCCACACATTTCAGTGCTTTGCCACTACTTTGCAACAACTTTTCAGTACTTTGCCACACTTTTCAGCACTTTGCCACTGCTTTTCAGTACTTTGCCACACTTTTCAGTACTTTGCCACGACTTTGCCACAACTTTTCAGTACTTTGCCACACTTTTCAGCAATTTGCCACTGCTTTTCATTAGTTTGCCACCACTTTTCAGCACTTTGCCTCAACTTTTCAGTATTTTGCCACACTTTTCAGTGCTTTGCCACTACATTGCCACAATTTTTCTGTACTTTGACACACTTCTCAGTACTTTGCCACTACTTTTTAGCACTTTGCCACAACTTTTCAGTACTTTGCCACACTTTTCAGTGCTTTGCCACCACTTTGCCACACATTTTTCAGTACTTTGCCACAACTTTTCAGTACTGTGCCACACTTTCCTTCACTTTGCCACTACTTTTCAGTACTTTGCACTACTTTTCAGCACTTTGCCACAACTTTTCAGTACTTTGCCACATTTTTCAGTACTTTGCCACTACTTTTCAGCACTTTGTCACAACTTTTCAGTACTTTGCCATACTTTTCAGTACTTTGCCACGACTTTGCTACAACTTGTCAGTACTATGCCACACTTTTCAGCACTTTGCCACTACTTTTCAGTACTTTGCCACTACTTTTCAGCACTTTGCCACTACTTTTCAACACTTTGCCACACTTTTCAGTGCTTTGCAACTACTTTGCCACAACTTTTCATTACTTTGCCACACTTTTCAGCACTTTACCACTGCTTTTCAGTAGTTTGCCACTACTTTTCAGTACTTTGCCACTACTTTTCAGCACTTTGCCACAACTTTTCTGTACTTTGCCACTACTTTTCAGCACTTTACCACAACTTTTCAGTACATTGCCACATTTTTCAGTACTTTGCCACAACTTTTCAGTACTGTGCCACACTTTTCTTCACTTTGCCACTACTTTTTAGTACTTTGCCACTACTTTTCAGCACTTTGCCACACTTTTCAGTACTTTGCCACGACTTTGCCACAACTTTTCAGTACTTTGCCACACTTTTCAGCAATTTGCCACTGCTTTTCAGAAGTTTGCCACCACTTTTCAGCACTTTGCCTCAACTTTTCAGTACTTTGCCACACTTTTCAGTGCTTTGCCACTACTTTGCCACAACTTGTCAGTACTTTGCCACACTTTTCAGTACTTTGCCACAACTTTTCTGAACTTTGCCACACTTTTCATTACTTTTCCACGACTTTGCCACAACTTTTCAGTACTTTGCCACACATTCCAGTGCTTTGCCACTACTTTGCAACAACTTTTCAGTACTTTGCCACACTTTTCAGCACTTTGCCACAACTTTTTAGTACTTTGCCACACGTTTCAGTACTTTGCCACGACTTTGCCACAACTTTTCAGTACTTTGCCACACATTTCAGTGCTTTGCCACTACTTTGCAACAACTTTTCAGTACTTTGCCACACTTTTCAGCACTTTGCCACTGCTTTTCAGTACTTTGCTACTGCTTTTCAGTACTTTGCCACACTTTTCACTACTTTGCCACTACTTTTCAGCACTTTGCCACACTTTTCATTACTTTGCCACTACTCTTCAGCACTTTGCTACAACTTTTCAGTATTTTGCC
Organism: Saccoglossus kowalevskii; assembly: GCF_978046115.1. Classification (NCBI taxonomy): domain Eukaryota; kingdom Metazoa; phylum Hemichordata; class Enteropneusta; family Harrimaniidae; genus Saccoglossus; species Saccoglossus kowalevskii. The sequence goes on from NC_140661.1 coordinate 148,814, forward strand.
ATACTTTTCAGTACTTTGCCACGAATTTGCCACAACTTTTTAGTACTTTGCCACACTTTTCAGCAATTTGCCACTGCTTTTCAGTAGTTTGCCACCACTTTTCAGCACTTTGCCTCAACTTTTCATTACTTTGCCACACTTTTCAGTGCTTTGCCACTACTTTGCCACAACTTGTCAGTACTTTGCCACACTTTTCAGTACTTTGCCACAACTTTTCTGAACTTTGCAACACTTTTCATTACTTTGCCACGACTTTGCCACAACTTTTCAGTACTTTGCCACACATTCCAGTGCTTTGCCACTACTTTGCCACAACTTGTCAGTACTTTGCCACACTTTTCAGTACTTTGCCACAACTTTTCTGAACTTTGCAACACTTTTCATTACTTTGCCACGACTTTGCCACAACTTTTCAGTACTTTGCCACACATTCCAGTGCTTTGCCACTACTTTGCAACAACTGTTCAGTACTTTGCCACACTTTTCAGCACTTTGCCACAACTTTTTAGTACTTTGCCACACTTTTCAGTACTTTGCCACGACTTTGCCACAACTTTTCAGTACTTTGCCACACATTTCAGTGCTTTGCCACTACTTTGCAACAACTTTTCAGTACTTTGCCACACTTTTCAGCACTTTGCCACTGCTTTTCAGTACTTTGCTACTGCTTTTCAGTACTTTGCCACACTTTTCACTACTTTGCCACTACTTTTCAGCACTTTGCCACACTTTTCATTATTTTGCCACTACTCTTCAGCACTTTGCTACAACTTTTCAGTATTTTGCCACACTTTTCAGTACTTTGCCACGACTTTGCCACAACTTTTCAGTACTTTGCCACACTTTTCAGCAATTTGCCACTGCTTTTCAGTAGTTTACCACCACTTTTCAGCACTTTGCCTCAACTTTTCAGTAGTTTGCCACACTTTTCAGTGCTTTGCCACTACTTTGCCACAACTTGTCAGTACTTTGCCATACTTTTCAGTACTTTGCGACTACTTTTCAGCACATTGCCACAACTTTTCTGTACTTTTGACACACTTCTCAGTACTTTGCCACTAATTTTCAGCACTTTGCCAAAACTTTTCAGTACTTTGCCACACTTTTCAGTGCTTTGCCACCTCTTTGCCACAACTTTTCAGTACTTTGCCACACTTTTCAGCACTTTGCCACTGCTTTTCAGTACTTTGCTACTGCTTTTCAGTACTTTGCCACACGTTTCACTACTTTGCCACTACTTTTCAGCACTTTGCCACACTTTTCATTACTTTGCCACTACTCTTCAGCACTTTGCTACAACTTTTCAGTATTTTGCCACACTTTTCAGTACTTTGCCACGACTTTGCCACAACTTTTCAGTACTTTGCCACACTTTTCAGCAATTTGCCACTGCTTTTCAGTAGTTTGCCACCATTTTTCAGCACTTTGCCTCAACTTTTCAGTACTTTGCCACACTTTTCAGTGCTTTGCCACTACTTTGCCACAACTTGTCATTACTTTGCCATACTTTTCAGTACTTTGCCACTACTTTTCAGCACATTGCCACAACTTTTCTGTACTTTTGACACACTTCTCAGTACTTTGCCACTACTTTTCAGCACTTTGCCACAACTTTTCAGTACTTTGCCACACTTTTCAGTGCTTTGCCACCACTTTGCCACAACTTTCATTACTTTGCCACACTTTTGAGCACTTTGCCACTGCTTTTCAGTAGTTTGCCACTACTTTTCAGCACTTTGCCACAATTTTTCAGTACTTTGCCACACTTTTCAGTGCTTTGCCACTACTTTGCCACAACTTGTCTGTACTTTTCAGCACTTTGCCACACTTTTCAGCACTTTGCCACTACGTTTCAGTACTTTGCCACTACTTTTCAGCACTTTGCCACAACTTTTCTGTACTTTGCCACTACTTTTCAGCACTTTGCCACAACTTTTCAGTACTTTGCCACATTTTTCAGTACTTTGCCACAACTTTTCAGTACTGTGCCACACTTTTCTTCACTTTGCCACTACTTTTCAGTACTTTGCCACTACTTTTCAGTACTTTGCCACAACTTTTCAGTACTTTGCCACATTTTTCAGTACTTTGCCACTACTTTTTAGCACTTTGCCACAACTTTTCAGTACTTTGCCATACTTTTCAGTACTTTGCCACGACTTTGCTACAACTTGTCAGTACTATGCCACACTTTTCAGCACTTTGCCACTACTTTTCAGTACTTTGCCACTACTTTTCAGCACTTTGCCACACTTTTCAGTGCTTTGCAACTACTTTGCTACAACTTTTCATTACTTTGCCACACTTTTCAGCACTTTACCACTGCTTTTCATTAGTTTGCCACTACTTTTCAGCACTTTACCACAACTTTTCAGTACTTTGCCACACTTTTCAGTACTTTGCTATTGCTTTTCAGTACTTTGCCACACTTTTCACTACTTTACCACAACTTTTCAGTACTTTCCCGCACTTTTCAGCACTTTGCCACAACTTTTCAGTACTTTGCCACATTTTTCAGTACTTTGCCACTACTTTTCAGCACTTTGCCACAACTTTTCAGTACTTTGCCATACTTTTCAGTACTTTGCCACGACTTTGCTACAACTTGTCAGTACTATGCCACACTTTTCAGCACTTTGCCACTACTTTTCCGTACTTTGCCACTACTTTTCAGCACTTTGCCACACTTTTCAGTGCTTTGCAACTACTTTGCCACAACTTTTCATTACTTTGGCACACTTTTCAGCACTTTACCACTGCTTTTCAGAAGTTTGCCACTACTTTTCAGCACTTTACCACAACTTTTCAGTACTTTGCCACACTTTTTAGTACTTTGCTACTGCTTTTCAGTACTTTGCCACACTTTTCACTACTTTGCCACTACTTTTCAGCACTTTGCCAAACTTTTCAGTACTTTGCCACTACTTTTCAGCACTTTGCCACAACTTTTCTGTACTTTGCCACACTTTTCATTACTTTGCCACGACTTTGCCACAACTTTTCAGTACTTTGCCACACATTCCAGTGCTTTGCCACTAATTTGCAACAACTTTTCAGTACTTTGCCACACTTTTCAGCACTTTGCCACAACTTTTTAGTACTTTGCCACACTTTTCAGTACTTTGCCACTACTTTTTCAGTACTTTGCCACACATTTCAGTGCTTTGCCACTACTTTGCAACAACTTTTCTGTACTTTGACACACTTCTCAGTACTTTGCCACTACTTTTCAGCACTTTGCCACAACTTTTCAGTACTTTGCCACTTTTCAGTGCTTTGCCACCACTTTGCCACAACTTTTCAGTACTTTGCCACACTTTTGAGCACTTTGCCACTGCTTTTCAGTAGTTTGCCACTACTTTTCAGCACTTTGCCACAATTTTTCAGTGCTTTGCCACTACTTTGCCACAACTTGTCAGTACTTTGCCACACTTTTCAGCACTTTGCCACTACGTTTCAGTACTTTGCCACTACTTTTCAGCACTTTGCCACAACTTTTCTGTACTTTGCCACTACTTGTCAGCACTTTGCCACAACTTTTCAGTACTTTGCCACATTTTTCAGTACTCTGCCTCTACTTTTCAGCACTTTGCCACAACTTTTCAGTACTTTGCTATACTTTTCAGTACTTTGCCACACTTTTCAGTTCTTTGCCACACTTTTCAGCAATTTGCCACTACTTTGCCACAACTTTTCAGTACTTTGCCATACATTTCAGTACTTTGCCACGACTTTGCTACAACTTGTCAGAACTATGCCACACTTTTCAGCACTTTGCCACTACTTTTCCTTACTTTGCCACTACTTTTCAGCACTTTGCCACACTTTTCAGTGCTTTGCAACTACTTTGCCACAACTTTTCATTACTTTGCCACACTTTTCAGCACTTTACCACTGCTTTTCAGAAGTTTGCCACTACTTTTCAGCACTTTACCACAACTTTTCAGTACTTTGCCACACTTTTCAGTACTTTGCTACTGCTTTTCAGTACTTTGCCACACTTTTCACTACTTTGCCACTACTTTTCAGCACTTTGCCACACTTTTCAGTACTTTGCCACTACTTTTCAGCACTTTGCCACAACTTTTCTGTACTTTGCCACACTTTTCATTACTTTGCCACGACTTTGCCACAACTTTTCAGTACTTTGCCACACATTCCAGTGCTTTGCCACTAATTTGCAACAACTTTTCAGTACTTTGCCACACTTTTCAGCACTTTGCCACAACTTTTTAGTACTTTGTCACACTTTTCAGTACTTTGCCACAACTTTTCAGTACTTTGCCACACATTTCAGTGCTTTGCCACTACTTTGCAACAACTTTTCTGTACTTTGACACACTTCTCAGTACTTTGCCACTACTTTTCAGCACTTTGCCACAACTTTTCAGTACTTTGCCACACTTTTCAGTGCTTTGCCACCACTTTGCCACAACTTTTCAGTACTTTGCCACACTTTTGAGCACTTTGCCATTGCTTTTCAGTAGTTTGCCACTACTTTTCAGCACTTTGCCACAATTTTTCAGTGCTTTGCCACTATTTTGCCACAACTTGTCAGTACTTTGCCACACTTTTCAGCACTTTGCCACTACGTTTCAGTACTTTGCCACTACTTTTCAGCACTTTGCCACAACTTTTCTGTACTTTGCCACTACTTTTCAGCACTTTGCCACAACTTTTCAGTACTTTGCCACATTTTTCAGTACTCTGCCTCTACTTTTCAGCACTTTGCCACAACTTTTCAGTACTTTGCTATACTTTTCAGTACTTTGCCACATTTTCAGTTCTTTGCCACACTTTTCAGCAATTTGCCACTACTTTGCCACAACTTTTCAGTACTTTGCCACACTTTTCAGCACTTTACCACTCCTTTAAAATAGTTTGCCACTACTTTTCAGCACTTTGCCACAACTTGTCAGTTCTTTGCCACACTTTTCAGTGCTTTGCCACGACTTTGCCACAACTTATCAGTACTTTGCCACACATTTCAGTGCTTTGCCAGTACTTTGCAACAACTTTTCAGTACTTTGCCACTACTTTTCAGGACTTTGCCACAACTTTTCATTACTTAGCCACAGTACTTTGCCACTACTTTTCAGCACTTTGCCACAACTTTTCATTACTTTGCCACACTTTTCAGCACTTTACCACTGCTTTTCAGTAGTTTGCCACTACTTTTCAGCACTTTACCACAACTTTTCAGTACTTTGCCACACTTTTCAGTACTTTGCTACTGCTTTTCAGTACTTTGCCACACTTTTCACTACTTTGCCACTACTTTTCAGCACTTTGCCACAACTTTTCTGTACTTTGCCACACATTTCATTACTTTGCCACGACTTTGCCACAACTTTTTAGTACTTTGCCACACATTCCAGTGCTTTGCCACTACTTTGCAACAACTTTTCAGTACTTTGCCACACTTTTCAGCACTTTGCCACTACTTTTCAGCACTTTGCCACACTTTTCAGTTCTTTGCCACACTTTTCAGCAATTTGCCACTACTTTGTCACAACTTTTCAGTACTTTGCCACACATTTCAGCACTTTACCACTCCTTTAAAATAGTTTGCCACTACTTTGCAACAACTTTTCAGTACTTTGCCACACTTTTCAGCACTTTGCCACTACTTTTCAGCACTTTGCCACACTTTTCAGTTCTTTGCCACACTTTTCAGCAATTTGCCACTACTTTGCCACAACTTTTCAGCACTTTGCCACACTTTTCAGTTCTTTGCCACACTTTTCAGCAATTTGCCACTACTTTGCCACAACTTGTCAGTTCTTTGCCACACTTTTCAGTGCTTTGCCACGACTTTGCCACAACTTATCAGTACTTTGCCACACATTTCAGTGCTTTGCCAGTACTTTGCAACAACTTTTCAGTACTTTGCCACACTTTTCAGCACTTTGCCACTGCATTTCAGTACTTTGCCACTACTTTTCAGGACTTTGCCACAACTTTTCATTACTTAGCCACAGTACTTTGCCACTACTTTTCAGCACTTTGCCACAACTTGTCAGTTCTTTGCCACACTTTTCAGTGCTTTGCCACGACTTTGCCACAACTTATCAGTACTTTGCCACACATTTCAGTGCTTTGCCAGTACTTTGCAACAACTTTTCAGTACTTTGCCACTACTTTTCAGGACTTTGCCACAACTTTTCATTACTTAGCCACAGTACTTTGCCACTACTTTTCAGCACTTTGCCACAACTTTTCATTACTTTGCCACACTTTTCAGCACTTTACCACTGCTTTTCAGTAGTTTGCCACTACTTTTCAGCACTTTACCACAACTTTTCAGTACTTTGCCACACTTTTCAGTACTTTGCTACTGCTTTTCAGTACTTTGCCACACTTTTCACTACTTTGCCACTACTTTTCAGCACTTTGCCACAACTTTTCTGTACTTTGCCACACTTTTCATTACTTTGCCACGACTTTGCCACAACTTTTTAGTACTTTGCCACACATTCCAGTGCTTTGCCACTACTTTGCAACAACTTTTCAGTACTTTGCCACACTTTTCAGCACTTTGCCACTACTTTTCAGCACTTTGCCACACTTTTCAGTTCTTTGCCACACTTTTCAGCAATTTGCCACTACTTTGTCACAACTTTTCAGTACTTTGCCACACATTTCAGCACTTTACCACTCCTTTAAAATAGTTTGCCACTACTTTGCAACAACTTTTCAGTACTTTGCCACACTTTTCAGCACTTTGCCACTACTTTTCAGCACTTTGCCACACTTTTCAGTTCTTTGCCACACTTTTCAGCAATTTGCCACTACTTTGCCACAACTTTTCAGCACTTTGCCACACTTTTCAGTTCTTTGCCACACTTTTCAGCAATTTGCCACTACTTTGCCACAACTTGTCAGTTCTTTGCCACACTTTTCAGTGCTTTGCCACGACTTTGCCACAACTTATCAGTACTTTGCCACACATTTCAGTGCTTTGCCAGTACTTTGCAACAACTTTTCAGTACTTTGCCACACTTTTCAGCACTTTGCCACTGCATTTCAGTACTTTGCCACTACTTTTCAGGACTTTGCCACAACTTTTCATTACTTAGCCACAGTACTTTGCCACTACTTTTCAGCACTTTGCCACAATTTGTCAGTACTTTGCCACACTTTTCAATGCGTTGCCACTACTTTGCCACAACTTGTCAGTACTGTGCCACACTTTTCAGCACTTTGCCACTACGTTTCAGTACTTTGCCACTACTTTTCAGCACTTTGCCACAACTTTTCTGTACTTTGCCACTACTTTTCAGCACTTTGCCACAACTTTTCAGTACATTGCCACATTTTTCAGTACTTTGCCACAACTTTTCAGTACTGTGCCACACTTTTCTTCACTTTGCCACTACTTTTCAGTACTTTGCCACTACTTTTCAGCACTTTGCCACAACTTTTCAGTACTTTGCCACATTTTTCAGTACTTTGCCACTACTTTTCAACACTTTGCCACAACTTTTCAGTACTTTGCCACAACTTTTCAGTACTTTGCCACATTTTTCAGTACTTTGCCACAACTTTTCAGTACTGTGCCACACTTTTCTTCACTTTGCCACTACTTTTCAGTACTTTGCCACTACTTTTCAGCACTTTGCCACAACTTTTCAGTACTTTTCCACATTTTTCAGTACTTTGCCATTACTTTTCAGCACTTTGCCACAACTTTTCAGTACTTTGCCATACTTTTCAGTACTTTGCCACGACATTGCTACAACTTGTCAGTACTATGCCACACTTTTCAGCACTTTGCCACTACTTTTCAGTACTTTGCCACTACTTTTCAGTACTTTGCCATACTTTTCAGTACTTTGCCACGACATTGCTACAACTTGTCAGTACTATGCCACACTTTTCAGCACTTTGCCACTACTTTTCAGTACTTTGCCACCACTTTTCAGCACTTTGCCACACTTTTCAGTGCTTTGCAACTACTTTGCCACAACTTTTCATTACTTTGCCACACTTTTCAGCACTTTACCACTGCTTTTCAGTAGTTTGCCACTACTTTTCAGCACTTTACCACAACTTTTCAGTACTTTGCCACACTTTTCAGTACTTTGCTACTGCTTTTCAGCACTTTGCCACACTTTTCAGTTCTTTGCCACTACTTTTCAGCACTTTGCCACAACTTTTCTGTACTTTGCCACACTTTTCATTACTTTGCCACGACTTTGCCACAACTTTTCAGTACTTTGCCACACATTCCAGTGCTTTGCCACTACTTTGCAACAACTTTTCAGTACTTTGCCACACTTTTCAGCACTTTGCCACTACTTTTCAGCACGTTGCCACACTTTTCAGTACTTTGCCACTACTTTTCAGCACTTTGCCACAACTTTTCTGTACTTTGCCACACTTTTCATTACTTTGCCACGACTTTGCCACAACTTTTCAGTACTTTGCCACACATTCCAGTGCTTTGCCACTACTTTGCAACAACTTTTCAGTACTTTGCCACACTTTTCAGCACTTTGCCACAACTTTTTAGTACTTTGCCACACTTTTCATTACTTTGCCACGACTTTGCCACAACTTTTCAGTACTTTGCCACACATTCCAGTGCTTTGCCACTACTTTGCAACAACTTTTCAGTACTTTGCCACACTTTTCAGCACTTTGCCACAACTTTTCAGTACTTTGCCACATTTTTCAGTACTTTGCCACTACTTTTCAGCACTTTACCACAACTTTTCAGTTCTTTGCCACACTTTTCAGCAATTTGCCACTACTTTGTCACAACTTTTCAGTACTTTGCCACACATTTCAGCACTTTACCACTCCTTTAAAATAGTTTGCCACTACTTTGCAACAACTTTTCAGTACTTTGCCACACTTTTCAGCACTTTGCCACTACTTTTCAGCACTTTGCCACACTTTTCAGTTCTTTGCCACACTTTTCAGCAATTTGCCACTACTTTGCCACAACTTGTCAGTTCTTTGCCACACTTTTCAGTGCTTTGCCACGACTTTGCCACAACTTATCAGTACTTTGCCACACATTTCAGTGCTTTGCCAGTACTTTGCAACAACTTTTCAGTACTTTGCCACACTTTTCAGCACTTTGCCACTGCATTTCAGTACTTTGCCACTACTTTTCAGGACTTTGCCACAACTTTTCATTACTTAGCCACAGTACTTTGCCACTACTTTTCAGCACTTTGCCACAACTTGTCAGTTCTTTGCCACACTTTTCAGTGCTTTGCCACGACTTTGCCACAACTTATCAGTACTTTGCCACACATTTCAGTGCTTTGCCAGTACTTTGCAACAACTTTTCAGTACTTTGCCACTACTTTTCAGGACTTTGCCACAACTTTTCATTACTTAGCCACAGTACTTTGCCACTACTTTTCAGCACTTTGCCACAACTTTTCATTACTTTGCCACACTTTTCAGCACTTTACCACTGCTTTTCAGTAGTTTGCCACTACTTTTCAGCACTTTACCACAACTTTTCAGTACTTTGCCACACTTTTCAGTACTTTGCTACTGCTTTTCAGTACTTTGCCACACTTTTCACTACTTTGCCACTACTTTTCAGCACTTTGCCACAACTTTTCTGTACTTTGCCACACTTTTCATTACTTTGCCACGACTTTGCCACAACTTTTTAGTACTTTGCCACACATTCCAGTGCTTTGCCACTACTTTGCAACAACTTTTCAGTACTTTGCCACACTTTTCAGCACTTTGCCACTACTTTTCAGCACTTTGCCACACTTTTCAGTTCTTTGCCACACTTTTCAGCAATTTGCCACTACTTTGTCACAACTTTTCAGTACTTTGCCACACATTTCAGCACTTTACCACTCCTTTAAAATAGTTTGCCACTACTTTGCAACAACTTTTCAGTACTTTGCCACACTTTTCAGCACTTTGCCACTACTTTTCAGCACTTTGCCACACTTTTCAGTTCTTTGCCACACTTTTCAGCAATTTGCCACTACTTTGCCACAACTTTTCAGCACTTTGCCACACTTTTCAGTTCTTTGCCACACTTTTCAGCAATTTGCCACTACTTTGCCACAACTTGTCAGTTCTTTGCCACACTTTTCAGTGCTTTGCCACGACTTTGCCACAACTTATCAGTACTTTGCCACACATTTCAGTGCTTTGCCAGTACTTTGCAACAACTTTTCAGTACTTTGCCACACTTTTCAGCACTTTGCCACTGCATTTCAGTACTTTGCCACTACTTTTCAGGACTTTGCCACAACTTTTCATTACTTAGCCACAGTACTTTGCCACTACTTTTCAGCACTTTGCCACAATTTTTCAGTACTTTGCCACACTTTTCAATGCGTTGCCACTACTTTGCCACAACTTGTCAGTACTGTGCCACACTTTTCAGCACTTTGCCACTACGTTTCAGTACTTTGCCACTACTTATCAGCACTTTGCCACAACTTTTCTGTACTTTGCCACTACTTTTCAGCACTTTGCCACAACTTTTCAGTACATTGCCACATTTTTCAGTACTTTGCCACAACTTTTCAGTACTGTGCCACACTTTTCTTCACTTTGCCACTACTTTTCAGTACTTTGCCACTACTTTTCAGCACTTTGCCACAACTTTTCAGTACTTTGCCACATTTTTCAGCACTTTGCCACAACTTTTCTGTACTTTGCCACTACTTTTCAGCACTTTGCCACAACTTTTCAGTACATTGCCACATTTTTCAGTACTTTGCCACAACTTTTCAGTACTGTGCCACACTTTTCTTCACTTTGCCACTACTTTTCAGTACTTTGCCACTATTTTTCAGCACTTTGCCACAACTTTTCAGTACTTTGCCACATTTTTCAGTACTTTGCCACTACTTTTCAACACTTTGCCACAACTTTTCAGTACTTTGCCACAACTTTTCAGTACTTTGCCACATTTTTCAGTACTTTGCCACAACTTTTCAGTACTGTGCCACACTTTTCTTCACTTTGCCACTACTTTTCAGTACTTTGCCACTACTTTTCAGCACTTTGCCACAACTTTTCAGTACTTTTCCACATTTTTCAGTACTTTGCCATTACTTTTCAGCACTTTGCCACAACTTTTCAGTACTTTGCCATACTTTTCAGTACTTTGCCACGACATTGCTACAACTTGTCAGTACTATGCCACACTTTTCAGCACTTTGCCACTACTTTTCAGTACTTTGCCACTACTTTTCAGCACTTTGCCACACTTTTCAGTGCTTTGCAACTACTTTGCCACAACTTTTCATTACTTTGCCACACTTTTCAGCACTTTACCACTGCTTTTCAGTAGTTTGCCACTACTTTTCAGCACTTTACCACAACTTTTCAGTACTTTGCCACACTTTTCAGTACTTTGCTACTGCTTTTCAGCACTTTGCCACACTTTTCAGTTCTTTGCCACTACTTTTCAGCACTTTGCCACAACTTTTCTGTACTTTGCCACACTTTTCATTACTTTGCCACGACTTTGCCACAACTTTTCAGTACTTTGCCACACATTCCAGTGCTTTGCCACTACTTTGCAACAACTTTTCAGTACTTTGCCACACTTTTCAGCACTTTGCCACTACTTTTCAGCACTTTGCCACACTTTTCAGTACTTTGCCACTACTTTTCAGCACTTTGCCACAACTTTTCTGTACTTTGCCACACTTTTCATTACTTTGCCACGACTTTGCCACAACTTTTCAGTACTTTGCCACACATTCCAGTGCTTTGCCACTACTTTGCAACAACTTTTCAGTACTTTGCCACACTTTTCATTACTTTGCCACGACTTTGCCACAACTTTTCAGTACTTTGCCACACATTCCAGTGCTTTGCCACTACTTTGCAACAACTTTTCAGTACTTTGCCACACTTTTCAGCACTTTGCCACAACTTTTCAGTACTTTGCCACATTTTTCAGTACTTTGCCACTACTTTTCAGCACTTTGCCACAACTTTTCAGTACGTTGCCATACTTTTCAGTACTTTGCCACGACTTTGCTACAACTTGTCAGTACTATGCCACACTTTTCAGCACTTTGCCACTACTTTTCAGTACTTTGCCACTACTTTTCAGCACTTTGCCACACTTTTCAGTGCTTTGCAACTACTTTGCCACAACTTTTCATTACTTTGCCACACTTTTCAGCACTTTACCACTGCTTTTCAGAAGTTTGCCACTACTTTTCAGCACTTTACCACAACTTTTCAGTACTTTGCCACACTTTTCAGTACTTTGCTACTGCTTTTCAGTACTTTGCCACACTTTTCACTACTTTGCCACTACTTTTTCAGCACTTTGCCACACTTTTCAGTACTTTGCCACTACTTTTCAGCACTTTGCCACAACTTTTCTGTACTTTGCCACACTTTTCATTACTTTGCCACGACTTTGCCACAACTTTTCAGTACTTTGCCACACATTCCAGTGCTTTGCCACCACTTTGCCACAACTTGTCAGTACTTTGCCACACTTTTCAGCAATTTGCCACTACGTTTCAGTACTTTGCCACTACTTTTCAGCACTTTGCCACAACTTTTCTGTACTTTGCCACTACTTTTCAGCACTTTACCACAACTTTTCAGTACATTGCCACATTTTTCAGTACTTTGCCACAACTTTTCAGTACTGTGCCACACTTTTCTTCACTTTGCCACTACTTTTCAGTACTTTGCCACTACTTTTCAGCACTTTGCCACACTTTTCAGTACTTTGCCACGACTTTGCCACAACTTTTCAGTACTTTGCCACCACTTTTCAGCACTTTGCTTCAACTTTTCAGTACTTTGCCACACTTTTCAGTGCTTTGCCACTACTTTGCCACAACTTGTCAGTACTTTGCCACACTTTTCAGTACTTTGCCACTACTTTTCAGCACTTTGCCACAACTTTTCAGTACTTTGCCACATTTTTCAGTACTTTGCCACTACTTTTCAGCACTTTGCCACAACTTTTCAGTACGTTGCCATACTTTTCAGTACTTTGCCACGACTTTGCTACAACTTGTCAGTACTATGCCACACTTTTCAGCACTTTGCCACTACTTTTCAGCACTTTGCCACACTTTTCAGTGCTTTCCAACTACTTTGCCACAACTTTTCATTACTTTGCCACACTTTTCAGCACTTTACCACTGCTTTTCAGAAGTTTGCCACTACTTTTCAGCACTTTACCACAACTTTTCAGTACTTTGCCACACTTTTCAGTACTTTGCTACTGCTTTTCAGTACTTTGCCACACTTTTCACTACTTTGCCACTACTTTTTCAGCACTTTGCCACACTTTTCAGTACTTTGCCACTACTTTTCAGCACTTTGCCACAACTTTTCTGTACTTTGCCACACTTTTCATTACTTTGCCACGACTTTGCCACAACTTTTCAGTACTTTGCTACACATTCCAGTGCTTTGCCACCACTTTGCCACAACTTGTCAGTACTTTGCCACACTTTTCAGCAATTTGCCACTACGTTTCAGTACTTTGCCACTACTTTTCAGTACTTTGCCACAACTTTTCAGTACTGTGCCACACTTTTCTTCACTTTGCCACTACTTTTCAGTACTTTGCCACTACTTTTCAGCACTTTGCCACACTTTTCAGTACTTTGCCACGACTTTGCCACAACTTTTCAGTACTTTGCCACCATTTTTCAGCACTTTGCTTCAACTTTTCAGTACTTTGCCACACTTTTCAGTGCTTTGCCACTACTTTGCCACAACTTGTCAGTACTTTGCCACACTTTTCAGTACTTTGCCACTACTTTTCAGCACTTTGCCACAACTTTTCAGTACTTTGCCACTACTTTTCAGCACTTTGCCACAACTTTTCAGTACTTTGCCACATTTTTCAGTACACTGCCACAACTTTTCAGTACTGTGCCAAAATTTTCTTCACTTTGCCACTACTTTTCAGTACTTTGCCACATTTTTCAGTACTTTGCCACTACTTTTCAGCACTTTGCCACAACTTTTCAGTACTTTGCCATACTTTTCAGTACGTTGCCACGACTTTGCTACAACTTTTCAGTACTTTACCACACTTTTCTGTACTTTACCACTCCTTTAAAATAGTTTGCCACTACTTTTCAGCACTTTGCCACAACTTGTCAGTACTTTGCCACACTTTTAAGTGCTTTGCCACTACTTTGCCACAACTTGTCAGTACTATGCCACACTTTTCAGCACTTTGCCACTACTTTTCAGTACTTTGCCACTACTTTTCAGCACTTTGCCACACTTTTCAGTGCTTTGCAACTACTTTGCCACAACTTTTCATTACTTTGCCGCACATTCCAGTGCTTTGCCACTAATTTGCAACAACTTTTCAGTACTTTCCCACACTTTTCAGCACTTTGCCACAACTTTTTAGTACTTTGCCACACTTTTCAGTACTTTGCCACGACTTTGCCACAACTTTTCAGTACTTTGCCACACTTTTCAGTGCTTTGCCACCACTTTGCCACAACTTGTCAGTACTTTGCCACACTTTTGAGCAATTTGCCACTACGTTTCAGTACTTTGCCACTACTTTTCAGCACTTTGCCACAACTTTTCTGTACTTTGCCACTACTTTTCCGCACTTTATCACAACTTTTAAGTACATTGCCACATTTTTCAGTACTTTGCCACAACTTTTCAGTACTGTGCCACACTTTTCTTCACTTTGCCACTTCTTTTCAGTACTTTGCCACTACTTTTCAGCACTTTGCCATACTTTTCAGTACTTTGCCACGACTTTGCCACAACTTTTCAGTACTTTGCCACTACTTTTCAGCACTTTACCACAACTTTTCAGTAGTTTGCCATCACTTTTCAGCACTTTGCTTCAACTTTTCAGTATTTTGCCACACTTTTCAGTGCTTTGCCACTACTTTGCCACAACTTGTCAGTACTTTGCCACACTTTTCAGTACTTTGCCACTACTTTTCAGCACTTTGCCACAACTTTTCAGTACTTTGCCACTACTTTTCAGCACTTTGCCACAACTTTTCAGTACTTTGCCACATTTTTCAGTACACTGCCACAACTTTTCAGTACTGTGCCACAATTTTCTTCACTTTGCCACTACTTTTCAGTACTTTGCCACATTTTTCAGTACTTTGCCACTACTTTTCAGCACTTTGCCACAACTTTTCAGTACTTTGCCATACTTTTCAGTAATTTGCCACGACTTTGCTACAACTTTTCAGTACTTTGCCACACTTTTCTGTACTTTACCACTCCTTTATAATAGTTTGCCACTACTTTTCAGCACTTTGCCACAACTTGTCAGTACTTTGCCACACTTTTCAGTGCTTTGCCACTACTTTGCCACAACTTGTCAGTACTATGCCACACTTTTCAGCACTTTGCCACTACTTTTCAGTACTTTGCCACTACTTTTCAGCACTTTGCCACACTTTTCAGTGCTTTGCAACTACTTTGCCACAACTTGTCATTACTTTGCCACACTTTTCAGCACTTTACCACTGCTTTTCTGTAGTTTGCCACTACTTTTCAGCATTTTACCACAACTTTTCAGTACTTTGCCACACTTTTCAGTGCTTTGCCACTACTTTGCCACAACTTGTCAGTACTTGCTACACTTTTTAGCACTTTGCCACTACGTTTCAGTACTTTGCCACTACTTTTCAGCACTTTGTCACACTTTTCAGTACTTTGCTACTGCTTTTCAGTACTTTGCCACACTTTTCCGTACTTTGCCACTACTTTTCAGTACTTTGCCACAACTTTTCTGAACTTTGCCACACTTTTCATTACTTTGCCACGACTTTGCCACAACTTTTCAGTACTTTGCCACTACTTTGCAACAACTTTTCAGTACTTTGCCACACTTTTCAGCACTTTGCGACAACTTTTTAGTACTTTGCCACACTTTTCAGTACTTTGCCACGACTTTGCCACAACTTTTCAGTACTTTGCCACACATTTCAGTGCTTTGCCACTACTTTGCAACAACTTTTCAGTACTTTTCCACACTATCTGCACTTTGCCACTGCTTTTCAGTACTTTGCTACTGCTTTTCAGTACTTTGCCACACTTTTCACTACTTTGCCACTACTTTTCAGCACTTTGCCACACTTTTCAGTACTTTGCCACTACTTTTCAGCACTTTGCTACAACTTTTCAGTATTTTGCCACACTTTTCAGTACTTTGCCACGACTTTGCCACAACTTTTCAGTACTTTGCCACACTTTTCAGCAATTTGCCACTGCTTTTTAGTAGTTTGCCACCACTTTTCAGCACTTTGCCTCAACTTTTCAGTACTTTGCCACACTTTTCAGTGCTTTGCCACTACATTGCCACAACTTTTCTGTACTTTGACACACTTCTCAGTACTTTGCCACTACTTTTTAGCACTTTGCCACAACTTTTCAGTACTTTACCACACTTTTCAGTGCTTTGCCACCACTTTGCCACACATTTTTCAGTACTTTGCCACAACTTTTCAGTACTGTGCCACACTTTCCTTCACTTTGCCACTACTTTTCAGTACTTTGCCACTACTTTTCAGCACTTTGCCACAACTTTTCAGTACTTTGCCACATTTTTCAGTACTTTGCCACTACTTTTCAGCACTTTGCCACAACTTTTCAGTACTTTGCCATACTTTTCAGTACTTTGCCACGACTTTGCTACAACTTGTCAGTACTATGCCACACTTTTCAGTACTTTGCCACTACTTTTCAGTACTTTGCCACTACTTTTCAGCACTTTGCCACACTTTTCAGTGCTTTGCAACTACTTTGCCACAACTTTTCATTACTTTGCCACACTTTTCAGCACTTTACCACTGCTTTTCAGTAGTTTGCCACTACTTTTCAGCACTTTACCACAACTTTTCAGTACTTTGCCACACTTTTCAGTGCTTTGCCACTACTTTGCTACAACTTGTCAGTACTTGCTACACTTTTTAGCACTTTGCCACTACGTTTCAGTACTTTGCCACTACTTTTCATCACTTTGACACAACTTTTCAGTACTTTGCCACACTTTTCAGTACTTTGCTACTGCTTTTCAGTACTTTGCCACACTTTTCACTACTTTTCCACTACTTTTCAGCACTTTGCTACTACTTTTCAGTACTTTGCCACAACTTTTCTGAACTTTGCCACACTTTTCATTACTTTGCCACGACTTTGCCACAACTTTTCAGTACTTTGCCACACATTCCAGTACTTTGCCACACTTTTCAGCACTTTGCCACTGCTTTTCAGTACTTTGCTACTGCTTTTCAGTACTTTGCCACACTTTTCACTACTTTGCCACTACTTTTCAGCACTTTGCCACGCTTTTCAGTACTTTGCCACTACTCTTCAGCACTTTGCTACAACTTTTCAGTATTTTGCCACACTTTTCAGTACTTTGCCACGACTTTGCCACAACTTTTCAGTACTTTGCCACACTTTTCAGCAATTTGCCACTGCTTTTCAGTAGTTTGCCACCACTTTTCAGCACTTTGCCTCAACTTGTCAGTACTTTGCCACACTTTTCAGTGCTTTGCCACTACTTTGCCACAACTTGTCAGTACTTTGCCATACTTTTCAGCACTTTGCCACTGCTTTTCAGTACCTTGCCACTACTTTTCAGCACATTGCCACAACTTTTCAGTACTTTGCCACACTTTTCAGCACTTTGCCACTGCTTTTCAGTACTTTGCTACTGCTTTTCAGTACTTTGCCACACTTTTCACTACTTTGCCACTACTTTTCAGCACTTTGCCACACTTTTCAGTACTTTGCCACTACTCTTCAGCACTTTGCTACAACTTTTCAGTATTTTGCCACACTTTTCAGTACTTTGCCACGACTTTGCCACAACTTTTCAGTACTTTGCCACACTTTTCAGCAATTTGCCACTGCTTTTTAGTAGTTTGCCACCACTTTTCAGCACTTTGCCTCAACTTTTCAGTACTTTGCCACACTTTTCAGTGCTTTGCCACTACATTGCCACACATTTTTCAGTACTTTGCCACAACTTTTCAGTACTGTGCCACACTTTCCTACACTTTGCCACTACTTTTCAGTACTTTGCCACTACTTTTCAGCACTTTGCCACAACTTTTCAGTACTTTGCCACATTTTTCAGTACTTTGCCACTACTTTTCAGCACTTTACCACAACTTTTCAGTAGTTTGCCACCACTTTTCAGCACTTTGCTTCAACTTTTCAGTATTTTGCCACACTTTTCAGTGCTTTGCCACTACTTTGCCACAACTTGTCAGTACTTTGCCACACTTTTCAGTACTTTGCCACTACTTTTCAGCACTTTGCCACAACTTTTCAGTACTTTGCCACTACTTTTCAGCACTTTGCCACAACTTTTCAGTACTTTGCCACATTTTTCAGTACACTGCCACAACTTTTCAGTACTGTGCCACAATTTTCTTCACTTTGCCACTACTTTTCAGTACTTTGCCACATTTTTCAGTACTTTGCCACTACTTTTCAGCACTTTGCCACAACTTTTCAGTACTTTGCCATACTTTTCAGTAATTTGCCACGACTTTGCTACAACTTTTCAGTACTTTGCCACACTTTTCTGTACTTTACCACTCCTTTATAATAGTTTGCCACTACTTTTCAGCACTTTGCCACAACTTGTCAGTACTTTGCCACACTTTTCAGTGCTTTGCCACTACTTTGCCACAACTTGTCAGTACTATGCCACACTTTTCAGCACTTTGCCACTACTTTTCAGTACTTTGCCACTACTTTTCAGCACTTTGCCACACTTTTCAGTGCTTTGCAACTACTTTGCCACAACTTGTCATTACTTTGCCACACTTTTCAGCACTTTACCACTGCTTTTCTGTAGTTTGCCACTACTTTTCAGCATTTTACCACAACTTTTCAGTACTTTGCCACACTTTTCAGTGCTTTGCCACTACTTTGCCACAACTTGTCAGTACTTGCTACACTTTTTAGCACTTTGCCACTACGTTTCAGTACTTTGCCACTACTTTTCAGCACTTTGTCACACTTTTCAGTACTTTGCTACTGCTTTTCAGTACTTTGCCACACTTTTCCGTACTTTGCCACTACTTTTCAGTACTTTGCCACAACTTTTCTGAACTTTGCCACACTTTTCATTACTTTGCCACGACTTTGCCACAACTTTTCAGTACTTTGCCACTACTTTGCAACAACTTTTCAGTACTTTGCCACACTTTTCAGCACTTTGCGACAACTTTTTAGTACTTTGCCACACTTTTCAGTACTTTGCCACGACTTTGCCACAACTTTTCAGTACTTTGCCACACATTTCAGTGCTTTGCCACTACTTTGCAACAACTTTTCAGTACTTTTCCACACTATCTGCACTTTGCCACTGCTTTTCAGTACTTTGCTACTGCTTTTCAGTACTTTGCCACACTTTTCACTACTTTGCCACTACTTTTCAGCACTTTGCCACACTTTTCAGTACTTTGCCACTACTCTTCAGCACTTTGCTACAACTTTTCAGTATTTTGCCACACTTTTCAGTACTTTGCCACGACTTTGCCACAACTTTTCAGTACTTTGCCACACTTTTCA
Organism: Saccoglossus kowalevskii; assembly: GCF_978046115.1. Taxonomy (NCBI): domain Eukaryota; kingdom Metazoa; phylum Hemichordata; class Enteropneusta; family Harrimaniidae; genus Saccoglossus; species Saccoglossus kowalevskii. The sequence continues at coordinate 168,341 of NC_140661.1, forward strand.
GCAATTTGCCACTGCTTTTTAGTAGTTTGCCACCACTTTTCAGCACTTTGCCTCAACTTTTCAGTACTTTGCCACACTTTTCAGTGCTTTGCCACTACATTGCCACAACTTTTCTGTACTTTGACACACTTCTCAGTACTTTGCCACTACTTTTTAGCACTTTGCCACAACTTTTCAGTACTTTGCCACACTTTTCAGTGCTTTGCCACCACTTTGCCACACATTTTTCAGTACTTTGCCACAACTTTTCAGTACTGTGCCACACTTTCCTTCACTTTGCCACTACTTTTCAGTACTTTGCCACTACTTTTCAGCACTTTGCCACAACTTTTCAGTACTTTGCCACATTTTTCAGTACTTTGCCACTACTTTTCAGCACTTTGCCACAACTTTTCAGTACTTTGCCATACTTTTCAGTACTTTGCCACGACTTTGCTACAACTTGTCAGTACTATGCCACACTTTTCAGTACTTTGCCACTACTTTTCAGTACTTTGCCACTACTTTTCAGCACTTTGCCACACTTTTCAGTGCTTTGCAACTACTTTGCCACAACTTTTCATTACTTTGCCACACTTTTCAGCACTTTACCACTGCTTTTCAGTAGTTTGCCACTACTTTTCAGCACTTTACCACAACTTTTCAGTACTTTGCCACACTTTTCAGTGCTTTGCCACTACTTTGCTACAACTTGTCAGTACTTGCTACACTTTTTAGCACTTTGCCACTACGTTTCAGTACTTTGCCACTACTTTTCATCACTTTGACACAACTTTTCAGTACTTTGCCACACTTTTCAGTACTTTGCTACTGCTTTTCAGTACTTTGCCACACTTTTCACTACTTTTCCACTACTTTTCAGCACTTTGCTACTACTTTTCAGTACTTTGCCACAACTTTTCTGAACTTTGCCACACTTTTCATTACTTTGCCACGACTTTGCCACAACTTTTCAGTACTTTGCCACACATTCCAGTACTTTGCCACACTTTTCAGCACTTTGCCACTGCTTTTCAGTACTTTGCTACTGCTTTTCAGTACTTTGCCACACTTTTCACTACTTTGCCACTACTTTTCAGCACTTTGCCACGCTTTTCAGTACTTTGCCACTACTCTTCAGCACTTTGCTACAACTTTTCAGTATTTTGCCACACTTTTCAGTACTTTGCCACGACTTTGCCACAACTTTTCAGTACTTTGCCACACTTTTCAGCAATTTGCCACTGCTTTTCAGTAGTTTGCCACCACTTTTCAGCACTTTGCCTCAACTTGTCAGTACTTTGCCACACTTTTCAGTGCTTTGCCACTACTTTGCCACAACTTGTCAGTACTTTGCCATACTTTTCAGCACTTTGCCACTGCTTTTCAGTACCTTGCCACTACTTTTCAGCACATTGCCACAACTTTTCAGTACTTTGCCACACTTTTCAGCACTTTGCCACTGCTTTTCAGTACTTTGCTACTGCTTTTCAGTACTTTGCCACACTTTTCACTACTTTGCCACTACTTTTCAGCACTTTGCTACTACTTTTCAGTACTTTGCCACAACTTTTCTGAACTTTGCCACACTTTTCATTACTTTGCCACGACTTTGCCACAACTTTTCAGTACTTTGCCACACATTCCAGTACTTTGCCACACTTTTCAGCACTTTGCCACTGCTTTTCAGTACTTTGCTACTGCTTTTCAGTACTTTGCCACACTTTTCACTACTTTGCCACTACTTTTCAGCACTTTGCCACGCTTTTCAGTACTTTGCCACTACTCTTCAGCACTTTGCTACAACTTTTCAGTATTTTGCCACACTTTTCAGTACTTTGCCACGACTTTGCCACAACTTTTCAGTACTTTGCCACACTTTTCAGCAATTTGCCACTGCTTTTCAGTAGTTTGCCACCACTTTTCAGCACTTTGCCTCAACTTGTCAGTACTTTGCCACACTTTTCAGTGCTTTGCCACTACTTTGCCACAACTTGTCAGTACTTTGCCATACTTTTCAGCACTTTGCCACTGCTTTTCAGTACCTTGCCACTACTTTTCAGCACATTGCCACAACTTTTCAGTACTTTGCCACACTTTTCAGCACTTTGCCACTGCTTTTCAGTACTTTGCTACTGCTTTTCAGTACTTTGCCACACTTTTCACTACTTTGCCACTACTTTTCAGCACTTTGCCACACTTTTCAGTACTTTGCCACTACTCTTCAGCACTTTGCTACAACTTTTCAGTATTTTGCCATACTTTTCAGTACTTTGCCACGACTTTGCCACAACTTTTCAGTACTTTGCCACACTTTTCAGCAATTTGCCACTGCTTTTTAGTAGTTTGCCACCACTTTTCAGCACTTTGCCTCAACTTTTCAGTACTTTGCCACACTTTTCAGTGCTTTGCCACTACATTGCCACACATTTTTCAGTACTTTGCCACAACTTTTCAGTACTGTGCCACACTTTCCTACACTTTGCCACTACTTTTCAGTACTTTGCCACTACTTTTCAGCACTTTGCCACAACTTTTCAGTACTTTGCCACATTTTTCAGTACTTTGCCACTACTTTTCAGCACTTTGCCACAACTTTTCAGTACTTTGCCATACTTTTCAGTACTTTGCCACGACTTTGCTACAACTTGTCAGTACTATGCCACACTTTTCAGTACTTTGCCACTACTTTTCAGTACTTTGCCACTACTTTTCAGCACTTTGCCACACTTTTCAGTGCTTTGCAACTACTTTGCCACAACTTTTCATTACTTTGCCACACTTTTCAGCACTTTACCACTGCTTTTCAGTAGTTTGCCACTACTTTTCAGCACTTTACCACAACTTTTCAGTACTTTGCCACACTTTTCAGTGCTTTGCCACTACTTTGCTACAACTTGTCAGTACTTGCTACACTTTTTAGCACTTTGCCACTACGTTTCAGTACTTTGCCACTACTTTTCATCACTTTGACACAACTTTTCAGTACTTTGCCACACTTTTCACTACTTTGCCACTACTTTTCAGCACTTTGCCACACTTTTCAGTACTTTGCCACTACTCTTCAGCACTTTGCTACAACTTTTCAGTATTTTGCCACACTTTTCAGTACTTTGCCACGACTTTGCCACAACTTTTCAGTACTTTGCCACACTTTTCAGCAATTTGCCACTGCTTTTTAGTAGTTTGCCACCACTTTTCAGCACTTTGCCTCAACTTTTCAGTACTTTGCCACACTTTTCAGTGCTTTGCCACTACATTGCCACAACTTTTCTGTACTTTGACACACTTCTCAGTACTTTGCCACTACTTTTTAGCACTTTGCCACAACTTTTCAGTACTTTGCCACACTTTTCAGTGCTTTGCCACCACTTTGCCACACATTTTTCAGTACTTTGCCACAACTTTTCAGTACTGTGCCACACTTTCCTTCACTTTGCCACTACTTTTCAGTACTTTGCCACTACTTTTCAGCACTTTGCCACAACTTTTCAGTACTTTGCCACATTTTTCAGTACTTTGCCACTACTTTTCAGCACTTTGCCACAACTTTTCAGTACTTTGCCATACTTTTCAGTACTTTGCCACGACTTTGCTACAACTTGTCAGTACTATGCCACACTTTTCAGTACTTTGCCACTACTTTTCAGTACTTTGCCACTACTTTTCAGCACTTTGCCACACTTTTCAGTGCTTTGCAACTACTTTGCCACAACTTTTCATTACTTTGCCACACTTTTCAGCACTTTACCACTGCTTTTCAGTAGTTTGCCACTACTTTTCAGCACTTTACCACAACTTTTCAGTACTTTGCCACACTTTTCAGTGCTTTGCCACTACTTTGCTACAACTTGTCAGTACTTGCTACACTTTTTAGCACTTTGCCACTACGTTTCAGTACTTTGCCACACTTTTCAGTACTTTGCTACTGCTTTTCAGTACTTTGCCACACTTTTCACTACTTTTCCACTACTTTTCAGCACTTTGCTACTACTTTTCAGTACTTTGCCACAACTTTTCTGAACTTTGCCACACTTTTCATTACTTTGCCACGACTTTGCCACAACTTTTCAGTACTTTGCCACACATTCCAGTACTTTGCCACACTTTTCAGCACTTTGCCACTGCTTTTCAGTACTTTGCTACTGCTTTTCAGTACTTTGCCACACTTTTCACTACTTTGCCACTACTTTTCAGCACTTTGCCACGCTTTTCAGTACTTTGCCACTACTCTTCAGCACTTTGCTACAACTTTTCAGTATTTTGCCACACTTTTCAGTACTTTGCCACGACTTTGCCACAACTTTTCAGTACTTTGCCACACTTTTCAGCAATTTGCCACTGCTTTTCAGTAGTTTGCCACCACTTTTCAGCACTTTGCCTCAACTTGTCAGTACTTTGCCACACTTTTCAGTGCTTTGCCACTACTTTGCCACAACTTGTCAGTACTTTGCCATACTTTTCAGCACTTTGCCACTGCTTTTCAGTACCTTGCCACTACTTTTCAGCACATTGCCACAACTTTTCAGTACTTTGCCACACTTTTCAGCACTTTGCCACTGCTTTTCAGTACTTTGCTACTGCTTTTCAGTACTTTGCCACACTTTTCACTACTTTGCCACTACTTTTCAGCACTTTGCCACACTTTTCAGTACTTTGCCACTACTCTTCAGCACTTTGCTACAACTTTTCAGTATTTTGCCACACTTTTCAGTACTTTGCCACGACTTTGCCACAACTTTTCAGTACTTTGCCACACTTTTCAGCAATTTGCCACTGCTTTTTAGTAGTTTGCCACCACTTTTCAGCACTTTGCCTCAACTTTTCAGTACTTTGCCACACTTTTCAGTGCTTTGCCACTACATTGCCACACATTTTTCAGTACTTTGCCACAACTTTTCAGTACTGTGCCACACTTTCCTACACTTTGCCACTACTTTTCAGTACTTTGCCACTACTTTTCAGCACTTTGCCACAACTTTTCAGTACTTTGCCACATTTTTCAGTACTTTGCCACTACTTTTCAGCACTTTGCCACAACTTTTCAGTACTTTGCCATACTTTTCAGTACTTTGCCACGACTTTGCTACAACTTGTCAGTACTATGCCACACTTTTCAGTACTTTGCCACTACTTTTCAGTACTTTGCCACTACTTTTCAGCACTTTGCCACACTTTTCAGTGCTTTGCAACTACTTTGCCACAACTTTTCATTACTTTGCCACACTTTTCAGCACTTTACCACTGCTTTTCAGTAGTTTGCCACTACTTTTCAGCACTTTACCACAACTTTTCAGTACTTTGCCACACTTTTCAGTGCTTTGCCACTACTTTGCTACAACTTGTCAGTACTTGCTACACTTTTTAGCACTTTGCCACTACGTTTCAGTACTTTGCCACTACTTTTCATCACTTTGACACAACTTTTCAGTACTTTGCCACACTTTTCACTACTTTTCCACTACTTTTCAGCACTTTGCCACACTTTTCAGTACTTTGCCACTACTTTTCAGTACTTTGCCACAACTTTTCTGAACTTTGCCACACTTTTCATTACTTTGCCACGACTTTGCCACAACTTTTCAGTACTTTGCCACACATTCCAGTACTTTGCCACACTTTTCAGCACTTTGCCACTGCTTTTCAGTACTTTGCTACTGCTTTTCAGTACTTTGCCACACTTTTCACTACTTTGCCACTACTTTTCAGCACTTTGCCACACTTTTCAGTACTTTGCCACTACTCTTCAGCACTTTGCTACAACTTTTCAGTATTTTGCCACACTTTTCAGTACTTTGCCACGACTTTGCCACAACTTTTCAGTACTTTGCCACACTTTTCAGCAATTTGCCACTGCTTTTCAGTAGTTTGCCACCACTTTTCAGCACTTTGCCTCAACTTGTCAGTACTTTGCCACACTTTTCAGTGCTTTGCCACTACTTTGCCACAACTTGTCAGTACTTTGCCATACTTTTCAGCACTTTGCCACTGCTTTTCAGTACCTTGCCACTACTTTTCAGCACATTGCCACAACTTTTCTGTACTTTGACACACTTCTCAGTACTTTGCCACTACTTTTTAGCACTTTGCCACAACTTTTCAGTACTTTGCCACTACTTTGCCACAACTTGTCAGTAATTTGCCACACTTTTCAGTACTTTGCCACTACTTTACAGCACTTTGCCACAACTTTTCAGTACTTTGCCACTACTTTTCAGCACTTTGCCACAACTTTTCTGTTGACCCAGGCCACGCCCTATTTCGTCGTGCAGCGCCCCCAACGGTGGATTTTGTCAAGCATCAGGAACTGCACACTGAAGCTGACTGTGAGTGAACTGTGACCTGATGTGAACATTGATGCTGAACTGTTGACGTATTCATGTGTTTGTTACTTATGTACACTTGTGTTTTTTGATTGATTGATGGTTATTGTTCAGTTATTGTTGATAACATTGGCTTTGTTAGGGACAAATTAGCTGATTTTATTATTCATTGAGGGGCCGATTAGCACATTTAAACTCAAACACTAATTAGCTAAGGTTAGGTTTTCTTTCTTTCCTTGATATATTTTCAGGATATCCTATCTCACATATTTATATGCATATGCTAATTATTGTACCTTTGTTTATTTTACTGAAGTGGATTACATTAAAGATTGTGGAGTTAAAGTGCCTGTGTGTGCCGCCTGGTTTTGTTGCCCCTGCTTCCGGTCTTGGTGACTATATCGATGAACCACATGTATCTTTCCGTGCCGAGCCCCAAAATTTATCTTTCCCGTACACATTTGTCCCACTGAATCAATGATCTGTGAGGCTTTGTGAACGGTGTGTTACATCTTGGCGCCCAACGTGGGAATCGAGGTTAGTGTTGACATAGTGGTTTATTGATTTTTTTCGGCAAGTCACGGACGGTAGTTCGGGGTTCAGAAACAGGTGGTCTTTTATCTTTGAGCGGTGGCCAATGCTGACGATCCACTGGTGCTTACAGCTGAGAGAACAGTGCTGTGCTGGTGATAGCAGAAGCTCAAGTCAAGCATCCTTGTGACGCCGGACTAGGCAGGTGAGTTGTATATGAGTGTCTGTTGTCCAATAAAGGATTGTTAAATCCAAAGTTGATTCAGAGACGAATAGTGAATGTCTTGTGTGTATTGAGAATATTTGGTGTATAAGTCGGGATAGTACGGAAGCTAGGCATAATGGCGAACCTGAAAGATGAGTTGGCGTCGCCGCCCGTGTATACGCCACTGACAAGGCGCGGTATCCCGGATGAAGGGGCGATCCCCAAATGGTCTGGTAGAGGACGTGGTAAGCTGCTTGGGACGTTGTTGGATGCGTCCACACCCAAGTCTGGCACAGAATTTGAAGCTAGGGAGGCCGATACTGAGAAGGACGATAAACTGGCTCTTCAGCAGTGGGAGTTTGTTGAAAAAGAACGGCTGCGCCTTTTGAAATGTGAACGCCAGCTGAAGGAGGATCGCTTGAAGCTTGAAGTTGAGATGCAGAAACAAGTTCAAGAAGATAAACAGCGAAAAAGGCTTCGGTCACCGTCTCCAAGGCGAAGAGAGTTTTCTCTGCAGCAAGAAGAAAGTGTTTCTGAGGTAAGTCTCGGCCCGAATTATTCAGCAGGCAGTAAGGATCGTTCTTCACACTCTGACACAGAGGTCCCAGTGACCCCATTATCTGTCTTTCAAGCACCCAGATTGTCAACTTTTTCTGGTGATGCTGAACGAAAAGGTGATGTGGATTTTGAAGTTTGGCTATATGATTTAGAATGTTTGAGGGAAGACAGGTCATCCAGCCCAAGTTTTATACTGTGCACAGCGACAGGATCTTTGAGGGGTTCTGCAAGAAAGCTTGTAATGTCCATGCATAAAGATGCTAGTTTAGTGCAGATAATAGAGAAGTTAGAAGGGGTGTATGGGGTAGTTGAGAGTGGAGCCATGTTATTGAGTCGCTTTTATGCTAGTAGACAGGGAGAGAATGAAAGCATTGCTGCTTATGGAGTACGATTAGAAGTAGAGCTAAACAAAGTTCGTAGGCGGGGTAGGATAACTGCAGCTATGGTTGACGAAACTCTCAGAACAGTGTTCTGGAGAAGTCTTCGAAACGATACTGTAGTGTCCATGGTCGGACATAAAGTTGATGGGTGTACAACGTTCGATCAGTTAAGGAAGCTGTGCCGGACTGCAGAGCAGGAAGCACTGGAGAGAGATATGGAGATAAAGTCGAAACGTAGTGCTACAGGTAGAACCCAACATGTGAATGCAGCAGAAGCAGAATCGATTGTCAGTTCAGAAGATATGGCGGCCAGGAATCTCAAGTTATTGACAATTGCCACTGAGGGTATCCATAACTTGGCAGATAGATCGAAGCAACAAGAGTTATCCATGGAGCAAATGGGGAACTTGGTTAAGAGTACTCAGGAAGCATTGCAATCCCAGATGGAGAATCTTACCAGACTGGAGAGTCAAGTAAAGAGTCAGCGAGCTGCCCTGGATATGGTAAGCAAACAGGAAGGGAATTCATCGCAGGGTAACTCTTCACAGTATCCACAACCAAAGTGTTATAACTGTCAAAAAGATGGTCACTTGTCACGAAATTGCAAAGCGCCGAAAGTAGAGCATAGGAAGTGCTACAATTGTCATGTGGAAGGACACTTGGCAAAAGACTGCCCACAGAAAAAGCAAAAACCCAAGACTAACTTAATGCCCAGAAAGCAATACGTGTGCAATGTGATCCCACACCAGATGCAGGACTGATTGGAGTAGCAATGGAGGAAACAGTTTTTATAGAAGGTACCAGGTGTAGTTGCCTTATCGATTCAGGATCGCAGGTGACAACAATTAGTGAGATGTTTTACCGAAAATGTCTATCTCATGTACCACTTAAAAGTGTGGGAGATAGCATAGAGGTGCATGGAGCTGATGATCGTCCCATACATTTTACAGGGACTATTGAGGTGAGCATGGCCTTCCCCATAAATTTATTTGGTGATGACCATGCTTATATTATTCCGGTATTTGTAGTGCCAAACACACCCTATAATAAAAGAGTGCCTACAATAGTAGGGACTAACTTGCTAGAGTTGTTGCCCAGAGTATTGCTGAAGACTCAAAACAAGAAATGGACTGGTGGACGCTGTATGAGAATCTCCGCCACAGCTAGAACGGTGTTTCAGAAACTGGAAGAACGTGATCGGTTCATTGGGAAACAAGGTGACCTGGGGAATGTCAAAGCACTGATGACTCGACCCATCACTGTGAAACCATCCCACATGATGCTATTATGGGGACGAACTCGACGTGGACCAAGTGGTGATAAATATGTGGTAACAGTAGAGCCTACTAGTAAGATGTCAGGTGACTTCACTACAAGCTCCACACTTAGTGTGCTGGACTGTCGGAAGAAGACAAAGGTGGCTGTATGTGTACAGAATATATCAAGGGTACCAGTTACTATTTGGCCTGGACAGGTAGTTGGACGTGCCTCTGCAGTGACATGGATTGGGAAACCTGGGGAATCACCGGATGAGTTTGATGAAGAACAGAACAAAATTCCAGTTGATAACTCAGCTCTCAAGCCAACAAGTACCAGGAAGATCGTGCTACAAGAAGGTGTAGAATTTGATATGTCGCAATCTCCCATTGATGAGAAACAGTTACAACAGGTTAAGCAGTTATTGGTACAGAACAAAGCAGTGTTTTCAACTCATGAACATGATTTGGGGTACTGTGATGTTGAGAAGCATCACATACGACTCACGAACAATGAACCCATAAAAGAACGATATCGCAGAATTCCACCATCTATGTATGCTGAGCTACGTGAGATCTTGAAAGGAATGCAAGATAGTAAAGTTATCCGTGAGTCACACAGTCCGTGGGCAGCCCCAAAAGTATTGGTTCGCAAGAAGGATGGAACAGTACGTCTCTGTATAGATTATAGAAAGATAAATGCACGCACTATTCGTGATTCATATGCACTTCCTCGCATTGATGAAAGTTTAGATGCTTTGGGAGGAGCCAGATTCTTTTCATCCCTCGACTTAAAATCTGGTTATTGGCAGATAGGAATGGCAGAGGAAGATATCGAGAAGACAGCATTTGTGACACCACTTGGATTCTGGGAGAGTACCGTTATGAGTATGGGCCTCACTGGAAGCCCTGCCACTTTCCAGAGATGCATGGAAAAGTGCTTGAATGATTTGAATCTGAATATATGCTTGGTATATTTAGATGATATCATTGTTTTTGGCAAAACCTTTGAGGAACATTTAGATAGACTAGCAACTGTATTGAAGCGTCTCCATGAAAAAGGCTTGAAAGTTAAACCAAGCAAGTGTCAGCTGCTGCGGCACAGAGTGAATTATTTAGGACATGTTGTAACAGAGCAAGGTATTGAGACCGACCCGGAGAAAACAAGTGCATTACGTGAATGGAAAGTACCAACCAGTGGGAAGCAAGTGAAACAATTCCTGGGTTTCTGTGGATATTATAGAAAGTATGTAGAGGGGTATGCCAGGATTGCTCGACCTCTAGATGACCTTACTGTGGGATTGCCTACAAAGCACTCTCGTAAGAAAAATATAAAGCCACCAGTGTTCAAATGGGAAAGAAAGCACCAAGAGGCATTTGATACATTAATTGACAGGCTTACCCATGCCCCTGTATTGGCATATGCAGATTATAGTCAGCCATTTGAACTACACACAGATGCAAGTTGTACAGGGTTGGGGGCAGTTTTGTATCAAGGAGAAGGCAAAGTGAAAAGAGTAGTCATGTATGCCAGCCGAGGACTGACAGCTAGTGAGCGAAACTACCCTGCTCATAAGCTGGAATTCCTAGCACTAAAGTGGGCAGTAACCACTAAATTTCATGATTACTTGTATGGCAACAAATTCACTGTTGTAACAGATAACAATCCACTGACCTATGTAGACCGGACTGCACACCTGGACGCTACAGGACATCGGTGGATGGCTGCCCTGGCGTTATATGATTTTCGACTTATCTATCGACCGGGAAAGCAGAATGCAGATGCAGATGGTTTGTCCAGGAAATGCCATGGGCCAATCCCAGAGCGACCTTCTCATGTCCGTGAACTAGCAGCTCAGTTATCTAGAGAGAGAGAGGCAGAGATGGTGTGCCTATCTGAGCCAGAGGTGAAAGCCATGTGTGGTACACATCGCATTATACACAACCCTTGGGTGGAAGCCCTCAGCTGTAGTATTCAGGCTATTCCGGATAATTTAGTGAACCCACCACCTATTCCTGGGAAGCTATCCCTACCTGCAGTTACCATGGCGGAATGGAAGCAGTTGCAGAAAGAAGACCAAGATATTGGTAAACTTTATACCTACAGAGAGCAGAACCAGGCACCGAAAGCATGTGTACGCAAACAAGAGAACATTAGGGTCAGAATTGGACTCCGGGAATGGGTCCGATTATGCTTCAAAGATGGGGTGCTGCACCGTCGAAGGGTGGGGATGAATGGTGAAATCCACTACCAATGGGTTTTGCCAACCAAGTATCGGGGAGCTGCATTGGAAGGATTGCATGATGATGTGGGTCATATGGGTCAAGATCGTACGATGGAATTGGTGAGAGCTCGGTTTTATTGGCCGCTCATGAGCAAAGATGTGAAAGATAAGATTAAGAGTTGTGAGCGATGTACTTGCCGCAAGTTGCAAAGTCATCACCAAGTGACTGCACCTTTAGTGAACATCCAAACAACCCAACCTATGGAGTTATTATGTATGGATTATCTCACTATAGAAGACAATCGTGGAGGAGTTGGTAATATACTAGTGATGACTGATCATTTTACCCGTTATACAGTAGCAATTCCGACTGCTACACAGAATACCAAGCTTACAGCAGAGACTTTATACAGACATTTCTTGACGCATTATGGGTTTCCTGCTCGACTCCACTCAGATCAAGGTGCCAACTTTGAATCAAAGGTCATACGAGAGCTGTGTGAGGTAGCTGGGATACACAAGTCATGGACTACTCCCTACCACCCCCAGGGAAATCCAGTGGAAAGGTTTAACCGAACTTTAATTGATATGATAGGTACAATGCCGACACTAAGAAAATCGGAATGGAAGAAATATATAGATCCTCTGGTGCATGCATATAATTGCACTCGAAATGATAGTACAGGGTATACCCCTTACTTTCTCATGTATGGCAGACATCCCCGATTGCCGATTGATGTATACATGGGGCTGAAGCCTGATGGGGAGGATGACGATGATAATGCGGATTATGTTAGTCAGTTACGTACAAGACTGAGTGAGGCATATAAGATAGCGTATAATTAGTCAAAAGAAAGTGCTCTGCATAATAAAAAGAGGTATGATTTAAAGACTCAAGATGCTGTGTTAGAAGCTGGGGATTTCGTCCTGGTGAAAAATGTCAGTGTCCGAGGAAAGAAGAAGATTGCAGATAGATGGGAGCCACATCGTTATCAAGTAATCCGGAGAAGTAACCCAGATATACCAGTGTATGTGGTTAAATCTGAAAAACCTGGAAGTAAAGAGAGGGTTTTGCATCAAAACATGTTGCTTCCATGCAATTCTACACCTATTCCATATGTTGGGAATCCGTTGAAGGTTAAAGATACCATCACCATCACCAGTAAAGTCAAATAAGAAGAAGCACCATATGAAAACCAGAAATCAAGTCCATGGGCATGAGATCTCTGATGATTCAGAATCAGATGGTGAACTTTGTATAGTTGCGGCCCCAGCTGTACAATCGCGAGAGACATCCTCAACTTTAGCAGAAACCAACCCCGAGATTACCAGTGTACCAGGGAAAAAAGAGTTTGCATCGGTTGAGACAAGTTGAACAGACACACGGAGCACAGCACCATCTATTGAGATTATTGAGACCAGTACTCCAAGCCCTCCTATGGAGATTACTTTGGAGGACTCAGAGGTGGCCTTGAGAAATGATAATATGACAACTGCGATAGGCCAGAGTGCCGATGATCAAGTGCAAGAAGCCACTGATGAAGCAATAGAGGATGTTCAAATGGAAGGCGAGTCCAGTGAAGCTGACAGGAATGATTACGAAACCACTGTTTCAGGGATTCGCAGATCGTCAAGGACTAGACAATTACCTGTCAGACTTGAAGATTATCATTTGTATAGCCGACAGACTAATAGGAATAATCCTAAGGAAGAGCTGGAAGAGTCATTGGCAAAAGAGGTACACGATTTGGCCATACAGTTGGCTGAGATGAAGAAAGATTATGATGAACTGAGTAGTAATCAGTCACGAAAAACCCTAATCAGTAAGACTAATCTGAGATCTGAAGCTCCAATCTGGAGACCACATAAGCATAGTCTGGAGGAGTTGATAAACCGAAGAAATGCGGTGAAGTCCAGAGCTATGGCAGACTTATGGTGGAGAGGTGATCGGCCACGAGCATAGAGTAAAAAGGCCCGCTGAGTGAATGGGGGACGTTCCTAGAGCTAGCTAGTCAGATTTACGTAGCATACATTGTATATTGCTCTTTTATGTGCCATTCATTTTAGATAGTGGAGTATGTATTAACTGTATTGACCCAAGCGGCGTCCTGGGATGACGTAAAACTCACCCAAGGTGCGTCCTGGGATGACGTAAAACTCACCCAAGGTGCATTCTGGGATGACGTGAAAATCACTCAAGGTGCATTCTAGGATAACGTAGAACTCACCCACGGTGTGTCCTGATGTGATGTAAAACTCACCCAGGGTGGGGTTTGGAATTAAACCTACCTAATGAGCATTCTGGGAGGATGTAAACATGGAATTTGGGATGATGATTACAATTTCTTTTCTGTTTGATTACAGGTACAGAGATGAAAATTGCAAGAACGAAGAGTGGAAAAGCTGATTTTTTACATGTAATTTTCAGTTGTTAATCTGAATAAATTAATTATTCATAACTGATGAAATTATCTGTGCACAGTTGGCTGAATGAGATGTGATGCATATAAGGTGTTCTGATAGCAGAGAAACTCCTTGTGTGGAGTTAAACACCTGTTGAATATGTAACCTTAGGACTGATGGTAAATTGTCCAGGTAGATGGCAGAAAAAGATGAAATCCCAACACCTGTGTCAGTGAAGGTGATACTGGTGGTGTGGGAATTCATTAGGTAAGTTAGGATGGAATGATTGATTTGTGTACAGGATGATAGGATTATAGTATTTAATCAGTCTTAGATGGGCCTTTGCTGTGTAAGCGGAGCTTGGACTCAAGAAATCCAAATGGTACTGACGGAATCCCTTTTGATGCTAAGAACGGTGGTGCAGACAGATGCTGAGGGATCTGACGCATTTGGCCACTGTGCAAGGACATTAAGAGATGACAATTCCAGGTATCTATTGGTGAACCGGAACCCTGTATTGGGCGAAGGTGAAGCCAGATTTGCGTTTTTGTACAGTAAGCATTGGTCTGTTTCCAGACAGCTTGTGTGTTCTTATCCTATGTATATACGAGCTAGAATCAGGTTTACCTGATGACAGTGAAGATGTTCTGTGATAAGACTCTATTTGAGAGATTACTGGTTTTTTAAGGAGTTCCATGGATTTGGAACTACCTTTCTTTTTGGACGGGGAGAGTGTAACCGATTGAAATAATTAGACCTTAATGATTTCATACGATTAAGAGTAGGGTACGATAGCTAGTACATGTGAGTATATGTATACCAGCTGGTGTTCATTGATACTTGAGAACCCACTATCAGTTGGTGAGAGTGACAGTTAATTAGTGTTATGGTTAGTGTGTGTGAACTTCAGTTAAAACTACAGGGAAAGTAAGAATTAGGTCAAAGCCAATTATGTGGTAATGAGTATAATTAGCAAAGATTTAATGTTTGAAGATTAGCCGTAGTATATCGTAGATAATTTGTGATTTTTATTAGCAGCTTTTGAGCGTTGCTTAATTTCTTCCAGAATTACTGTGTTTACTGTTTAAGTTTCCTATACGGGGTACTATAGCTTTCTTGGTAGCTATGGGGTAACCATGGAGACCAAATTGAAGATGAAGATGAAATCACTTATTACAAGCAAGTTAATGGCTACTTAGTACTAATTAGGGCAGAAATTAATTAGAATAGCTTAATAAGGAATTGAGGTGATTAATATTAATTAGACTAATTAGACATATGATAATAGTGTATTGACATAGGTTTCTTTATTTTTTAGTTTTATTGTTATTGATAATCACGCACAATTATCCAGATTTTCAAAGTTATAAGCACATTCCAGGCAATTTTCTCACTTTTTCAGAAACAATGGGCTGAGCTGTGTTTCACTCCATATAGGGATTGGGGAATTTTAGAGTCATTAATACCTGTCGAAAAGTACACCGTCATTATCAGATGATGGACTCCTTGTCCTATGGGGTGCGTCCAAGGGTGGAGTTACCCCCAGTAAAGATACTAGCTTAGCTTGCAGGTTTGAATTAGTCAGCAGATAGTTCCCAGAGTGTCGACAGTGTTTTGGGACAGCTCTGTGGGGAGCAGTTGCATTCCTGCTTAAACCAGGAGTCAGCTGGGATGTGGTTCTCATATTCAGAGAGCTTATGAGAAGAGGAACTCAGAGAACTGTGTTTTCGGGAGATCGGACCGGAATCAACGTTTCCAGCTGTATTTCAAGATTTCCTATGCAACGGGAGTGGGTGAATCTCACCCTGAACTTTTGGTGACTCTGTGGTGACATCAGTTCTCATCCATCAAAAGAACCGCTGACTGGTGACATCTGATAGCAGCTGTAACTAAGCTAATATAGGGTACAGTAATTCTACCTCTCAACTTTCTACTTTCAAACTGTCTGCTGAATAACACTTGTACTGTGAGTTGGGATTGATAG
The DNA here is from genome assembly GCF_978046115.1 of Saccoglossus kowalevskii. NCBI lineage: Eukaryota > Metazoa > Hemichordata > Enteropneusta > Harrimaniidae > Saccoglossus > Saccoglossus kowalevskii. The sequence goes on from NC_140661.1 coordinate 184,185, forward strand.
TCAAGTTGTGTCCCACTGTACAGAGAACTATTTCTGAATTATGACGATTGATTATGACTATTGTTCAGAATTTCTACGAATGAACTTTTGATAACATTGTTGTTGAACAGTGCCCTCAACGCTGTGCCTGAATAATCTGCGGACACACCCAGACCACGCCCATTGTTGTTGAGCAGCGCCCTCAACACTGTGTCCGAATAATCTGCGGACACACCCAGGCCACGCCCGTTGTTGTTGAACAGTGCCCTCTACGCTGTACCTGGCTAATCACCGGACACACCCAGGCCACGCCCTATTTCGTCGTGCAGCGCCCCCAACGGTGGATTTTGTCAAGCCTCAGGAACTGCACACTGAAGCTGACTGTGAGTGAACTGTGACCTGATGTGAACATCGATGCTGAACTGTTGACGTATTCATGTGTTTGTTACTTATGTACACTTGTGTTTGTTGATTGATTGATGGTTATTGTTCAGTTATTGTTGATAACATTGGCTTTGTTAGGGACAAATTAGCTGATTTTATTATTCATTGAGGGGCCGATTAGCACATTTAAACTCAAACACTAATTAGCTAAGGTTAGGTTTTCTTTCTTTCCTTGATATATTTTCAGGATATCCTATCTCACATATTTATATGCATATGCTAATTATTGTACCTTTGTTTATTTTACTGAAGTGGATTACATTAAAGATTGTGGAGTTAAAGTGCCTGTGTGTGCCGCCTGGTTTTGTTGCCCCTGCTTCCGGTCTTGGTGACTGTATCGATGAACCACATGTATCTTTCCTGTGCCGAGCCCCAAAATTTATCTTTCCCGTACACATTTGTCCCACTGAATCAATGATCTGTGAGGCTTTGTGAACGGTGTGTTACACAAACATATACTTGCATCCACATTTGACTTTTTAGTCTGCCATCAAGTTCAACCGAAGCGTATTCCTGTATCCCCCACAGGGTTGCTGCGCCCGCTGTAGGTCCCCTCTTGCAACAACCACTCCCATACACCGCCCTAGGCCCAAAATTAGCAGACCCATACAACATCGAATGATACCAACATGAGTTGCATTACACAGCAACCATAAGTAGCTTGTTTGAGTTGATTCGCACTCAACTTGAGTGCAGAAAACGGCTGAGAATGCTCGCAATAGGAGTAGGATGTTTTCAATATATGTCTGCAATTTTTCGTCAATATGTCCACAGTGATATGTCTGCTGTAGGGGGCAATTTACATTGCGTCCGCAATAGGGGTATGGTTTGCCAATGTGCTGCCAGACCTAGGGGTCTATTATTATTTAGCAAGAATGCACATGGTGTAAGGTTTTAATATAGGGTGACCCCGGGGCGTGCGACAAGCATATTATTTCTAGATTCGAACCCACAGGCCATAAAAAAGGGTTAACTGGTATTGCGATGCTCATGATATTCTTCCAATGCACTCAAGAAAAAAAATATCGCGAAATATTCCCGACTTTTGGATGTTAATTTCATGCCATTGATTCGGCGAGGTGATAACTGAAAGCCTAATAATTATTTTCGAATTTATTCTATACATTTTGTAGGAGGCAATGTACGGACTCGAATCTTTACTGCCCGGATAACCGATATAGCAGCTGTTTGTTCAAAATATTTCCTGACCTAGTCGCTCAAACATATCCCGCTGTCATTTAAAGTATCCAGGTGGATTATCGATTGTACTGATTTTTTATTCCAAAACCGTACCGTCAACTCCAACAGCCCATATAAATGCATAATATGAGCCCACACGAAACAATTAAATATGTATCAATGGTTTTAATATTAGGGACTGCTTTTAGAACGAAGGGCAAGACATGTTATTCCGCCATTTACTTGGAGGTGTATCTCAGGAAAGGAAAGCTGCTTAACGAAAATAAATTCTACAATTCGTGCATTCCACGCTCCTGGAAGAAATTTCGAAGTTTTGAAACTTTCTTAGAACGATACTTGCCTCGGTGGTTCATTGAAAAACAACCCCTTGCAGTGCGCTCGCACGCATTTAAACTTTGAAATGATTATGCAAAATGAAATATAGGAACTCAAATGTCAGAATTTTTTTTCGCAAACCAAAAACCACGTCATGGCTATTGTAATGCAAATCCTTATGTGGTGAAGTCACTGTACGTGTGTATGCGTAAAGCATGCAGCGAGCAAACGCCCTCTGTGTGGAGAGTGAGTCGGACTTTGGAGACGTAGTTTGCAGGCTGTTTATCCGGAGTATCACGAGAAGCGACATAACAATACATTTTACCAAACTAATTTAGTGCCACTGGCACAGAATTTATATTTACGGTGATCAGAATAAAAAGTTTTTGTACTTTGAACTGTCAAAAACTATATCACCATTTTTTATGTTTTAAATGTTACCACCGTCCAATTTCGTTGGGGCTCCGTGTTGTTTCCAGGAAAAAACTACAAGGCAGTATCGGAGGGAGAACGAGAGGTATATGCTAGTTGGTCCACCACAAAAAAGGGACCCTAGATTTTTCTACTTTTTTTCATTTGCTATTTACGCTATTTAAATTGAATTTTTCAACATCACTAGTCGACTCTGATGTTCCCTCGGTTTATTTTATTTATATATTTTTAACTGAAAACTGTAAAAAAATCGTGGCCTCTTTTGGCAGAAATTTCTAAAACATAGAATAACTTCAACAAGTAAAATCAAAAGCATATATCAAACGGCCAACTAATAAAATATTATAATAATTAATAAAAATTAAATAAAATAGAATAAAAATAATAAAGCAATGAAAGACAAACCCGACAATAAAGTGAAAATAAAAAGGAAACTGAAAAGAATATTGCAAAAACTAGAAATACATATAACTAGAAATATACAAAGACTAGAAATACATATAACTAGAAATATACAAAGACTAGAAATACATATAACTAGAAATATACAAAGACTAGAAATACATATAACTAGAAATATACAAAGACTAGAAATACATATAACTAGAAATATACAAAGACTAGAAATACATATAACTAGAAATATACAAAGACCAGAAATACATACAACTAGAAATATACAAAGACTAGAAATACATATAACTAGAAATATACAAAGACTAGAAATACATATAACTAGAAATATACAAAGACTAGAAATACATATAACTAGAAATATACAAAGACTAGAAATACATATAACTAGAAATATACAAAGACTAGAAATACATATAACTAGAAATATACAAAGACTAGAAATACATATAACTATATATAAATATACAAAGACAAGAAATACATATAACTAGAAATATACAAAGACAAGAAATACATATAACTAGAAATATACAAAGACCAGAAATACATACAACTAGAAATATACAAAGACAAGAAATACATATAACTATATATAAATATACAAAGACAAGAAATACATATAACTAGAAATATACAAAGACAAGAAATACATATAACTAGAAATATACAAAGACTAGAAATACATACAACTAGAAATATACAAAGACAAGAAATACATATAACTATATATAAATATACAAAGACAAGAAATACATATAACTAGAAATATACAAAGACAAGAAATACATATAACTAGAAATATACAAAGACTAGAAATACATATAACTAGAAATATACAAAGACTAGAAATACATATAACTAGAAATATACAAAGACTAGAAATACATATAACTAGAAATATACAAAGACTAGAAATACATATAACTAGAAATATACAAAGACTAGAAATACATATAACTAGAAATATACAAAGACCAGAAATACCTATAACTAGAAATATACAAAGACCAGAAATACCTATAACTAGAAATATATATAGCTAGAAATATACAAAGACCAGAAATACATACAACTAGAAATATACAAAGACTAGAATTACATATAACTAGAAATATACAAGGACTAATATATAAAATTTGAGCATAATCAGTCAAAGCAGAGATTGGGCTCTAGAAGCGCATTCATTCAAACAAAATGTCCGCCAGTCAGCCATTTTGAATCCGATCTGAAAAATAAAATGACGTGCATCAGGAACCCCTACTCTATAATGTATGTACCAAGTTTGAATAACATCCATCCATAAACGCCAAGATCCAGTTCTGGAATGCCAGAAATGCTTGATTTTTGATGATTTTTAAAGCACAAATGGCTGCAATTTGGCCATTTTGGATCAGATAGTCAAAGCAATATATCTATGTCATGATTTATAATGAATATATAAAATTTGATCAAAGCATGAGTCAAAGCATGGCAGATATATGGCACTAGAACTGGATTCATTCATTCAGTCGGCCATTTTGAATCTTATCTAAAAAAACAAAATGACATGCATTAAGATTCCATAATGCCCAACCTATGTACCAAGTTGGAACAAAATCCATATGTAGACAGCCGGGAAATTTTTCAGTGCAAAAATGCCCGCCATTCGGCCATCTTGAACCAGATCGTGAAACAAATTGATGTGCATATGTATAATATTATGTATGCTGTATGATTGTGATTGGTCCAGGCATGTCTAAGATACAGATCCGGACGCACGCACGCACGCACGCAAAGAGGTCAATCCATAAGTCCCTGTTTTCGGACTGCGTCCGATCTGGAACTAACAAAAGTAGCACCCTATGTATGAAACCAAAGATTGCAGGTGAAAGATAGTTTTGACTAAAAATATTAAAAACTCTACACCTAGTTTAATAACATACCCAATTAGAGTCCTTTTACACATTTATTATTTTTCTAAATTAATGAAGTCACAATTCCCCCAACAAGTGGTACATATTATTTACAAAAGGACAACTTGATATAAAGATCTTGAATAAGGAAATGGCTTTATCTGCCTCCCTATATGCTAATGTTTCCCAGAGGTGATATACCCACTAACAAATATGCGAGCATATTGTTAATAACCTTACTAAAACATGTTCGTATAAGCAATCTGTTTATATCATGTTAATATGGATTTCTAATTTTCCTTCAATTAGATTGAATACAGTCTAAATATTTGACAGTATATATTTTATATTTAATGATTTCCGCAGATTGATTTACGGAAACTGAAATTATGATATAAAGCCAAATTCATCTGAAGTGTGGTGCACATAATTGATTTGTTATTTAGATTGCGTGTCTAAAAACTCACTCAATAGAACATCACTAAATAGAAATGATTATACATATTCTTTTTGTTTTGCAATGCTTTCAATACTGTTGAGGTTTTAACTTTTCATTCGTATTTTATTCACAAAGTTTCCATGGTCTGACAAAATTTATCCTAATCATAATTCCTGCCAGTGCACCGACCAAGGTGCACATTTAAGAGACGATACAAATGTTGCTTCAGTTTGTATACGGTGTATCCTGCCGCATTTCCAGAACAAAATACAGTGTATTAGAGGATTTTCCAGTGTATCCAGATTTTCTGGTGATTTAAATTTACATTTGTAGTATATTTTTTTTCTTCTAAATTCCGGACATTGAATGTCACTGTTGTCTCTCCTGCCTTTTTCTTGTAAGTGCTAGTGCTGACACATAGCGACAGCATTGCCCCAGAAGTCATTTCCTGTTTGGGACTACATTTCCTGTGTGGCCATCTCCCTATCAAATGGCAATTTTAATGCGCTATCCTGGCGCCAACCAGGCCCGGTGGAATACAAGCAAGACGCATTCGTTAGTGAATGAATCTCGGCCTGTGGAATTGGCCTGCCCATTGGGTCTGTGGCACACTCATCCAGGGTAGGGGTTGATGTTCAGTCTAAGGAAGGATTTGAACCCGGGTCTACCGAACCTGAGTCTTATGCGACAACCACTTTGCTACCAGAGACCGGTTGTAATATACTTGGTTCCTGGGTAAAACATACAATAACGCTACACTTGATATTATATTAACCTGCCCTCGTGCAGTCGGGCTGATTTTAATGAAAGATGTGAAATGGTACTCACTCATAATTTTATACTTTATTTTAGCTTATTTGATCACGTTGAATTCTAAAATTTTGCATCTAAAGATCAAAAAGCATTAATATTTGGGAAGCTCGCATGATGTGCTCATACATGCAGTAGTTATTTTGAATTAAAAAACACAATTCAACTGCACCTACAAGAGCAACATAACCCTTAGCTTGGACCCATGTAATACTGCTTGCTGCTTTGATACAATTGTAATAAAAAGATACAACCCATTATTATAATAGCAAATGTGTAAATATACAATTTCTAAGCAAATGAAAAGTCCAAATGACGATTATTCAACCATAATTGTCTTTATAGAGAACAAAATTTACTCTGAAATAATTTGTTAAAAAATCAATATACTTCTCAGATGGAAAGATAAGCAAATAATGGCAATGGGTTAAAATCTAGAATTAAATAAAAGAGCAACTTTTCGGAATAATTGTTTAATACTAGAAAATATGATGTAAAAAGTATATTACCTGCTGCCCCATCATCTGTATCCTTGTCCGGTGGATCGCCTGGTGATCCCGGTGGATCGGCTGGTGATTCCGGTGGATCGTCTGGTGATCCCGGCTGATCTATTAATAAATCCGGCAGATCATCTTGTGATCCACCGGATTCGGCTTTGAATCCACCGGAAGCAACTGGAGACCCAACGGAATCATCTGCCGATCGGGTTCGGATCCACCACTCGCACTTGCTTGGCGAATCTGTCGGTGAGTATGCCTGCAAGATATATAAGCTCAGTATAACTACTACAACATTTCATTTTTGTGAATCAAGGTATAATAAACAACAAGTAAAAATTCAGAAAGAATACAAACTACACCGTTCGATTTTCTCCAAAAATGTAAATTAAATAAATTCTAGATATCTATATTAGTTTGTGTATTTTTTTCTTTATTGCGAAATAAAAAAAAATATTAATACAAAAAAAAAATAATAGTTTGTGTATAACAACATGTTGATATAGTAGATAAGTATAAGCTCACCACCATTTCCTATTACATAAACTATGCGCATGCGCACTTCTTTGTGGCTAAATTGGTAATCAGTTTAAGTGTGGTGTGTCATCTACTCTACACTGGGAATGTGCACAGTTAATACACTAGGAACAATATTATGAACAATACGAATCAGTTTTATTTAAAAAATATACTGTGGAAACTGGTTATATTAACATTATTTCATAATTTGTCTTTTGTCTTTGTCTTCATGCTTTTTGGGTGTAGTTTTAACATCTGTATATAGTGCAATGATTTGGCCTATGCCTCTGCTTTATTACCAATTGTTAAGCCTAATCAGTCTATATTATATAATTCAACTGCGGAAAAATACTAAGAAAAGGCATTGAAACCATGGAAACAGTGCAAAGATGATTTGTGATCTGCAATTTCTGAGTAATGAACAAAGAATAAACAAATGGAATGTTTGTAGAAAGGCTTCATAATTTAAGTCATTGTTAACGCGAGCGCGCATTCCAGAAAAGACTAGATACACGGTTAGTAACCGCGCTTGATATTACTTTATGGGTTGAAAGCCCTAAAGAGCATCAATATAATCAATGCTCGTAATAACCGAAGAACACTGAAGCTATGACGGATATGCAGGAAATGCAGTATAGTAATTTATACCAAGGCTGTTTTGAATTGACCAATGAGCGTTCTAGAATTGCAGGGGTTGCATGCCGTAACTAATTAATGACATTCTGGGGGCGAAGCTACATCACTGAAAATTGTACATGGCGTGTGGAACGCTGGTGAAAACGGTTAAAGTCAAGAAAATATGAACAAAATTTTTCGCATGTAAGTGTAATCTTGTTACAAAGTTCACGAGAAGTTTTTTGAAAATGTTCGACTGTTGTTTTTACCTGTTGTGATTTCCAGACGGTGAAAATGCCCAGATACGCGCTCCCAAGAATATGAGCTCACCGACAACTTAGAATACGCAAACAATTTATTAGAAATTAATTTGCCGTGCTACTAATTAGTTAAATCGTGGTCACTTGATGTTAGAGTAACCATCACGTGACCAAGATTTAATTTGTACAAAACAACGATTGATAAAACAATCAGAAGACTTTAAATAACAGGTTTTTGTTTCTGTTCGGATTCTGATTCCAAGATCATCCAAAAATGATATGATTTTTTCCTCGCTTCAACTATACGGTTAAATAAATCTCGTCAAATTAATTGAACACGTCCGATATTCAAAAAAGTCCGATCAGATATTCTACGGTTTAGCATTTTTATCAGTCGCTGAAGTTCCAATAAGTTGACTTTTTTATAAAAAAAATAGCATAAATAAGAATGTACGGTTTTATAAATCTGATTTAATGTTCCTTTTCGGCTGGTGTCAGGATTCGAACACACACAAACTCCGATGAACATAATAATAGAAACAATCATTTAGACCACCTGACCACCAGTAAATCTTGCAAACAGTAGAACAATTGTTGGTTCACAGAAATAGACGTAAACACGATTTATTTTCGTGACTGAAAAATCAGCCAATGAGTGCCGTTTATTTAAATACATGCAAATATATTCTATTTCAAAATAAAAACGTTGGAAGTCATTACCTACTTGAACTTGAACGGTGAGTACAGGTTTATTTTCTGTCATTCACAGTACATTTTAAATAAAATTTCCTGTGCCACCAGTCATTATATAGCTTGAGATTTACCCTCTGTATGTGGCCTTTAAAATTGCATATCCATGAGTTCTAAAACATTAACGTATCAAATGATTATTCTATGTTTGAGACTTGCATTTATCTCCTGGTCTGGTGAATTCTCTCAATTTGGAAATAATAAGGTACACTTTTGTTAAATAATACTTTTACTAAAAGAGCATTTTATCACAGTCTCTCTGATATGTCATGTAGATTTGAAAGGCCGCTTACTGATGATCCAGTTGCAGTAACACATAAATGGGAGTAATCATTAAATAAACTTCCTGTCCACATTTTGACAGATGTTTTCATTTTACATTGTGATTGCTTGTTTCACAGGAAATGATACCTCGACTTGTTATATTGCTTGCATTATCATGAACGCGTACATGTTGATTAGTATTTTTCCTTTATACAAATACTGTCCGTGATGTGGTCGGGGAGGAGGGGGGGGGGGCTTTCAGGACGAGGTGAAGAGAGTCTAACATTTACTTGTATCAAAGGTTTATTCCCAGCAACCACAGGAGATGCATGTTTAGTGAGTTTTGTAGAAAATATGCCGTGGACACGTATTATTTGTAATGTTACGTGCGCATATTCTTATTACATTTGTTTATTCTTGTCTCGTTATTATCTTTACCTTATTAAATCCTCTGATGATTTAGTTGTGTAATAAAGTTATTATTATTATAACTACTACCGTTGGTGGCGTATTATCTCCGAATAAATAGATCTGACTTGACCCCGTTGATGCAATCTCGCAAAATTCACGGACAAAGAAGAAAGACTTTTAGATCGTTGAAATTAATGCCACCCATCCGTCTATTGTTTATTATGTTCAAAGTACTATCATGTAAGGAACTAACGTTAGAACTAGTAACCAAATTACCAGTATATATAGCGCCCTCTATCGACAGTCTGTGATTAGGGATTACAAAGCTATGAAATGTCCCTCTGTACCGAGCGATGACAACATGACTTTATATCACAGATACAATGGCACTGATCTGAGCACTATGCTTTTGAAGGTAAATATTGAAATTTAGGCAAGACATGATTACCCCTTTAGATGTACACTGTCTGTATGCCAGAACGAGGGAAGTTTTAGCAGCTCCGCTTTGCCTATATGATTATAATGAATTCAGTTCGCCGCCGCGAGATCGAATGCAGCTAATTTTATCTCCGTACTTGTTGGACACGTTCGCCATCTTATTCAAAATGACCAAATACATAATAAATAATACATTGAGTTTATATATCCTATTTTGTACCAAGTGCATGGCTTTCAAAATGGCGTCGTAAAAACTTTCACAACCCATAGTTCACTGGCGTGTCCCTGGTTATATTCGTATACATGCCATCAGAGTAGAGGCAGCAGCACAGTGGACTACACTATTGTTAGTCATGCTATTTACAACAAAATAAGCCAGTTTTGTATCCATCCTTTAAATCTGACCCTATCTGATCATTGTCAGATCTTTTAGACTGGATACTAATGCAATATCTAACAACATTGTATCACATTCTAATGACAACAGTCAGCAATCAAATATTTCTTATTTATGGGATGGGACTCACACTATAACTTTTATAATGCTTTACAAAGTAAAGATTCTTTATCACTTAGAAATAAATTTAACAAAGAAATATTTAATCTTTCAAAGCAGTCAATTGATACTGCGGGTGCTATGTTGACAAATATATATTTAGAGGCAGCTGGTAAAAGTTTAAAGAAAAAATATAAAAGTAAAACTAATACAAAAAAGAAACAAAAAAATAAAAATTCTAAATGGTACACAAAGGATCTTTTCACCATGAAAAATGATGTATACAAACTATCAAACAAGCTAAGCTAGGAGCCATACAATAAACAACTGAGACTCAAATGCTATAAAAAAATGCCTGAAAAAAGTCTAAAAACCTGGTAAAAAAAGAAACCAAGAGAATTTAAAAGTAATATATTAAGTAAACTTGAGAATCTGAATAACGTGAACCCAAATAAATATTGGCGTCTCATGAAAGAACTTAAAAATAACCAAGCCGACAACAAGTGTGACTATGTTGAAAGGGCAAAAATGTTCCAGCACTTTAAAAATCTGAATGAAAACATGGTTACAAATGAAATAGACCCAAATATTAAAAACTAATATTCTCAAATCAACTAATCTCGACCAACCAATATCACAGTTAGAAATACAAAAGGCTATAAGCAACCTAAAAAATGGAAAATCACCAGGAATAGATAAAATCACCAATGAAATGATAAAAGCAAGTAGAAACATACTGATAAATGAAATCCAAACACTGTTTAACCTAATATTGGAAAGTGGCCATTTTCCTAGCTGTTGGAATATTGGAATAATAACCCCAATCCATAAAAAAGGGGATAAAACAGACCCTAACAATTACAGAGGCATAACCCTGTAGTACCATGAGTAAATTATTTACACTTGTTCTAAAACAGAGACTCCTTGATTGCATTGACAAGGAAAACATTATAATTGAAGAACAGATTGGTTTCCTACCTAAATTTAGTACAAGTGACCATATTTTTGTTCTTAACCAGTTACTTACAAAATATTTATGCAAAGGAAAATATATTTTTGCTTGTTTCGTTGACCTAAAGAAAGCTTTCGACTCCATATGGCATGAGGGTCTTATGTTTAAACTTGTCCAAAATGGCATTACTGGAAAATTCTACAAAATCATTAGATCAATGTATTCAAACTCCACAGGATGTGTGAAAGTAAAAAGGCCTAACTAAGCAATTTCCAATCCAGAAAGGTATTAGACAAGGTGATGGATTAAGTCCTTTGCTATTCAATATATACATAAACGACATCAAAAGACACATTGATCTATCACAAAATGACCCACCAACTCTACTAGACAGTCAGTTGTCATGTCTTTTATACTCAGATGATCGTCCACTGCTGTCAAAGTCACACACTGGATTACAAAATGCATTAAACTCGCGTGAGATTTATTGCAAAAAATGGCAATAGAGATAAACATCTCAAAATCAAAAACTATCATTTTCAATAAATCTGGGAAAAGTCTAAACAAGTTTAAATTTTATGTAAATAAAAAAGAACTTGAAAAAGTTTCTTCTTATACATATCTGGGTATTAAAATTAATTCCACAGGAAAACTTCATAAAGCCAAAATTGACTTAAAAAACAGAGCAATGAAAGCTCTATTCAGTCTAAAACAGCAATTATATTCTGAAACAAATATCCCAGTAAAAATATATCTAAAGATGTTTGATGCAGTGGTCAAACCAATTTTGCTTTATTGCTCTGAGGTTTGGTCATGTGATAACATCAAACAATTGTCAAACCTAACAAACTGCTCAACACCAGCAGAAAAACTCCACCTGAAATTCTGTAAATTTCTTCTAAAAGTTGGCTGTAAAGCCACAAACATTGGTTGCCTTATGGAACTGGGTCGCTACCCACTGCTCTTAGCAAGCCTGACACAAATGTTTAAATACTGGCTGAAAATTGCTAATAAACCGGAAAATACACTGGTCAATGAATGTTACAGACTATGCGTACAAACTGGCACCTACAACTGGGTATCATGTATTAAACGTCTACTCAAATTATTAAACATGAGTGACGTATGGAATAAAAGCAGCGATGACAATGTAATCTTTAGATTTAAAGAAAAAATGCAACTGCTATATCAAAAAAATGTCAAGGAATCACTACATGATGATAACAAAGGCGGAAACCACAAAAATAAACTACGAACCTATAGAGAAATAAAACAAGATTTCACCTTTGAAAATTATTTGGTCGGCGATGACCAAGCTAAGAATCAGTGCAAATACACTGCAAATAGAAATAGGAAGACATAAAAATATTGATCTGAACTAAAGAAAATGCTTAATATGCAACAATGGTCAGATCGAAGATGAAATACACTTCCTAATACAATGCAATCACTACAAAAAAGAGAGATGACCTCTTCAACGAACACAACATACTCCATGACAATTACTCTGACTATGACAATTTTATAAACATACTAAAACTTAAAGATAAACAAATATTAAAAGAGTTAAGTAAATTTATTTACCAGTGCTTTATTATGAGGGAAGACATTTTAAAAAAAAGATTACCAGCTGCCTCGTAACAAAAAAAACTATTTTCTTTTCTACTATACATGTTTTTTTTTTATAAATTATCTTCTTTTTTCTAACTATTATGTATTTTAGTAGTTTTAGTTATATTTGTAATTTTGTTTTGTCATTATTTTTTATATACATTACCTTTATTGTATTTATCAATACCCCATTGTGGATACGATTTCAATAAAGTTATTATTATTATTCGTTACTAGACGTGCCTGGCCTGCGACAGAGGAAGGGGGGTACTACAATGTTACAAATATTGTGATTACTGACAATAATTTTGTATTTAAATTTTCATTCTGCTTGTAGTCATCTAAACCTAAAAATGAGTAATTTTGTTTAAGTGACTCTTTACCCTTAACCCTTTCCATCACAAAATCCTTTAGCCCACCCCTGTTTTCAAATGGGGAATCCCTTATGGTATTAATATCAATACCATATTATTTGCAGTATATCATAACAAGTACTTGTATACTTTTTTATTTTATTTATGGAAGCAAAAGATTATAACGTGAATTTAAAAATCTGCACAAGTCCTCCTATATATGTTATCTATACCTTTGTGTTGGCTGTGACAGTCCGTCCAATGTGCTAAACAGGCATGATATTTTGTCTTCAAGAATGTCATCAAATTTTGAAATGGTGAACTTCTAGCAGTGAAAACTAAATGGTTTTAAATTATCAACTTTGAATCAAGTACAAAATGTCTGAAAGTGTAGCTACATTATTTGGATCACCATGTGGAAGATTCTGGCTTTGACTCCTGTGGTTGGCTGTACACTCAAGGGTGAACACAGTAATGTCCCCATACCATCATCTTGAGGTAACTCTGCCCTTCAACATTATGGGATCTTGAATCATGTCATTTTGTTTTTCAGATTGGATTAGTATATAAAAATATATTGACAGAAGTTATAAGGTAATTTCATACATGATCATTTTGATTGTTTCTGAATACTGTTTTGCTGAACTGCCATCAAAACTTCTTGAATTAATGCATCACCTGCTGACACTCTTTTTTTTTGCATTTATTTCAACTACCCATGGTGGTTTTCAACATCTGATGTGTTGAAAGCAATTAATATTAATGCATTTACATAAATTGAAAAGAAGATACCTTTTTTTTTAATTTTACCAAAAAAGTAACCCTAAAATGCATAATAAATGTTAAATGATTTTATTCTTATCAGTCAATCAATTAACTATTATCAACTATTAATTATTATTTCTGTTTTGCATTTTGTAGTATGGAAGACAAAGATAGAGACAGAGACAGAGAGAAAAAGAGAGAAGAAAAACGTGAGTACATGTTAATATTTGCACTGTATATACATAATTTCTAATGAGTAACCATGTAATCATATTGATAAGACTGATATATATAATATACAGAAAATAGTAGTGGGTAATTGCAGTCTTTGGTAATTGTTCACTTCAACCAGATGTTTTAGATAAAGTATTCTTTCTCAATGATAAATATGAATAGCGTGAGAAATCACAGAAAAATAGAACAATAGAACAAGACATGTGAAATTACTAAAATAATAGAATATTTACCATATATTTTGTTAAACTTTTCACCACCAGACTTCCTTTCCCAAATTCTTTTCACTTTTTTCTTATATTCTTCAATAATTCTGGAAGTCAATTGACAAAATTTGAGTCTATATTCAGATTTTACTCAAAAAGTTTGGCTTTTTTGTCCCAATCTTTAGAATGAAATTGCAGACTAATTTCTTGATTTAAAAAAAAAAATCATGTTGTTTTCCCAATCAAAGTCAAAAGTTTACACTACATTCACAGTAAATCTCTTCCTTGTTGAGTTCACCATGAAGTCGCTGAACTGTCATTAACATATTTAAATGAGCTATGGTAATTAGACCACATTGGCACCATCCAGCATTTTGATTGGTTAAATAGCGACTTGACCTATCCGGTCAATAAAGTCTCGTGTGCATTCAAAAAACATGGCGGATATCGTATCGCATCGAGCATTTACATGTGACCAAAATCATCTGCTTATGGTGAAACTAAGTTGAATTTTACTTGCATTTCATAACAATTCAACAAATTAATTTTTCGTGCGTTATTATAATCACTACTGAGTAATAATCAACAACTTCAACACTTAACAAGTAAGTTGTGAGCTGCAGCATAGCTGGATTGTGCTACAGTCCCGTGATGATTTGCTACTAAGCAATGCATTCGCATTTGTTTTTATTTTAAACTTTTGTTAGAATATACTTTCTGTTAAATAAATGCATATTACATACAACATTTTTTTTGAATGACTGTAACTTTTCAACATTTCATGATGCCTATTTTAGTAAGGCCTTCACTCTTCCATGACGCCTAGATTAGAGTGACGCCTATATTCAAGAGATTGTATCGTGTATTATTTTAGTTTTGTGCATGTGTTGTGGGCAAAAATGACCACGCCCATTTAGTGATTGCAATATATACGTAATATAAACCGCACCCCCAACTTGAGATTTTAATCCCAATTTTTAAATTTATACATTGTAATATAATTCGCAGTTTATATAAGAATTTTAACGATAATCATTGGCAATTATGTAAACAGATTTGAAATTTGAAAATACTTTTTGTCTTGGTGTTTAAGTTGATGTTTGTTGCTGCTAACACAAACTCCTGTAATGGACATATTTCAAATTCTATGCCCCTTTCAAAGATGAAGGTCAATGTATATTAAGGGAAATGTCTGTCCCATTGTTTTTAATATTGTCATTGTTAACTACAAACAGTTTATGTCAAATTTTTTTCAATCTTGGATTTTTTATTTTAACCAGTTTGAGATCTTGACCAAGTTTGTTTTTTATCTGTGTTCTATAAACATTTTTCAAGACATTCATTAAATTTCACTTAAATTTGTCTTCTTGCGGTTACAATAACTCAAACAATTTTATCTGATCATCTACTAATTTAGGAATCTTAACAATCTCTCTGAAATGTCAATCAAATTCTTGTTTGTCATAACTAGCAAGGGCAAGTGTTTTTTGTCTTTTCCAAATCTGAGTAGTATTTTAATTTTCTCAAATTACTACACTGTTATTTGCGAACTTTTATACAATTCCTGCTACAATATTATTAGTCCCCGTTTGGACGCGTGTGTATCTTAGAAATGCCTGGACCAATCACAATCAAACTTCACCCATACATCATACATGATATTATACATATGCACGTCAATTTGTTTCACGATCTGATTCAAAATGGCCGACTGGCAGCCATTTTGTTTTAATTAATGAATGTGGTTCTAGTGCCATATGTCTGACTTGCTTCACTGATTATGTTCAAATTTTAAATATTCATTATACATCATGTCATAGATAGACAGATATATTGGTTAGATGATCCTATTAAAAATGGCCGAATGGTGGCTATTTTTGTGCTAAAAAAATCCTCAAATATCAAGCATTTCTTGCATTTATGGATGAATTTTGTTCAAGCTTATAACATACATTAGACATTAGACATTACAGGTTCCTGATACACGTCATTTTATTTTTCAGATTGGATTCAAAATGGCTGTCTGGCGGCCATTTTGTTTTAATGATTGGGCTTCTAGAGCCATATCTCTTAAATGCTTTGACTGATTATATTCAAATTTTATTATTATTCGTTATACATCATGTTATATATATATATATATACATGTATTCAAAATGGCTGATTTTGAATGCTGTCCAGAACAATATCTCTCAATATGGACAAGTACTTGTTTGACAATCAGATACAAATGTCAATCATTTTAAAGTTAAAAAATTATTTTCCTGACATGGTTATATTCCAGCTATATTACTATAAACAAAACTATATATCTTAAATTTGATAACTAACGGGCACTGTGCCATGCATGGCTTGTTTTATAAGGTTCATTAAAATTAATACAGTATATGTAGTATTATTGAGAAACTTGTTAACTGTACTATAATTTATTAGGAACTTTTGTTCTTTAAGGGACATTGAAATTAATACAGTACATTTGGTATTATTTGAGGAACATGAATATTATATTTGTATGTAACTATCATGACTTAATTGTTTTTATATATATTTATTTTTAGTCAAAATTGTTAAATTTCAGCCAGCATTTTCTGTGCAAAATTTGGATTAGACATACTGATGCCTTTTTCACATGTTTTCTTCTCACGTTTGTCATACAAACATCGTTAGTTATATTCAGCCATTTGTTATTTAATCTAGATTTTCATTGGTCAAGGCTGTAATAGTTTCGCTATGTTCTGTATATTATATACATTTCTTACATTAATTCTATACATTAGAATTGTTTGTATTAGCTTTCTGAGCATCTTATCTCATTCTAATAATTTGCATACAAATAATACATTGCTTGAATGTGCACTGTAATTGAAATCTGTTTACTGTAAAATACTTCATTTTACCTTGAATTAATTTTTGCTGAAAAGACTTTTTGGGTGTTTTGTATGGAATTTATTTTCACTGATTATTGACAAGTTGAATTCAAAATATATAAAACAAGGGTATATTTGCTGGAATTTATTTTCACTGAATCATTCCTTCAGTGAAAATAGTGAAAATTAGTTGCTAGCCAAAATAAAGTATTTTACAGTATTTTCTGAGGTTTATGAATGGTATACAAAAACCAATTTATTTTCGATCAATTTCAAAATGGCAGACATATTGGTTGACAAAAATGGCAATTTTATTTTTTACTTATCAGTGTTGACTTTACAATTTGCTCTGTTTAAAAACCTTGTGGCTTTGATTGATGATTCACAATTCAGGAAGGCACCTTGGATGGTTGTGTCTCATAATTTATGTTACATAATTTATATACATGAATATCAGCAAACTCGTATAAACATATCAAATGTAAGATGATTGTCTGCATATATTATAAGTTCTAAAACAAATATATTATTTTTTTTATTCAGCACGCTATCCAAAAATGTTTCCTACAGGAATTAAAACAGGTCAGAGTAAGTACATTTATACTACGGTACTTTGCATAATACTAAAATAATATTTTGTTCTATCGCATATTGACTACTGAATTTCTGTGTAGGAATGCTGCTCTGATTATAACATTGATTGATTGGAATGCCTTAAGAAATGCAGAATGTGATTCATTCTCAACTGTGATACATGTATATCTGACCAACTGTCAGACATTGTTTTAACAAATGCTGTTCCAGAGTCATATCCCGGACATTAGCCATTTGACATGTTTAAATACATCATGTTGCACATACTGTGACAATTAGATTTCTGGACTCAGATCTGAGTTTTACATGGTATACATACACCATGGTATACAGTGAACAATGTTCCAACTTGGTACACATACACCATGGTATACAGTGAACAATGTTCAAACTTGGTACACATACACCATGGTATACAGTGAACAATGTTCCACCTGGTACACATACACCATGGTATACAGTGAACAATGTTCAAACTTGGTACACATACACCATGGTATACAGTGAACAATGTTCCAACTTGGTACACATACACCATGGTATACAGTGAACAATGTTCCAACTTGGTATACATACACCATGGTATACAGTGAACAATGTTCCAACTTGGTATACATACACCATGGTATACAGTGAACAATGTTCCAACTTGGTACACATACACCATGGTATACAGTGAACAATGTTCCAACTTGGTACACATACGCCATGGTATACAGTGAACAATGTTCAACCTGGTATACATGCACCATATGGTATACAGTGAACAATGTTCAAACTTGGTACACATACACCATGGTATACAGTGAACAATGTTCCACCTGGTACACATACACCATGGTATACAGTGAACAATGTTCAAACTTGGTATACATACACCATGGTATACAGTGAACAATGTTCCAACTTGGTACACATACACCATGGTATACAGTGAACAATGTTCCAACTTGGTACACATACGCCATGGTATACAGTGAACAATGTTCAACCTGGTATACATGCACCATATGGTATACAGTGAACAATGTTCAAACTTGGTACACATACACCATGGTATACAGTGAACAATGTTCAAACTTGGTATACATACACCATGGTATACAGTGAACAATGTTCCACCTGATGCACATACACCATGGTATACAGTGAACAATGTTCCACCTGGTACACATACACCATGGTATACAGTGAACAATGTTCCACCTGGTACACATACACCATGGTATACAGTGAACAATGTTCAAACTTGGTATACATACACCATGGTATACAGTGAACAATGTTCCAACTTGGTACACATACACCATGGTATACAGTGAACAATGTTCCAACTTGGTACACATACGCCATGGTATACAGTGAACAATGTTCAACCTGGTATACATGCACCATATGGTATACAGTGAACAATGTTCAAACTTGGTACACATACACCATGGTATACAGTGAACAATGTTCAAACTTGGTATACATACACCATGGTATACAGTGAACAATGTTCAAACTTGGTATACATACACCATGGTATACAGTGAACAATGTTCAAACTTGGTACACATACACCATGGTATACAGTGAACAATGTTCCACCTGGTACACATACACCATGGTATACAGTGAACAATGTTCCAACTTGGTACACATACGCCATGGTATACAGTGAACAATGTTCAACCTGGTATACATGCACCATATGGTATACAGTGAACAATGTTCAAACTTGGTACACATACACCATGGTATACAGTGAACAATGTTCAAACTTGGTATACATACACCATGGTATACAGTGAACAATGTTCAAACTTGGTATACATACACCATGGTATACAGTGAACAATGTTCAAACTTGGTACACATACACCATGGTATACAGTGAACAATGTTCCACCTGGTACACATACACCATGGTATACAGTGAACAATGTTCCACCTGGTACACATACACCATGGTATACAGTGAACAATATTCCACCTGGTACACATACACCATGGTATACAGTGAACAATGTTCAAACTTGGTACACATACACCATGGTATACAGTGAACAATGTTCCACCTGGTACACATACACCATGGTATACAGTGAACAATGTTCAACCTGGTATACATGCACCATATGGTATACAGTGAACAATGTTCCACCTGGTACACATACACCATGGTATACTGTGAACAATGTTCAAACTTGGTATACATACACCATGGTATACAGTGAACAATGTTCCAACTCTGTATACATACACCATGGTATACAGTGAACAATGTTCAAACTTGGTATACATACACCATGGTATACAGTGAACAATGTTCCAACTCTGTATACATACACCATGGTATACAGTGAACAATGTTCAAACTTGGTATACATACACCATGGTATACAGTGAACAATGTTCCAACTTGGTATACATACACCATGGTATACAGTGAACAATGTTCCACCTGGTACACATACACCATGGTATACTGTGAACAATGTTCAAACTTGGTACACATACACCATGGTATACAGTGAACAATGTTTCACCTGGTACACATACACCATGGTATACAGTGAACAATGTTCAAACTTGGTGCACATACACCATGGTATACAGTGACCAATGTTCAATTTTGGTATACATACACCATGGTATACAGTGAACAATGTTCAAACTTGGTATACATACACCATGGTATACAGTGAACAATGTTCCAACTTGGTATACATACACTGTGGTATACAGTGAACAATGTTCCACCTGGTACACATACACCATGGTATACAGTGAACAATGTTCCAACTTGGTACACATACACCATGGTATACAGTGAACAATGTTCAAACTTGGTACACATACACCATGGTATACAGTGAACAATGTTCCACCTGGTACACATACACCATGGTATACAGTGAACAATGTTCAAACTTGGTGCACATACACCATGGTATACAGTGAACAATGTTCCAACTTGGTATACATACACCATGGTATACAGTGAACAATGTTCCAACTTGGTATACATACACCATGGTATACAGTGAACAATGTTCAAACTTGGTATACATACACCATGGTATACAGTGAACAATGTTCAAACTTGGTACACATACACCATGGTATGCAGTGAACAATGTTCTGACTTGGTACACATACACCATGGTATACAGTGAACAATGTTCAAACTTGGTATACATACACCATGGTATACAGTGAACAATGTTCCAACTTGGTATACATACACCATGGTATACAGTGAACAATGTTCTGACTTGGTATACATGCACCATGGTATACAATGAACAATGTTCCAACTTGGTACACATACACCATGGTATGCAGTGAATAATGTTCAAACTTGGTACACATACACCATGATATACAGTGAACAATGTTCCACCTGGTACACATACACCATGGTATACAGTGAACAATGTTCCAACTTGGTATACATACACCATGGTATACAGTGAACAATGTTCCACGTGGTACACATACACCATGGTATGTAGTGAACAATGTTCCATCTTACGATGATTTAGAATTTTTTGTTCTCCTTCATTTCCAGAGAAGAGAAAGAATGATGAGGAAAAAAACAAACAAAACAAAAAAGTAAGTGTTATACAGATTTGATGTTGTGAATATTTTATATATACATGTATTTCATAGTGGCTGTTTGAAGGATATTTTCACATTTACAGAAACCAATATAGTCTGCCACAAACTGGCCCTATTTGATAACTGTGAATTGTTTACTTTACTCAAAATAATGAGGTAATTTAGCAGTTGTATGCTTATTAGTGACATTATATCATTCCACATGATCTGTATATCACATGGCTATACCATTAACCTGCCAGGATTGCTCTAATGCATCATGGGAAATATAATTTGAATTGCCTGTCCAACATTTGTATGTGTATAAAAATTATATTTCCCATGATGCATTGGGGCAATCATCCAACATTTTGGAATAAACTTGTCTTTTGTGAGCATGTTATTAGCAGTTATTCACTATCCTTCTTAAAATTAGGACAAAAATATCTAAAAAACTGAAAAATGTTGGCTCATAAATTATATGGTCATTTCCAAAAATATTGAAGAATAGTGCCGAAAAATTTAAAACATACTTTCTCATTAACTCTTAGGCAAAATTGTTAAATCTTGCCCTAAAAGTATGTTGAAAGTGTATCCTCTATGATAGTTTACAATGATAAATAAAATCCACATTTGGTACAAAATTTTCTAAAAAAATGTTTTTGGCCCATAATAATGACGTTGGACACAATATATTACCAAAATATTAATTGATCATGTATTTATTTACTACTCGGATCACTACTTTTGAAGCCTAGATTCAGTTACTTTATATAGTATCATAGTATCACACACTGTAATAAACCAATTACTGACATTTAAATTATCTTCTATCTTTCAGCAAAGAACAAATCCACGAGAAACACCCAACGAGGTTGGTGCTTTACATTATACATCCTTGGCTCCTTTGTGCAGCAAAAGTTCTACTTTTCTTTCTTTCTTTCTTTCTTTCTTTCTTTCTTTCTTTCTTTCTTTCTTTCTTTCTTTCTTTCTTTCTTTCTTTCTTTCTTTCTTTCTTTCTTTCTTTCTTTCTTTCTTTCTTTCTGTCTGTCTGTCTGTCTGTCTGTCTGTCTGTCTGTCTGTCTGTCTGTCTGTCTGTCTGTCTGTCTGTCTGTCTGTCTGTCTGTCTGTCTTTCTGTCTGTCTGTCTGTCTGTCTGTCTGTCTGTCTGTCTGTCTGTCTGTCTGTCTTTCTGTCTTTCTGTCTGTCTTTCTTTCTTTCTGTCTTTCTGTCTTTCTTTCTTTCTTTCTTTCTTTCTTTCTTTCTTTCTTTCTTTCTTTCTTTCTTTCTTTCTTTCTTTCTTTCTTTCTTTCTTTCTTTCTTTCTTTCTTTCTTTCTTTCTTTCTTTCTTTCTTTCTTTCTTTCTTTCTTTCTTTCTTTCTTTCTTTCTTTCAATTATCTGATTGATTTTTACTGCATATATTTTTGATAATTATTGGAATTAATTAAATGCATTTTCATTTGAATAAATAGGAGCAGCAATACCCCCCTGTAAATAGAACAGCAGATCCAAGACTAGCAGAAAATTTGACACCAGTAGTAACAAACAATCCAACACCAAGAAGACCATCAACTTCAGCGACAGAACCGATGGAGCAGGAACGACAGCCAGACAACTCAGACATGCAGGAGCAACTTTTAAACTCATCATCACCATCACGTTCCGGCTCTACTCCATTGCCATTAAACCCTGTTGCTGGTTCGTCTCATGTCAGTGATTCAGTTGCTAACCATCGATCACATCCTCCCTTTGTCCCTCATTACATAGATTCCAGCGATGACCTTGACTCACCATCATCTGTCTCAAACTCACCACCTGTTTTCAGAAATACACATTGTGTTGACGGAGTCCAACAATCTGCTGCTACCAACTTGCCATTTAATGCCAATAAGCCATTCGTCAATAATGACAATGTGCCTGCAACTCCACCTCGAACCGAGCCAATCCCAGTCATCCCGATTCCAGTCAACTCCAATGATACACCAAGTATTAACATCTCACCCACCAACAACACCTTGCATATCAACTTACCCATACCATTGCCATTTATGCACCAACCATCATCACCAACTCACCAGTCTACAGCACTGAACCGTAATCTACCTGATGAAGAGCCAGTGTCAGTCAATGAAACACAACCAATGCCACAACCTCAGGTAATAAGAGTTTAATATATTTTGAACTAGTCAATTAAGAAAAGTCACTATCCTACTTACTGTTTTAGGAAATGCATTTTCACAACACTAAAACTACTACCTCATATAAAATAAAGGAACCAACATTTTTACCTATTAATTGGGCCCATGAAATTAAACTCAAAAATCCCACGATTACTTATTCAAGATTAGTATTTGCATATTAGCTGAACAAATCAGTGGGAAATTTTGTTTAGCTGCATACGTTTACAGGTTCATTTTTGTGAGAGGTGACAAGAGTTTGATAATTTCTCAACTGTTAGACCAACTGCACATAACTAGACAGTCAAGGCCATTATTGAAGTCAAGTATTCTGAAATGATATTCAGTTTATAAGGTGAACAGATTTCAGTAAAAGTTTAGTGTTGTAATTTAGCAAATATTATTCCATTTTACAAGCAGTTTTATTTTATTACCCCACTGATGTTATGTCATGCCTAATTAGCATAAATTAGCATATGAATCATACAAAGTTTACCACTTGATATTTCTTACTGAATTGGTTGATATCTCTGGCATCATATCAACTGTATTATCCACTTGTCTTCAGTTTGTTGAAATACACTGGCTTCTAGAAATAAATAATTTCAAGTTCTAACCTCATAATACAGTAACATTGATTACCTGGTACTGTGTCATACTTCAACAGTTAATACAATACATTAAATATTGCTTTGATCTCTTTTGTAGCATGTGCCCAGAGGAAGATGCCCTGATCCAACATGTGATAGCCTGGGTAAGAATATGAAAAACTATTTTGTCTGAACATCAATTGAATTGTACATCTTGTATGACCTTTGTTCATGCTATCCAATGATCAGTTTAATATTTTTATCCCACATTTGTCTGTCTGCACATCTAGACTGTACAAGGAAAGAGTGTTATTCAGAATATGTTATATTAATAGTTAGTGTACATATTAATAGGTAGTGTTAGTTAATAGTGTAGTTAATGTACAAATTCAACTTGTCTGTCTGTCTGTCTGTCTGTCTGTCTGTCTGTCTGTCTGTCTGTCTGTCTGTCTGTCTGTACATACGTATGTCTGTCTGTCTGTTTGTACATACGTATGTCTGTCTGTTTGTACATACGTATGTCTGTCTGTCTGTACGTCTGTATGTCCGTGCGTCCACACCTGTATCTTAGACATATCTGGACCAATTACATTCAAATTTCACACATACATTATACATATTATTCATATGCACATCAATTTGTTTCATGATCTGATTCAAGATGGCCAAATGGCAGCCATTTTTGTACTGAAAAATCATCAAAATCAAGCATCTACCGGCTGTTTACAGATGGATTTTGTTCAAACTTGGTATATACATTGGACATTATAGGACCTTGATGCACATCATTTTGTTTTTCAGATAAGATTCAAAATGGCTGACTGTGGTTCTAGTGCCATACATCTGACTTGCTTTGACTTATTATGTTCAAATTTTAAATATTCATTATTCATCATGTCATAGATATTCAGATATATAGTTGACGATCCTATTAAAAATGGTCGAATGGTGGCCATTTTTGTGCTAAAGAATCATCAAATATCAAGCATTTATGGATGGATTTTGTTCAAACTTACATACATTAGACATTACGGGTTCCTGATGCACGTCATCTTATTTTACAGATCTGATTCAAAATGGCTGACTGGCGGCTATTTTGTTTTAATGAATGGGCTTCTAAAGCCATATCTCTGACATGCATTGACTGTTTATGTTCAAATTTAATATATTCATTATACATCATGTTATAGATATATATACATGTATTCAAAATGGCTGATTTTCTTTTAATTGATGCTTTTCCAGAGCAATGTTTCTCAATTTGGACAAGTACTCGTTTGATCATTTTAATGTTAAACAATCATCATAATCATATTCCTGACATGTTTATATTCGTGATATATTACTATAAACAAAATATTTAAGATGTATAATCTTGTGGCAAGAATTCTCATCATAGACAGATATTTTATTTGACACAAAATTTAGTATGTATGAAGAAAACAAACAAAATTAGACTAAACTAAAGCTTAGAAATAAAATCAATAAATTTTTAGTTCCTCGCAAGTACTTAAATTTCTCAAGATTTGATAACTTACAAATGTTGTCATCATAAATTGGTAATTTAGCTTCAAATTTAGTATGAGCTTGTACAATCTGACTATTTTTACAATTGAGTAAAACATGGAATTCATCCCCAATAGCCTGTTCATTACATAGAAAACAAAACCTTTGCTCTGGAGGTGTTTTATTATATCTAAGTTTTTCAATTGGCAACACGTGAGAAGAAATGCGTAATTTAGTGAAGCTCAATCTGTGTAGCACATTTTTGATTTGTTCTAAATATGGTTCAAATTCAAAATTTTGTTTAAACTTGTTATGAGTACATTGCTTATATGGTTCATATGGTCAGAAAGTATCAGTTTCTTCCTCTAATTTACTGTTATTGTATGTAATGTGCTTCATTGTTGACAAGTAAGTTATGTAAAGTGTATGTTTATTTCATCAGAAAAAAAATGAAAATACAAGTAGTTAAATTGATAAAAATAAAATAAAAAAAAATCTGATGAGGACTGTGAAAATAGTTCTACTGAACTAGTCTAGTCCACTGCCCTGCCATGCTAGTAAACTTATGTGAATAGGTCATTGACAGACAGAAATTATTTATAATTTCAAATCATTCTATATTAGGAAACAAAATAGATGAAAATACAATTCATCAATAACTATTTATCAAAAAAAAAAAAATAACCAAGCAACCAGTTGATATAATAATGTGTGTATTGTAATGTCCCATTCAATTCCTAAACTGATAAAAATGTTATTTTATTTCTATAGGACATGCTACTGGGAAATACGCACACCACAGATCCTTCAGTGGTTGTCCAAAATATCATGGTCGCACAGCTGAACAATGAATTGCACGTCGTATCCTGTTAGACCAACGAAGGTGGCAGCGGGAGTTGGGAATAGACATCACTGCAGTAAGTTTAATATGTACCATATTTAGCATTGTACCACTGATGAAAATATTTCTTGCATTAACACATCAAAATTATTATGTAGCAGTAATGTCTGGTGAGTGAGTACAGTAAGTAGTTTAATGATTTACTAAAAATAGAACTGACGTAAGCATAAAACATTGAAGCATATGAATTGTAGGAGTAGAGTATGATTTGTGTGTTGCTGCTGATAAAAATGACCTGACACTCTACTCAATGCTGAACTGTAGTAGCATATTTTCAGCTTGGCCTTGGGTTACTCTTGCTGAATTTACTATAAATCACATGTCTGGATGCTAAAGCTGTCAATACAGTGGTCAACACAATAAAAGTTTATTTCAAATAATAGTGAGGTGAATGCATCTCAGCTACAAAGTTGGCCAGGTTGTCATACAGACTTCGTCTATTGCTTTCACTTTCAATTATAATTAGTCTAGTACAATTGTGCTAATTTAGTATCTAATATTTGGTCTACTTGAGATTGAGATCTATTTGGATATAATAGTAATCCTGTCACACCTGACAATCAATTTGTATTTCATTTTCATTCAGCGTTTGATATAAAAGAACCTCAAAATATCATTACCAAAAGTTGTCAGATTTGACAGTGTCCCAAGTAGATTAATTGTGCAGAATGCGTTACCTTTTTAGTGCGATTTTTTCAGACATGCTTTGACCAATCACATTCAAACTTTAATAAAAAGACCATGTCAGGCTTTATACAAGTGCACATGAATTTTCTTCACATTTGATCAAATATGGCTGACTGGTGGCCATTTTGGTCCTCAAATTTCTTCAACATAGAATGTGTATATTAATAATATCTTTTAAAAAGTATTCACTAAAATTGACATGGTGCAAATATCAAGCTTTCTTTTGAATACATCATTGTAGACTCATTTTGACTGACTTTGTAAAACATCACGTGCTGAAAGTCTTCATGGATTGCCAAAATAATAGTAAAAAAAGTGTCAGTATATGATGTGATAAAAAAAATTATTGTCTGGCCATGAGGGTAATATCATGTGTTTATTTCCTCCAAGCGATTTTGATCGAGTCTCCCCAAAAAATAAGTCTATAGACTGATTTTGTAGATGACTCAAATTCCCATGGTAGAAATGGACATACCTGAATAAAGCCAGTCAATACATTGTACTTGTTTTATTCTGATATTCATATTGAATCAATATGATAGAATAGAATATTTTATTTGACTCAGAATAATGTAAGAAATTACATAACTTATGGCCAAAAACCAACATAGTAACGCACAAATACAACAATAATAAAATAAAAATTAAAAATTAGCATAAATTTTATGTATATAGACTCCTAGATTGCTGGCAATGAAACTATCTTTTGAACTAATCAGTTTCTTAAACATGATCTGCTTAGGCAAACTTTGAAATTCTTTGTGCATTAAGATTGCTCTCATAAATTTGCACCTAGCAGATTCCATCTCTGGGTTCCTGCAATCTAAGAAAGCATGCATCTCATTGCCAACAGCTAGATCATCACATAGCATGCATAACCTTTCCTTTGGTGGTACTTGTAAATACCTTAATTTCTCTATTGGTAGTTTATGTGTCAGTATATTATTTGCTAGTTTATGTGCAGAAATTCTGAATTTAGTGATGGCAACTCTGTGTTTGACATTATTTACATATTCCAAATATGGTTCCAAAGAGTATTCAGATTTGAAATTGTTATATTTACGTAGCTTGATATATATAGTCGTACACATTTCAGAATTTCAAAAATTGGCCGCCTCCTTCATAGTATATGTTGATCTATTATTAGCAAGCTGTATTATTTAGTTTTATGAAATGATGAACAGCAAATTGCATGCAACTTTTGACTGCTGAAATTTATATAATATTTTTCTTCAATTTACAGCCAGTCCTGCTGCCACAACCAGATCCAGCTGATCCAGCCCATCGACTCAGACGATATCCTCTTCGTACGCGCCGTCCACCTGACAGATATGGGTTCTAAACACAAATGAGAGTAAGCATGCAAAATATTTTGATGTACAAAGTATGCTTACCATCTGTAAATCATTATTGAATCTGGTATCCACATAGTTTCTTGTGATTGTAACTTATCAAAAACTATGCTAGCTATCAAGCAGTTTAGAATCTCCATAAAGTTCAATTTTTCTGAATGTTAAATTGTTTTAAGATACAAATAAAATGTTTTGTATTTAGTCCCAATTTCTGTCTGATCACTTTGATCACATGACTAATTGTTTTTTTTTGAAAATCAGAAAATTTTGAGAATTATTTTTGATATACTCTGAATGTCACTCTAAATGGTTTTTATTTTCCTTTTCTTACAGATCAGATCATTGAATGTTTAATTTCA
The DNA here is from genome assembly GCF_978046115.1 of Saccoglossus kowalevskii. Lineage (NCBI taxonomy): Eukaryota > Metazoa > Hemichordata > Enteropneusta > Harrimaniidae > Saccoglossus > Saccoglossus kowalevskii. Next base: position 213,105 of record NC_140661.1, read on the forward strand.
TTGTTGCTGGGAAAACAGCAGAAAAATATGTTGAAATATGGCAAGTAAATTGAAATTTGTTTCAAGATTTATTCAAGATGGCTGAATGACGGCCATTTTTGTGCTGAAAAATTAAGTATTTCTGGCATTTCAGAACCGGATCTTGGTCGTTTATGAATGGATTTTGTTCAAACTTGGTACATACATTAGACATTATGTGCTGTCTATGTCCGTACATTGAGGACTAGCATAGAGTAAACAAACACCAGTCGGCCATTAGAACAGGAACACGATTTATTCAAATGAACATCTCCATATATAGAATTACACGTCATTGATATGCTAATGTGATGATGTCATATTTAGGTCATACAAGGTTAATACACTACATTCCTTTTCACTAATTCTAATGTCAGTCTCAGATAATATCAATTTGGAGATATGAAAGTCAAGTATATATGAGCGATGAAAAACGAGAATCAATGTATATAATATCGAATAATAACGATAAAAACTTGATGAATATAATGTCAAATAATAACAATAAACTCAATGAATAATATTGAATAAAAAACAATCATGCATGTACATATAAATCACTTCCGTATAAATTAATTTGAAAAAGAAGACAGAAGTAGACTGTTCTGAACTTCTTATGATTGTCTAGGGTTTATTCTGCCCTGAACACAGTACAATCATATTTTTTAATTTATTTTTTTTAAACTATAAATATAATCTATGTGGAGCTCTTCGCTGTCTGACAGGACAGTGTCATCCAGACTCTGGTGTAGTGGTTGGGTTGATCTTCTCCTTTGGTGCTGGTGGAGTTGATTGTTGTACTATATCATGCATGCTGCTATTATCCAATGTTGGTGTTATATTGTCAATTGATACAGGTGGAGGTGTTACTGTAGGCACAATCATTGGATCAGATGTGATGAAATCATCAGAATTACTTTGTAAAGGTACATTTGACCGTTGAAGTTGGTCAATGTGGCGTCGACATATGACGCTTGGTGCGATTTCTACTTTGTAAGAAACGGGTCCTGTTTTATCTGTTATTATTCCTGGTAACCATTTTGTCTCTTGTTGACGGTAGTTGCATACTGAAACTTAGTCACGTATGTCGAGTTGACGATCACGTGAAGTATATCTTGTAGCAGATTGCTTGAACTGTTGCTGAGTGACATCTCTACGAATATCTGGTTTCAGTAAATCCAGTCGGGTGCATAGATGTCTCTTCTTCAGCAATAATGCTTGTGTCTGACCTGTTGTTGCATGAGGTGTATTGCGATATGCCAGTAGGTAATTAGCTAGTTTCTTTTTGATTGATCCTGGCTCTCCCTTCCTGGATTTTAGTGCATTTTTGAACGATTTGACGGATCTTTCTACAAATCCATTGGTTGATGGATGATATGACGCGGAAGTGATATTGTTTATTCCATTATACTTCATGAAGAGTTTGAAAACTTCTGATATGAATTGTGGGCGATTATCACTTACTAGAATTTCTGGAATAACTTCTTGTGTGAATAGAGTACATGTATGTAGTAGTTCTATTGTTTTGGTTGTTGTCGTTGTAGTCGGTATAACTTCTGGCCACTTTGAGTGTGCATCAGTGATTATCAGGTACATTTGTCCTTGAAATGGTCCTGCATAATCTACATGAATTCGTTGCCATGGTGATTCCGGCCACTCCCAGGGATGCAGTGGTGCGACTCTAGGCATACTTTGGTGTTCTTCTGGCCACTGTTTGGTTGTATGCTCGATGTCTTTATCAATGCCTGGCCACCATATGTAACTTCTGGCGAGTGCCTTCATTCTGACTACTCCTTGATAACCAGTGTGTAGCTCTTCTAGCAAAGAATTGCGAAGTTTTGTTGGAATGATAACTCATATAAGTGGGGTATAAGACAACTTTGATACACTGTTGTCTCATCTTTATGCTGGTAGAATGTGCTGATATTCATTCATGGCCGCTTCATATACTCGTGAGAGTATTGGGTCTCGGCGTGTGTGCATTCTCACATGAGAACTTGTTACTGGTAATGTATCAAATTGTGTAAGGTGTAAAATATCAACAGAATCTTCCATGATGTCCAGGGGTAGTCGAGACAGACCATCTGCTTTGCATTGTTTGGTGGTGTTCTTGTACTGGATATCATACCTGTATCCAGTAAGAAATATTGTGTAGCGTTGTAGCCTTGTTGCTGTTTTTGATATTCCTTTTCCTGGATGAAAAATTGATACTAATGGTTGTGATCAGTAACTAGTGTTAACTGTTGACCGTAGAGGTAGTAGTGAAATTTCTTTACTCCCCATTTTTCAATTTGCGAGTTGTTACGTTCAGCTTTCACTAGTAATTTGGATGCATAGGCAATCGGTTTTTCTTTTCCGTTGGACATGACATGTGATATCACTGCCCCCCCAATCCATAAGGTGACGCGTCGCAGGTCATCTTGATTGGTAGGTCTGGATCATAGTGTGCTAATACCTTGTCAGATGTTATCAACTGTTTAGCTTCCTTGAAAGCCTGGGTACACTTTTCAGTTCACTCGAATTTATGATCTTTGTGTAGTAGCTGGTTCAGTGGATGTAATACTGTAGATAAGTTTGACAGGAAGCAGTTGTAATAATTGATTAATCCTATGAATGCTCTAACTTGTGAGACATAATTTGGACGTGGTGCGTTTACCACAGCATTGATCTTTTCTTGCATCATGTGTAATCCATCTTTATCAATGGTGTGTGAGCAGAACACGATTTCATCCTGAAAGAATCACATTTATCCAGATTCACTCGCAGATTCTGATTATGCAGTACTGCATCAATGTTGGCGAGGCAGAGGTCTTCGTTATCGTCCTTGCCAGTGATAATCATATCATCTGATACATTTAGTACCTGACAATATCTGTTCAATAGAGCGCTGCCATATTGCAGGAGCAGAGACTATACCAAATGCTAAGCAGTTATATCTATACAATCCCTTTGACGTATTTATAGTGAAGAATTTTTTGGATTCTTCATCTACTTCTATTTGGTGGTACGCTTGGCGTAGGTCAATCTGGGTGAATTTCTTACCACGGCAAGTTCCAAGAATATGTCTTCAATTCTTGGTATTGGGTACTGATCAACTTTCAGTACTGGATTTACCGTTTCATTGTTCCCAGTCCATCCTGGAATAAAGTACCATATTTGTCCAGTATGGGTTTCAATCTCTTATCTTAGTTTACTTGGTTTCACTTCTGAAGTAATTTTCACTGTTTTAATGTCATTCCAGTTCAGTTGCATTTCGTATAACCATTTTCTTCCCAGTACAGGATTGTGTTCACTGTCGGAGTGTACATACAAATCAAGCTGGTGTGTATTTCCTTCATATTCAACACAGACATTTATCTTCCCTTTGATTTCAAGGTTATGACCAGTGAATGCTTTCATGGATATAGAACTTTTACTCAACTTAATTCTATTGAAGAGCCTTTTATAATCGTTCCATGAGATCAGTGATACAGAGGCTCCAGTATCTAACTCCATTTGCAATGCCTTTCCTTCAACTATTGGAGTAACCCACATTGGTTTGCTGCGTGGTTTGTTGATACTGTGGACTTCGTGAATGGTTCCCATGTACTCAGTTTCATCACTGTCACAGTTTTTTACCACGGCATGAATTCTGGGTTTAATTCTTTTTTTTGTGTCACTTTTAGTCGCTGTTGATTTACATACCTTTGCAATATGTCCTTTCTTTTTACAATTGTGACATTCTGCATCTTTAAAATAACATTTGTCTTGATCATGGCCTTTTTTTCTACATCTGTAGCATGGTGTTTTGCTGACAGTATGGTGCTCAGTACAACGTTTTGTATAGCTCACTTTATTAACAGAAAAAATCAGCCTTGCCCATCACTTCCATGTGATCTTTGTCTCCATAGCAACTGCAGTTTTCAAGGCGTTTTCATAGGTTATAGTGTCATCCCTAAGTAGGCGTTTCTGAATAGCATCCATATTTAGACCACAAACAAATCTGTCACGTAATGCATCATTGAAGTAATCACGAAAGTTGCAATTTTTTGCAAGTTGTCTCAACTCGGCTGCATATAGTTGTTGACAGATTCCCCCGTCTGTTGATCGGCAAGTGTTTTGATGTCGGAATGTCATTCGCACTAAAATAATATTTTAGTCTTTCTATGTATATCTTCCATTCCTCTACACTTTCATCAAACGAATCTGTCTTGCCAATCTGGAATCCTACCCTGCGTTGATGGGGTGACGGTGATCGAGACATGATAATTCAATTGAACGTTATTATTACTCACAGTTACTGTCGCAGGCTTCCTCGCGCTTGGCTTGGCTCGTGATACATTTTTACGCGATCCCTCTGGGAAACTGCACAAAACTTGTTCGTAAGAGTTCAATTTTCCTTGATTTTCAGCTCTGGTTTTTTTTTGCTGGGAAAGGATTGACCAGCTTTGTTATTAGTCCAAGAAAATTGTTTAGCTTGGAATGTGTCTGAATCCCTCATGAGTATGCAAGAATGTAGGAATGTACCAGGAAAATTGTTTTTTTTTTGGAGTAAATTGTAGTGTATTTGAGGTCTGTATTTTACTTATGAAAGGTCAAAAAGTGCATGGAAAATGTGTGGATGTTTTCAGAATGATGTAGTGCACGTTGATGGACTATTTTGGGTGTAGCTATAAAATGTGTCACTGAAGTACTCACACGTGTGCATGATTCCATTAATTTGTGCTGTGAAGAAACTCCATTAGAAAATAAGTATTGTGAAATTTGTAGTGAGAATGTATTCAAATAGATTTATGTTTATGAATCTTGTTTCTCTTCAAAGTGTATTTATATAATAAAAATTGTTCATAAAAATGTTTTTCATACTTTTTTGATGGATTGAATTTACAAATGATGAGTTTTGTTATACCATCACTCGAATTATGTGTTACGAATTTCTGATAGTTTAGGCTTTGTGTTCTGGCGAACGTATTTCGAAAGTTGTGTTGTTTTGGCATAATACGACTTGCAGTTCCCTTTTGATGGATTTTATGTGACTGGCCATGTTATCGAACTGTAGTATTATGTAAATCTGCCCCGGAAAATCGGCAAGCAAAGTTTAAATTGCCATTTTCACGCTGCGTATAACGTGGAGTAGTCATCTATGTATGCACAATTGTTCGTCTCGTGTTCCCCGGTGCATTCAAAAATCCCTTTTGAATTTGGGGGACTTTGTGTGACTGACCATGGTGTTTGTAAACTTTAGTTTAGTTTACAAATTGTAGTTGTGTGTATTAAATCTGCCACAACGTGGATTTGCGTTCGTCTCTTGTTTACCAACTCATTTAAATACATTTGTGCCTCAACGAGGACTGAAAAGTTATTTCCATTTACTTCGTCTGTTATAAATCAACTGTATTAACTTCCTTCGAACTTCCTATTGCCATCGGGATTATGTCTACTACACTCGACGGTGTAGTTCGTATCGATCTTCTTGTATGAAACGCACCCGAACCCGGAAATCGATGGCAAATCGGGATGGTCTCGTCACATAATTTCTTACCTTGTTCTTGACCACAGTATGCTTGGCTATGAACTGTAATAATACTGTATTGATTGAGGTGAAACTATATCACTCGTGTTTCTCTTCTTGTCTTAGAGTTCTCTGTTTTCTGTGATTTTTTTGTCCCCGTTCGGACAAAGTCCGAAAACGAGGACTTATAATTCGGTCACCGTCCGTGCGTCTGTGCGTCATATCAGAATTCCTTGGACCAATTTTGTTCATTCTTTGCATGTGCCTAGTACTTTATGTGGAACATATGCACACGCAGTGGTTTAGCGATTCGATTCAAAATGGCCGACTGGCAGCCATCTTGTTTTTTTTAAATGTTGTATTTTGGACATGCTTTGTCAGTTTTCATTCAAACTTGGTACATAGATTATACATGTGAGGATACATGTCCATGACGATTTATTTCACAATTGGATCAAAGATGGCCAACTGGCAGCCATCTTGTTTTTTGAAAATGTTGTATTTTGGACATGCTTTGTCAGTTTTCATTAAAATTTAGTACATAGGTCATACATATTTACCATGTTCAATTACCCACCATAGACTCCGGTCAATCACAATGACTATTTTGAACTGTAGGCATTAATCAGCGATTCTGCCGGTGACTGAGAGATAGAATCTAGGTCAGGGGAAGCCCCATGACCCCAAGATTCTTTTACCCCTTACGTCCCTTACGTTAGGTCCCATGGCAGTGCCATAGGCAGCCGTCAATCACTTTCATCTCCGCCTCGTCGGGAATGATTCTGAGCGGCTCTGCCTGGCTCTGTTGCTTATTCCTGTCCGGGTTTCTAGCGTGGGTTGTTGCCGCTGCACGGCATCCGACATTGTAGCTGGTAGGATAAGTTTTCCTTGTCATTTTTACCCTCGTGTCGTTTCCCCTTTGTGTGTAGTATTTTTCACAACAAAGAGATTAAAACCCGGCACCACTACGTAGCCACTAGCTGGTTTTGCAGCGGCACCTTTTACAACTGTATTTCGTTTTCCCTCATGCATGTCGTCTTTTATTAGTCCCCGTTCGGACGCAGTCCGAAAACTGGGACTTATGTTTTGCCCTGTGTGCGTCCGGTCGTCCGTGCGTCCGTCCGTCCGTGATCACCTGTATCTCGAACATGCATGGACCGATTAAGTTCAAACTTCACTCATACATCACACATTATATGGGACATCTGCACATGCATTTCTTTCATGATCCGATTAACGATAGCCGAATAGCGGCCATTTTAAGGCCGAAAATGCATCAAAATCGCACATTTTCACCATTCCGGACCCGGATCTCAGTTATGCATGGACGGATTTTGTTCAAATTTGGTACATAAATTAAACATAATAGGACCTTGATGCACGTCTTTTTTTTTTTTGGATCGGGTTCGAAATGGCCGACTGGCGGCCATTTTGTATTAAAGAATTCAGTTCTGGATCCGTATTTGAGACATGCTTGGATTGATCGAGTTCAAACTTCACATACACAAGGTACATCATGTCACAAATATGTATGTGCATTTGTTTCATGATCTCATTAACGATAGCCAAATGGCGGCCGCTTTAAGGCCGAAAATGCATTGAAATCGCACATTTTCACCATTCCGGACCCGGATCTCAGTTATGCATGGACGGATTTCATTCAAATTTGGTACATACATTAAACATAATAGGACCTTGATGCACGTCATTTTTTTTTCGGATCAAGTTCGAAATAGCCGACTGGCGGCCATTTTGTTTTAAAGAATTCAGTTCTGGATCCGTATCCGAGACATGTCTGGATTGATCAAGTTCAAACTTCACACACACAAGGTACATCATGTCACAAGGATGTATGTGCATTTGTTTCATGATCTCATTAACGATAGCCAAATGGGGGCCGCTTTAAGGCCGAAAATGCATTGAAATCGCACATTTTCACCATTCCGGACCCATATCTCAGTTATGCATGGATGGATTTTGTTCAAATTTGGTACATACATTAAACATAATAGGACCTTGATGCACGTCTTTTTTTTTTTTCGGATCAAGTTCGAAATGGCCGACTGGCGGCCATTTTGTTAAAGAATTCAGTTCTGGATCCGTATCCAAGACATGTCTGGATTGATCAAGTTCAAACTTCACACACATATGGTACATCATGTCACAAATAGATATGTGCATTTGTTTCATGATCTGCTTAACAATAGCGGAATGATGGCCATTTTAAGGCCGAAAATGCATCAAAATCACGTATTTTCACAATTCCAGAACCGGATCTCAGTCATGCATGGATGGATTTTGTTCAGATTTAGCACAATGTGTTGTAAATATGCAGGTGCATTTCGGTCATGATCTGCTTTGAATGTATATGTCACTCAAACGTGAACGGAACGGGGACGTGTCATTGACAATGACTTGTTTACAATGTATTTAGCAATATAGAGTTGTAATGACAGCACCAGGGCTCGCTGCAGTTTTCTTTTTGGTCTCCTCGTGTTTTGAGTTGACTGTGCAGTGGTTATATTCAGAATTTACCAGCATAGAACCCGCATCCGAGATACTTTGTTGTAGCTGTGTGCGGGGTTTGGGTTTTTTGCGTGAAGTTGTGTGTTTTTTCACTGGAGTTCTGAGGCCTGAGATTTTCTTTCAGAGCCATCAAAATCGCTGAGACTGACCGCGTCACAGCAATGTCGCGCGTCCAGTAAACAAATCGGTTAAAGTGAATTTCATGTTTTGCATGAGTGGAAAGTAATCACACTCGTCTGCCGGTGCTTCGTGTACCGGGACGTCAAGTAGGAGGCCCGATAGTGGAGCTCTGGGTACTGATATTTTTCTCGGTCTCCCTCGCTGATCAGAGGGCATCCTCACAGTCTGTTTTTTCAGGGGATGGTTTACCCGATTTTACCGGCTGCAGCGAGGCTGTGTCCCTAGAGGCTTTCCTCCTATGGGGCCCGTTGCAGGCCCCTTTGTGGACCCTTCCTCACACGGTGCCGGGTTTGCCTCCGAGTTGAGGGCTTTGGTTGAAGGACTGTCAGGGAAATTGCGTCCTTGGCAGGCCGGGTAGATCAGACGCAGTCGGAGCGAGCTGTCTCCACTGTGTCCCCTTCGTGGGCAAGCAGGAAGAAACACGAAAGCATGTTTGCATACAAACACATTCTCTTCCGGGGAACCCCCGTTCCCAGTCGCGGCTCTCCCACTATTTTGGGGGGAGGCCGAGTCTCAGGCTAATTGCACCGGGCCTCCTTTACCCGGTCGGTGTGGTTTCGGGATCAGACCCCCTAGCGTGGGATGAGACCAAAACGCCCCCAACCGGATTCCAAGGCTCCTTCCCCAGACCCCAGTACCACGAATTTGGCAAACCGGGCAAAGGGGGACAGCCGTGTCCCATGGGCGTCCTTTCCAATCGAAGACGACCCATCCAGCCCTGAGGGCATAGCTGCTTGAGCGCATTATTGTACATGCCCAGGACTCAGAGACCTTGGAGGCAGAACGCACCAGCCTCCTAGACCAGGCGACATTTTTACTGGTGGGCCACCACACATCTACATGCAACACACCCGAGTGTCACCTGGCTCTCTTGGCCGGGGCCACTACTGTGCTACGAGACGCAGCCTTAGACGCACATGTTTTTGCCGACAAGCTGAGTTGGGGTACATCCCCACCTCAGTGACGCAGACTTGACATCCTCCACCCTCTTTGTTCAGGGAATGGTGGGTACAGTCTCGGAGCTTCGAAGTGCAATGAACCAGAGGGTTCAGATTGAATCTGCTAGCCAGTTGGCCCTGCCAAGGGCAAGCGGAGGGCACCACCAGCACAGAAAACGCCCTAGGGCGTCGTCCGCTAGCCAGAGTCAGCCAAGAGGAGTCATATTTCAGAATTCCTTGGACCGATTCCATTCATTCTTTGCATGTGCCTAGTACTTTATGTGGGACATATGCACATGTAGTGGTTTAGCGATTCGATTCAAAATGGTCGACTGGCAGCCATCTTGTTTTTTGAAAATGTTGTATTTTGGACATGCTTTGTCAGTTGTCATTCAAACTTGGTACATAGATTATACATGTTAGGATGCATGTCCATGACAATTTGTTTCAAAATCTGGTCAAGAATTGACAGCCATCTGACTTTTTGGCCTTACTACTATATTTCCACAATTTATGTACCATTTTCATTCGTATTTGGCACATACATCATACGTATCAGTGTGTTTCATAATCAGAACAAAGATGGCCGAATAACGGCTGTTTTTATTTTTGGCCATATTACTACTACACGGAACACATGTTTTGATGTAAATAAACAATCTGTTGTATACGCCACTTGGAGCTCAAGTTTCAAGGACACGCTCACGTCAACCCCTCCGCTTTAATATGACGAGCACAAAGAGAACTTTCCAAAATTTAACGGGGACTGTGTCATTTTCAATGACTTGTTTTATTTCAATTTAACAGCGATTTGGCTGTGACCATGGAATTAGTCATTGTAGGCTGTTTTTATCGAATTGGTTGATTGTCATAGTAAATACGCTAAGTACAATTAAACGTCTGAGGTTGAACAGTAGTCATTTCTAACATGATTATTTAATTTAGTTTAATTCCTTCAGTTAAAAATTGAGTTTCCAAAATAAATAATAATATGTACCCTCGTGTTTACTTCAAGTTTTCATTAAAACAAAGTTAAAGTCTTTGAAATTGCTTTTCTGCCTGTTTTCATTATACATCATGTTGTACATCTAGAGATGAATTCAAAATGACCAACCAGTAGCCATTTTTAAATTTAATGCTCTTCCAGAACACTATCTCTCAATATGGACAAGTACTCAGTTGACGATCAGATACAAGATATCAATCATTATAATCTTAGAAAATCATTATATAACTAAGCATCACCTTTTGGATCCAAATCTCTGACATGTTTATGTTTTATCTGATTTTAAAGTTAACTTTTTCACCATCAGTTAGAAGATTGGGACAAAAATAGTCAAATTTTCTGAGTAAAAATTTTGAATTGAATTTTGTCTGTTAGCTCCAAAATTTTGGCAAGAAAATGTGGTTTTGAAAATGTTAATGGCTTTATTACCAGAACCTCTCTATACACCAATATGTGAGTTACTGGAAAAGAATGATTAACACCTTTCAGGCAATTGTCATGCATATGATTAATGGTGCTCATCACATTAAACCTACCTACAATCACAAACAATTAAATTCATATGTAAATGCTTGTTTATCAGTGGATTCTAAAAATGTTGTCAATATATGACCACTTCAAAGACATTCTGATAACTCAGTTACTCAGTATAGTCATTGCATAGAGTGTCAATTAGACCAGCTGGTGAGCGGCAGTCACTTTAAATATACTCATTGGGTAAAGAAATTGGCACATGTATTTATAACACCATCACCTCAGCTAAACATGTCTTCATCTGTCCTTGTAAATGAATGCATATAATTCACTTCTCTGTGTATCACTGAAAGAGAATCATACTATTCTGTTTCATCATCAATGAAAGAGTCTTCCCAATCATCAGCTGACATTGACCCGCTATCCCAGCAGAACAGTCTGTCTTGCAGGAGTATCTGATGATTTCCAGAAATGCTTCTTGTGCTACATTTCTGTCTGTCATCACTAGTATAATGTTAATCCATGATTTCAAACCAGATTCATTTGTGATAAATCAAAGCATTTCCACATCTGTCTTTTTTTTGAAACTCTATAGTGGATACCAAACAGAAGACACCTTGGACCTTGGCAAGCTCAATCCTTATATAAGTATCCTATGTAAAAATCTGGTTCTATGTGATCCATTTGAAAACAATGCTATAGTATTTTGAAAACAAAATCCTATAAACTACATCAATAGGACCATATAGAATCCAGTCGCTTAGCTGATATCCTATAGGACCTGCTCCTTCAGGATAAAGCTAATAACCTAATAGAACCTACCTAGTCCTATAGGATATTTAAAATCCTATCCGATCTAGTCTTGTAGGATATTGTTATATCCTATCGGATTTAATTAGAAAATACTACACGATTCCCAGTAATCGTGATAGAACCCAGTCCTTTACGATATTAGTAATATCCTATAGGATAGTGCTAGGCCAGTAATATTACTAAATCCTATGCTTTTATAGATCAGTTCTATAGGATTTATGCATTATATAGGATTTGTCTTATAGGACAAACTGTTCTATAAGATTTTGTTTGATCCTATAGCATTACTTACAATCCTATAGAAGTTTTATAGGATACTTTACATAAGGGCGGTTCTGCCACGGAGTAGGTTTCAGTGTTATAACTCAAATTCAAGCTCAGATTTGACTATAAAGTGCAGATGTGGAAAGGATTTGACTCACTCACTCTACTTACTTTCTTCATTCTTTACTTACTTTCTTCATTTTTTATTTACTATTTTTCATTTTTTATTTTTTACTTACTTTCTTCATTCTTTACTTACTTTCTTCATTCTTTACTTACTTTCTTCATTCTTTACTTACTTTCTTCATTCTTTACTTACTTTCTTCATTCTTTACTTACTTTCTTCATTCTTTACTTACTTACTTTCTTCATTCTTTACTTACTTTCTTCATTCTTTACTTTCTTCATTCTTTACTTACTTTCTTCATTCTTTACTTACTTACTTTCTTCATTCTTTACTTACTTTCTTCATTCTTTACTTACATTCTTCATTCTTTACTTACTTTCTTCATTCTTTACTTACTTTCTTCATTCTTTACTTACTTTCTTCATTCTTTACTTACTTTCTTCATTCTTTACTTACATTCTTCATTCTTTACTTACTTTCTTTACTTACTTTCTTCATTCTTTACTTACTTTCTTCATTCTTTACTTACTTTCTTCATTCTTTACTTACTTTCTTCATTCTTTACATCCTAAGATACTCCTGTAAGACAGACTGTTCAACAATGAGGTGCTACTGTGACAAGGCAGATCCTGACTCTCCTTCTGTATGTAGAGAATACTGGGATAGAGGTTCAGTGTTGGGTGTTGATCAGGAATACTCTTTCATTGATGATGAGGCAGAATAGTAAGATTCTCTTTCAGTGATACACACAGGAGGTAATTACATGCATTCATTTACAAAGACAGATGAAGACGTGTTTAGCTGTGGTGATTGTGTTACATATACATGTGCTAATTTATATTCCCAATGAATATATTTAAAGTGACTGTCGCTCACCAGCTGGTCTACCTGCTACAGAAACTGTATCCAGTGACTATGCTCAGTAATCGAGTTATCAGAATGTTTTGAAGAGGCTGTTGCACGACTCGATCTCAATGAATCTGTTTGAAATGGTACTTAAAATAGTTACTTACTCTGCCCTAACTGTTCAGACACCTTTCTGTGTGCATGCATTCCCTGTATCTCAGACATGCCTGGCTCGATCACGTTCAGACTTCACAGATATATCACATATCTTGGGCAACATTTGTTTTATGATCTGAATCTAGATGGTGAATTGTCAGCCATTTTCGTGATAAAAATTCATCAAAATCATGCATTTCTGTCATATCTAAACTGGATCCCATAAGTGGTGAGACCTCAATGGATCTCATTTTGGGTTTTTTATTCAAAATGTCCAACTGGTGGCCATTTTGTTTTAATGAGTGGTTTTCCAGACATGCCTTGACCAATCATGTTCAAACTTTTATATATTACATGTATATATGTCATGCATCTGAATATATAATTGCAGCCATTTTAATGTTGTAAATTTATGAAAATCAAGTATTTCTGTCATTACAAAACCAGATCTCATAGACGGATTTTGTTCAAATTTAGGAGAAACATCAGTCATTATGGGACCTGCATGAAAACCATTTTGTTTTTTCAGATTGGATTCAAAATGGCTGCTACTAACATTTCCTGATCAAACATTTTCAAAATTTACATTATACATCATGTTGCACATATGCACATCTTTTGTTTGATAAATCAATTTAAGGTGGTAGAATTGCTGCCATTTTAATGTTAAAAATTCATCAAAATGGGGCATTTCTGTAATTCTCGATCTGAATCTCGGTCATGCATAGATACAGATTTCTACAGATTGCTCCAACTTGACATGTACATTGAACTTTATGAGACATTAATGCATGTCACATTGTTTGTCAGATTGGACTCAACATGGTTGACTGGTGCCATCATTTTTTTTAAACTAAAAAATGCTTAATCCTTTTTCATTTAAATTTGGTAATTAATGTCCATTACGTTCATGACAATTTGTTTCACAATTGAATCAGAAATGGCAGATTGGTAGCAATCTTGCTTTTTGGCAATACTACACCATATCTTCAAGATTTGTGTACCATTTGATCCATATTTGGCACATACATCATACACTGTATATGTCAGTTTGTTTTATAAGCAGATCAAAGATGGCTGACTGGCAGCCATTTCTGTTTTTGGCCATACTATGCAAGTTCTGTCACTTGGTCTGATTTCATTGATGTTTATCTAAAACTTAGATTTTCCATGCATGATTTAATTAAAGATGGCTGCTTTGAGGCCATCTTTGTCTGTAAATATGTGATATAGAACATTGTATGGTTTTGTTCAAATTTGGTATATACATTTTATTTGTATGTAAACATGTGCATGATATATTAGTTTCGTTTCTGACACGATAGGACGGAATGGCCTGGAAATGATACACGATACCAAGAAGTTTGTATCATCAATAACAAACTTTATTTTCAAGTACAATATATAGATAAAACATGAATATTGATTAGCACTGACAGTTGACATGCACCAATAGGAACTAAGAAAGAATAGCCAATGGGATTCAGTGTAACAAAATGGATTATCATATGGGTGGAGCCATAAGTTGGTCCACATGATTTTTGGCAGTAGACCATATCTTTTAACTCTGATACCATGGTACCATTTTTGTTCATGTTGTCACATACAACATATAATACACATCAATGTTAGTTGGATTATATTCCTAAGTGTGTATTGAATATACTGAATCAAAAAAAAATTCTAATATACATAGATTAATGAGAGAGTCTGGTTGCAAATGAATTAACAAATGGTAATGTATTTTATCCTGAGATGTATATTTAACTTGTAAAGTAGATTATGTCTATAGTTGTGAGGGAACTTTAAATAACACAATATTTCGTGATTCCTAAATTAAACATATTTATGCTTATTGTGACTAGCATGAATGAGTAAACTTTGTTTTGACAATGCGCTCTTAATACTTCTTTGATGCTCAGTTCATCTCCTGTCTCTTTAATAAAAATAGAACTTTTTTTTATCAAAACAATGGAAAACAATCTATAACTGGCATTGTTGTGTTCATCATCTTCAATATTCAGAAATTTTGGGATAAATTCAGATACACCACCCAGCATTCTGATTGGTCAATAACTGGCTTGACTTATCGGATCAAATGATCAAAATCTAACATTTCGTTGAGTGTTAATTTGCATGCAATCAATGAAACTAAATTGAATTTTACTTAAGAAACCAACACATCATAAGCACAGCTAAGTAATAAACTAATTTATATGACCACAGTATTGACCAATAAGAGAACTAATATGTTGAAAGGTATTTCTGAGCAGTGTTGCATGGTGGCTATGAAAGAATTATGCAAGTTAATAAACTTTACCTATGCTCAATGTCATCCTTAAAAAGGTTTTCCATGCTCAATATACATTTTGAACTGTATATAGATACGATCGCTGAATTAGCTGCATACTGAATGGCCAAAAATGTTGTGAGGAGTGTTGGCAGCCATATTGGATTTATGCAAATTAGGCACATTCACCCAAATGTGTAATTTGTATTCTTATGTGCATTGAAATACATTTATTCACTGTTGGATACCAAGGTCCCAAATACAATCCCTTTCATGGATTTCTATCCCTGGTAGAGTGGTGTGATTAATTGGCCAATAAAGTACCTTGTACTGTATCTGAGGTTTTTCTAGTTGCAGACTCAATGCAGATCATTCTGTAGGTCAGTGATATTGTCAATATATGTATGGTTTCATGAATGTTTATGGCATCATAATCATCACTGAGTCAATCTTATTTGCCATCTCAACTCTCTGGGGAGCTGACAGCCCTGCCTGCTGCATACTGACATTGCATGATGGCAATCATTACATATACTTGGTCCCCATTTACTCCTGCAGGGTATACAGAGGCAGTAGGAGTAAAGTGACACCATGGTAAATTTACAGCCATGACTCACAACTTGATATCCAAAATTATAACCATTTTTCCCATGGCACTTACAATGTATCACGACCTGAAATGGCAGAATTACCTTGCCTTGAGGAATTCTTCTTCTGCCAGCTAAACATTTTAATGGTTTACAATTACATATTGGGTACAGTTGGTAAGGAATTTTGCAAACCATAAACCCAATATATCCACCAATTCCTACGTTTATTCCTTCATTTATACTAATATTTATACTAAGTGTTCAAGGCATCATCTGCCAGTGTGAAACCAGTTCTGGTAAGGGTTCATCAGGCTATTCAGTTCAAGGCATGATCTGCCAGTGTGAAACCAGTTCTGGTAAGGGTTCATCAGTCTATTCAGTTCAAGGCATGATCTGCCAGTGTGAAACTAGTTCTGGTAAGGGTTCTTCAGTCTATTCAGTTCAAGGCATGATCTGCCAGTGTGAAACCAGTTCTGGTAAGGGTTCATCAGGCTATTCAGTTCAAGGCATGATCTGCCAGTGTGAAACCAGTTCTGGTAAGGGTTCATCAGTCTATTCGGTTCAAGGCATGATCTGCCAGTGTGAAACTAGTTCTGGTAAGGGTTCATCACTCTATTCAGTTCAAGGCATGATCTGCCAGTGTGAAACCAGTTCTGGTAAGGGTTCATCAGTCTATTCAGTTCAAGGCATGTTCTGCCAGTGTGAAACTAGTTCTGGTAAGGGTTCATCAGTCTATTCAGTTCAAGGCATGTTCTGCCAGTGTGAAACTAGTTCTGGTAAAGGTTCATCAGTCTATTCAGTTCAAGACATGATCTGCCAGTGTGAAACTAGTTCTGGTAAGGGTTCTTCAGTCTATTCAGTTCAAGGCATGATCTGCCAGTGTGAAACCAGTTCTGGTAAGGGTTCATCAGGCTAATCAGTTCAAGGCATGATCTGCTTGTGTGAAACCAGTTCTGGTAAGGGTTCATCAGGCTATTCAGTTCAAGGCATGATCTGCCAGTGTGAAACCAGTTCTGGTAAGGGTTCATCAGGCTATTCAGTTCAAGATATGATCTGCCAGTGTGAAACTAGTTCTGGTAAGGGTTCATCAGTCTATTCGGTTCAAGGCATGATCTGCCAGTGTGAAACCAGTTCTGGTAAGGGTTCATCAGGCTAATCAGTTCAAGGCATGATCTGCTTGTGTGAAACCAGTTCTGGTAAGGGTTCATCAGTCTATTCAGTTCAAGGCATGATCTGCCAGTGTGAAACTAGTTCTGGTAAGGGTTCTTCAGTCTATTCAGTTCAAGGCATGATCTGCCAGTGTGAAACCAGTTCTGATAAGGGTTCATCAGGCTATTCAGTTCAAGACATGATCTGCCAGTGTGAAACTAGTTCTGGTAAGGGTTCATCAGTCTATTCGGTTCAAGGCATGATCTGCCAGTGTGAAACCAGTTCTGGTAAGGGTTCATCAGGCTAATCAGTTCAAGGCATGATCTGCTTGTGTGAAACCAGTTCTGGTGTGGGTTCATCAGTCTATTCGGTTCAAGGCATGATCTGCCAGTGTGAAACCAGTTCTGGTAAGGGTTCATCAGGCTATTCAATTCAAGGCATGATCTGCCAGTGTGAAACCAGTTCTGGTGAGGGTTCATCAGGCTATTCAGTTCAAGGCATGATCTGCCAGTGTGAAACCAGTGATGGTAATGGTTCATCAGGCTATTCAGTTCAAGGCATGATCTGCCAGTGTGAAACCAGTTCTGGAAAGGGTTCATCAGACTATTCTGTTCAAGGCATGTTCTGCCAGTGTAAAACCAGTTCTGGTAAGGGTTCATCAGGCTAATCAGTTCAAGGCATGATCTGCCAGTGTGAAACCAGTTCTGATAAGGGTTCATCAGGCTATTCAGTTCAAGGCGTGATCTGCCAGTGTGAAACCAGTTCTGGTAAGGGTTCATCAGGCTAATCAGTTCAAGGCATGATCTGCCAGTGTAAAACCAGTTCTGGTAAGGGTTCATCAGTCTATTCAGTTCAAGGCATGATCTGCCAGTGTGAAACTAGTTCTGGTAAGGGTTCTTCAGTCTATTCAGTTCAAGGCATGATCTGCCAGTGTGAAACTAGTTCTGGTAAGGGTTCATCAGTCTATTCGGTTCAAGGCATGATCTGCCAGTGTGAAACTAGTTCTGGTAAGGGTTCATCAGGCTAATCAGTTCAAGGCATGATCTGCTTGTGTGAAACCAGTTCTGGTAGGGGTTCATCAGTCTATTCGGTTCAAGGCATGATCTGCCAGTGTGAAACCAGTTCTAGTAAGGGTTCATCAGGCTATTCAATTCAAGGCATGATCTGCCAGTGTGAAACCAGTTCTGATAAGGGTTCATCAGGCTATTCAGTTCAAGGCGTGATCTGCCAGTGTGAAACCAGTTCTGGTAAGGGTTCATCAGGCTAATGAGTTCAAGGCATGATCTGCCAGTGTGAAACCAGTTCTGGTAAGGGTTCATCAGGCTATTCAGTTCAAGGCATGATCTGCCAGTGTAAAACCAGTTCTGGTAAGGGTTCATCAGTCTATTCAGTTCAAGGCATGATCTGCCAGTGTAAAACCAGTTTTGGTAAGGGTTCATCAGACTATTCTGTTCAAGGCATGATCTGCCAGTGTAAAACCAGTTCTGGTAAGGGTTCATCAGGCTAATCAGTTCAAGACATGATCTGCCAGTGTGAAACCAGTTCTGATAAGGGTTCATCAGGCTATTCAGTTCAAGGCGTGATCTGCCAGTGTGAAACCAGTTCTGGTAAGGGTTCATCAGGCTAATCAGTTCAAGGCATGATATGCCAGTGTGAAACCTGTTCTGGTAAGGGTTCATCAGTCTATTCAGTTCAAGGCATGATCTGCCAGTGTAAAACCAGTTCTGGTAAGTCTTTATCAGACTAATCAGGTGAAGGCATGATCTGCCAGTGTGAACCAGTTTTGGTAAGGGTTCATCAGGCTATTCAGTTCAAGGCATGATCTGCCAGTGTGAAACCAGTTCTGGTAAGGGTTCATCAGTCTATTCAGTTCAAGGCATGATCTGCCAGTGTGAAACCAGTTCTGGTAAGGGTTCATCAGGCTAATCAGTTCAAGGCATGATCTGCCAGTGTGAAACTAGTTCTGGTAAGGGTTCATCAGGCTAATCAGCTCAAGCCATGATCTGCCAGTGTGAAACCAGTGGGTGGTAAGGGCTCATCAGGCTATTCATTTTTCTGCATACATTTAAATCTTTTGAGGTGATCAAGATATGTGAGCATATTGGATCATTCTTTAATTTCTTGTCTATACAGGAACACTATCCAGTAATTTGACTGGTGTAGATAAAATGGTGTAGATAGTTGAGATTTGCATTACGTTAGCAGAATTGCTGGGGCGCTACTTGTTCAGCAAGAAATCATTTTGTCGATTGTCATTGCAATTTCCATGATAAAGTGGGTAAACTGGTGTCTTGATGAGTTAAGATATTGTTTGGGTTGTCTATCCTGGGAGTGCATAAAAAATGATTTGTATTACCGGTATCTCAACTATTTAGCTCGCTGTCGACTTTGTTGAGCTGAGCTTATATATGAGTGATTGCCCATCGTCGTCTGTGTCAACTTTTTATTTTTTCTACTTTTAAAAACAACTGAATGTTTTGATACTTGATGTATATGTACCTTGGGTAGACGTTTCTTAGATTTGTTCATTTCATGATGTTTCCTTTAATTCTCTAATTTTGGTGAGTATTTTTGGTAAAAAGTGATATTTTTGACTTAAAAACCGCAAGTCTGATTGCTTTGATATTATATATATAGGTACTACAGGTAGACCTCTCTCAGATTTGTTCATATTTTGATGATATATTCAATTATTTAATTTTGATGAGTATTTTTGTCATTTTTGGTAAAAAGTGATATTTTCAAATTCTTGTTGAAAACAGCAAGTCTGATTGCTTTGGTACTATACATATTGTTCATTTTCTAATGATATCTTCTGGTCTTTAATTGAAATGTGCATTGCGGAGCTACCTTAGCAGACAGGCTGCTTGTTGATAATTTATCTGGTATTTGAAGTTCCATCCTTTCTTCGCTTATCAAGGTGATAACAAACTTTTACTTTTAAAATACTTACTAACGTAACCATAATAGTGTATTGATGTTTTTAACTTTGATGATGTTTTTGCCTTGCTGGGTCATTAAAGTATAACGGTAAAGATAAAAGTATGAGATCAAAATTTTCTTCATGGTTGTTGTTGTTGTTGTTGTTGGATGTAAGCTTTTTTTCTTGTGGATACAAGAGCACAAGGAATGTTTATCTGATCATTTTCAAACTTACCAATCATAACACAATGTTCAATTTTGGTGTGACTATAGCTTGTATAATTTTTAATATGTAGAAATATAATTGCACAAAATGAAGACATTTATACTGCTGATCATGAGAATTTGATGTTTTTAATATTATAAATTTAAAATTATAATTACCCACCAAGATCGGATATTAAATAGTAATCCAATGTTATTGTACTTATGCAGTGTAAATCATTCTTGTCACTAAAAAAGAAGTTGACCAACTGATTGATACATTCACTTACAATAGAACTGAGTTGAATTTTGCATGTATTTCATAGCAAATCTTAATCATGACAAAATAGATATCCGTTAACACTACTTTGTCTAATTCCCTCTCTAGGGTTTTAGGGCACCCTACTTTTTTCAGCCCTGTTGTTGACCTTGTCAAAGGGAGCTTATCATATGAGTAATTGTCCGTCGTCTCTGTCATCCATGTCAACTTTTTACATTTTCAACTTTTCCTTGAAAACTACAATTCTTAGATTTGTTCATTTTGTGATGATATCTTTAATTCTCTGATTTCTCGTGAATATTTTTGTCATTTTTTTAAAAACCGCAAGTCTAGATTGCTTTGATACTATACATATAGATACATCAAGTACATCAAATTTGTTCAATTTTTAATGATATCTTCAATTCCTTAATTGAAATGTTCATTGCTAACAGCGGAGCTATCTCAGCCGAGATGTGCTTGTTGTTTTTTCTGGTGCCAATTTGAAGGCTGCCATACAATGGCAGTTATTCTTCATTCTTTAGCATATGGTTAATTTATTTCCATCTACTGCATTTGACTTCATTGCTGATCTGTTTTATATTTGTTTTTCTTCAGTATGTCACTATAGAATACAACATAATTTTAAGTACCTTCCTCAGACATTTGAATTGAAATGTGTCCAGCCTCTTGTTGTCACTTTTATTGATTTTCCATGTCTTGCATCCATAAGTAAGACAAAAGAACAAAGCTAGAAGAAAATACATAATACTTAGGTAGGTAATACAAGTGATTGTTTATATCTTCACCTCACCACAGTGTTGGCTGACTTTGTCTCCTCATTTGGTAAACTGGTCAACTTCATTTAACTGGTCATCGTCTATGACTATTCTGCTGTTGGATTTGCTGTTTACCTGTAGTCTCAACAATCTGTTATTTGATATTTGTCACTGGCATAGGCTGGCAACAATTTGGCAATGTTTGGTCTAGCTATCATTCCCACAAATACAGTTCATATACAAGACGTATAATAGTAAATACTTTTATTAACCTTGTCACAATCAGAAATATATTACGCAGTGATCATCTACACCGTCAAACAAGGAAAATATAATAATCATATTAATTATACACAGATCAGAAATTAAACCAGGTATACAGTACTGTTAATTATTTAAATTAGTTTATACCTAAAGATAGAGTTCAAATAATGTAAAGATGTGTTCCAAATATCCTGACTTTGAGAATGATAGTGGCTGAGCATGGGATGGGGATACAACAACAGTCAAATGTAGCTGATTCTGGTGCGTGATATTACAAGCTCAAATATCAAGTGGCACTATTCAATAAAAGTATACAATGATGCGATAATATACAATAACGGCTACATACAATACTCAGTATTTCGTACAATTTCGTCATAGATGTATGTATGTTTTTATCCAATCTAAGCACAAACAAACTCGTGCTTCATTGTAAATGTTATAATGAATACATAAATTAACAATATAAATGTGAAAATGACAAGAATGTTGTACTCACAATGGACAATGTTACTCTATACAGACGAGCCCCTGGAGCACAGCTTGCTGAGTGTGTAAAAGTTTTCCTCCGGTAAAATGCTGGCTCCCAACAACACCGGGTTCACAACCCTGCACGGTTTCCGCCAGAAGTAATGGAATTGATTTCCCTACAATTACCTGGCCCCAGCTTATACCTAGACGTGTGTGTCTCAGGCGCCCTGTGATAAACGTGTTGGCTCGTTTCCCTCAGTTTGCTTACAAACGACTATAGGCCAGCCCTGCTACTGTGGCATCCTGAGTCAGAGTGACGTGTCCTCTGACCACACCACGCAAACACAACAAAACAATTATTGAATAAATTAAATACAACATACACCTGTCCCTGCAATCACTACATACACCTGTACACAAATCTAATTGCAAGACGAATTCTCGCGTGACAGTATTCAGTCTTGGCTGCAAACTGATTTCTCAGATACTGCATATGTTTGATGTAATGTCATCAGAAAATTTCAAATCGTCTGATGTTGACATGATTACTATACATTATTCCTGTGTTATTTTCCATGTAACGTTCTTCATAATTCATATCACAACAATTAGGAAAATGAAACGAGACATGGCATCTAATTGCTTCATTTTAATTAATTTTTGTGGAATTCCATAGCTGAACAGTATTCTCCACAGGCTCTCTTGGTGTACAGATTCCCATGCCTTCTCTAAATCCACAAATGTCACATATACAGTAGACTGCCATTCCACATCTTATTTGTCAATGATTATATTGCAAAGTATGAATATCTTTTCCACTGTACTTCTTTTTTTGGATCCAGCTTGTTCATTTCTCAAATTTGTGTTCACTTCTCATCCCATCAATTGTTACTCTACCAAATACTTTGCTTGGCACTGATGTTAATGTTATCCCTCTCTCAAACAATTCTTTCATTTACCCATTCCCAGCAGCCCCTACGTTCTGCCTCAAATGCTTGATCACCAGCCTATTTCCTTTTATCTTTTCTCATACTTTTTTTTAACTTCCTTGAGTATTCCTTTGTTTTCTCTACCATCCCTAACACTATTTTGTAACAGTTCCTCAACATTGTTTATTCTAAATTACCAGTAATTCAAAAAAAAAAAACACAATTCTGGAGAATTAACCAAGAAAATCAAAATTTTGTTAGCCTTGATCAGAAGTTTAGAGAAACAAATGTGATTTCTGCAAAGAATACAATTCCCAGAAAAAAAATCTGAATGTTATGTCCTCTTGAACTCAATAAAAAAAGTAAACTAGATAAATTGAAGTGCTGAGTATACCACAATGACTGATAAGTCAATAATCATAAATTTGCTAGAAATTATTACAAGTAATACAAGAAAGCATAAGCTTAGTGACATAAGTAGACATATAGTAATAAATCAGTTTTTTATGTTATATATAGATGACTGGTATGGTGTAGCTGCAATCAAACTATAGTGTATAAGGATCAGAGAAATAATGCTTGACATTTCTTGACATTTCCTCTAGGATTAAACAGAATCAGGATTTATTTTATGTAAATGTTCTAGGTATAATACATTTATATTTATTTGTGTGTTTATTAGTTCATTAAGGTGCTAGTGATGGTTAAAAGTATCTGTCAATTAGGAATATGCTTTCTTGTATTATATGAAATAGTTTCAGCAAACTTTGTTATTTTAGTTGTATCAAATGTTTCTAAATCTAGATTTAATATAATTGTATTTTGATTGTTGAGTACATAACATAACTACTGAGAATACAATGCAACACACACTCATCCCTTCAGTGTAGTACACTTGCAACTCATTGGTTTGTCTAGGTTATGTTGGCCTGGGAGGTGACACCCACTCATCCTTTCACTGTAGTACACTTGCAGCTCATTGGTTTTCCTAGGTTATGTTGGCCTGGGAGGTGACATCCACTCATCCCTTCACTGTAGTACACTTGCAGCTCAATGGTTTGCCTAGGTTATGTTGGCCTGGGAGGTGACATCCACTCATCCCTTCACTGTAGTACACTTGCAGTTCATTGGTTTGCCTAGGTTATGTTGGCCTGGGAGGTGACATCCACTCATCACTTCACTGCAGTACACTTGCAACTCAATGGTTTGCCTAGGTTATGTTGGCCTGGGAGGTGACATCCACTCATCCCTTCACTGTAATATACTTGCAGCTCATTGGTTTTCCTAGGTTATGTTGGCCTTGGAGGTGACATCCACTCATCCCTTCACTGTAGTACACTTGCAGCTCAATGGTTTGCCTAGGTTATGTTGGCCTGGGAGGTGACATCCACTCATCCCTTCACTGTAGTACACTTGCAGTTCATTGGTTTGCCTAGGTTATGTTGGCCTGGGAGGTGACATCCACTCATCCCTTCACTGCAGTACACTTGCAACTCAATGGTTTGCCTAGGTTATGTTGGCCTGGGAGGTGACATCCACTCATCCCTTCACTGTAATATACTTGCAGCTCACTGGTTTTCCTAGGTTATGTTGGCCTGGGAGGTGACACCCACTCATCCCTTCACTGTAGTACACTTGCAGCTCATTGGTTTTCCTAGGTTATGTTGGCCTGGGAGGTGACATCCACTCATCCCTTCACTGTAGTATACTTGCAACTCATTGGTTTTTCTAGGTTATGTTGGCCTGGGAGGTGACATCCACTCATCCCTTCACTGTAATATACTTGCAGCTCAATGGTTTGCCTAGGTTATGTTGGCCTGGGAGGTGACACCCACTCATCCCTTCACTGTAGTATACTTGCAGCTCATTGGTTTTCCTAGGTATGTTGGCCTGGGAGGTGACATCCACTCATCCCTTCACTGTAGTATACTTGCAACTCATTGGTTTTTCTAGGTTATGTTGGCCTGGGAGGTGACATCCACTCATCCCTTCACTGTAGTACACTTGCAACTCATTGGTTTGCTTAGGTTATGTTTTTTTGAATCGCCTGATATTTCTGTATTACTTGTGCACTACTTATTGTCATTGATAATTATTATTACAGTATTCATGACAGACTAACAATAATCATCAAGAAAGAAATAATATAAATAATGAATCACAAGACAGATTGTCGCAAATTTACAGGAATTATTTAATTCTCAAAAAACATAAAAATAGTATATCAAGTTGTAAATTATCTCACCAAAAATTATATTGTTGAATTCAATACAACAGTGCTGTGATTAGGTACTCATCTCAATATGTACTTATACTACTATGACATGTCTACAACAAAACCTAGTGGAAATTACTAGTAACTAACAATACAATACAGGTCAGTACGATAAACAATATCAATACAACACAAACAAAATTGTAATTTCAAGTTTTTCGAGCACAATAGATTGAATCTCACATTTACGTTTGGCATAACCTAATATTTGAATATGTTAATTCAAACTATGAATTCTTTAACAAAAAATTCACAATAATAATAACACCATAATAAAACGGCAAATATAATAAATAAAGTCAGTTAACAGGCTCTCAGTTGCCTATTTGAGACCTAGTCCATTCGCAGCTTGTACTTGGTTTTGACGGCATTAATACCTGCCATGGTCACTGTCACAGATGCCAAATCTAGTTGAGGCCATATATAAACTGGTAGTGGCCAGCTCCACCTATGAGCCTAAGTAAAGCCTCGCAATCTGTGAATAGGTTCTTTTAAATGACATACACCTTTTACAATACGCACTAGCCACATGTTCTTACTAGAAACACAAGCATTGATATAAATATGCATTTAATAATTATGATAACCCATTGAGTATCATCCCAAATACGCATGACTTGCCACAACAAGACAAGGTATATTACAACACCTATCGCAGTCGAACACCAGCAAGAGGAGAAACACCACATTATCAATACATTATCAATACATTATCAATACATTATCAATGGTGAATAACATAATATAATAATATCTTTATTACACCGTATTGAATAATGACCGTTCATCTTAAGTTGAAGTAATAAAGTATAGAAAAGTAGAATACAAGAAGATAAAGACAACAAATCTATAAAAGAGTAACTATATGTTTAATACCGTAAATGAAGTTTTTAAATAATGAACTACCTGTCTGATCAGGTGTATGTCTTGAGTGTTCATTGTTGTTATAAATTTGTTTGTTTTAGAACAGTATTGAAAGTCTAGAATTTGTTTTGAGAGATGGCTGTACATTTTTGTATGTTCATTGTTGTGGTGACCTTGTTCAATTTGTACCTTGTGGCTACTCAGTCTGAGCTGTGACATCATTTTAATATAATTTCTGTTTTGGGTCAGTTCTATTAATGTCTTTTAGCCAAGATTTGTTATAGTGTTATTTCTAACTGTATCATAAAATGTTTGTTTTGATATAGTCTTAATATCAATCTCATATAAGTCTTGTATTTTGTTGAGTCCTAACCATGATCCCTTTTAAAAGTAATGTTCAAGGAGAACACATATAGGAGAATTGGTAACTGAATTGATTCAAATAATTTTGTTTTCATTTTAATGTTATTGCTGTTACTGTTGTAGATATTAAGCGTTCAGCTTTTCTTGCTTTTCTGTGAGTCGTTCCATGGTTGTCATTAGTGATCTGTTGGTGTTGAATGTTGTACCCAAGTATGTGAAATTGTTTTTTCTAATATTATCATATGTGAATTTAACGTTATTATCTGGCCTGTGTCCATTCTTAGTAAAAATTGTTATTTTTGATTTTGCGACATTGACTTGTAAACCCCATTGCTCAGAGTAATTATGCAAGGCTGTGAGTGATGATTGGAGACTTTCTTTCGATGTTGATGTCATGGTGATATCAGCAAATAGTAGGCTTGACAATGGTTATTGAGTATTGGGTGTTCGCTGTTTTTGGTGTTTAAACATCAACAACGTCATTAATGAAAGTGTTCAACAGTGTTGGACTGAGTGGATATCCTTGTTTAACTCCATTGTCAGTTTGAAAAAGTAGTGTCAGCTTGTTTCCTAGTTTTACACAAAATTTGATGTTTGAGTACATACTTTTAATCTTAAACCTGTCCTCCATACTGTGTCAAAACACTTTTTAGGTCAATAAAACAGTAATACAAGTTTCTTGAGACTAATATTAAGCATAATATTGTACTATTTAGGATATCCCAAACATTTGTTAACGTTAGATCAGTTCATGTACATTGGCCTTGCTGCTGAATAACTTATCAATGGTCGGAGTGAAGACACTTATGCCCAGGACACTATGAGCGATTTGGTGTGTAAAAAGTGTTGAACAATACAAGTAACTATGCACATTGCTGGACATTGAGCAGGTACATAGTAAATCTAACAAACAAGTCACCAAGCGATATCCATGTAATTATCAAAGGTTAAGCAGTTTTGTACAGTTTTGTTATTAAGGTAGTTTTGTACTGACAGTTTTGTTAAGGTAGTTTTGTACACACAATGTATGGTAGCTTTGACCAGTTCTTAGGCGTTGTGAATAATGGTTTGACATTGAAACTGGATGACTTGCAATACGGTTTCTTGTATCTCTTGAATAATGATTTGACATTGAACTGAGGGATTAGCAATACGGTTTCTTGTACGTCTGGAATTGTTGTAACTGGCAGACTTGCAAGATGGTTTCTTATGCATCTTGAATAATAGTTTGACGTTGAAACTGGCAGATATGCAATACAGTTTCTTGTACTTTTTGAATAATGGTTTGACGTTGAAACTTGCTGACTAGCAATACGGTTTCTTGTATGTTTTGAATAATTGTTTGACATTGTAACTTGCAATACGGTTTCTTGTATGTCTTGAATAATAGTTTGACGGTGTAACTGGCAGATTTGCAAGACGGTTTGTTGTACGTTTTGAATAATGGTTTGACATTGAAACTGACAGACTTGCAATACGGTTTCTCGTATGTTTTGAATAATGTTTTGACGTTGTAACTGGAAGATCTGCAAGACGGTTTCTTGTACATTGTGAGTAATGGTTTGACGTTGAAATTGGCAGACTAGCAATACGGTTTCTTGTACGTTTTGAATAATGGTTTGACGGCGTAACTGGCAGATATGCAGTACAGTTTCTTGTACGTTTTGAATAATGGTTTGACGTTGAAACTTGCAGACTAGCAATACGGTTTCTTGTACGTTTTGAATGATAGTTTGACGTTGTAACTGGCAATATGGTTTCTTGAACATCTTGAACAATAGTTTGACATTGAAACTGGCTTACTAGCAATACAGTTTCTTGTACGTTTTGAATAATGGTTTGACGTTGTAACTGGCAGACGTGCAATACTTTTTCTTGAACGTCTTAAACAATAGTTTGATATTGAAACTGGCAGACTTGCAATATGGTTTCTCGTATGTTTTGAATAATGGTTTGACGTTGTAACTTGCAGACTTGCAAGACGGTTTGTTGTACGTTTTGAATAATGGTTTGACATTGAACTGAGGGACTAGCAATGCAGTTTCTTGTACATTTTGAATAATGGTTTGACGTAACTGGCAGACGTGCAATACTTTTTCTTGTACATCTTGAATAATAGTTTGACGTTGAAACTGGCAGATATGCAATACAGTTTCTTGTACTTTTTGAATAATGGTTTGACGTTGAACCTGGCAGACTTGCAATACGGTTTCTTGTATGTCTTGAATAATGGTTTGACATTGAAACTGGCTGACGAGCAATACGGTTTCTTGTATGTCTTGAATAATGGTTTGACATTGAACTGAGAGACTTGCAATACAGTTTCTTGTACTTTTTACCTTGCCCGTACCATCAAAGATGGAAGGGAAAGGTATATTAAGGGAAAAATTTTGTCCGGCGTTGTCGTCGTCGTCGTCGTCGTTGTCGTCGTCGTTAATAATTGTTATTGTGTGCATAATAACTTTACTAATTCTATTCCAAACTTTATCAAACTCGGTCACCTTATTCATCAGTATAAAGTCTTCCCTGAGTTTGAACAACAGATGTCCTGTATGAAAATATCATGCAAAAATTGAGAAAATCTGATAAAATATTTTGACTGTTTCTACTTGACTGATCACTGGTGATACACATCAAAGGTCACTGATCTCAGTGGAAATATGCATTGTTGTATGTGTTCAATGAAGCAAATGATTTATCTTGTAATAATATCCTTGGTAATGTATCTCAGAATCCCATACTGGGTTTCAAAACCAACTCATGGAGAGATTGCACAGTCTGATACACATTTGCAAACCTACCAATAAAATCTTTACAGAAAACAAAATGTCAGAAAATCAATATAAGCACTCCTATGAACTGAGTGCCTATCTTTGATCAAGATCTGAAGCTAATAGAAAATCTGTTTAGTTCAAAGTTATCAAATCAAAAAAAAAAATATCAAAAATACATTAAAAGCAAAACATTTCATCCACATTTTAAAAAGAAAATTATTCTAAAATATATGTATTCTGTATTTGACAAACAGTTCATTCGACAAATGAAAACTCACAGGAATATGTTTCAGCTATTAGAACAGAATGATAGAGTTTTTATAATACTAGTTTAAAAACGCACTTCAAAAATTGCAGTGTTTGAAGATGTAGATTCTCAGGAGGCAACAGTACTGTTGACTTCTCCCTCCACTGGACACCAGCTAACTATTTAAGTTGATTTGCATACAAAGCAGAGCTTGCAACATGATAGCTATTCATAAAGAGTGTTTTTTTTACTTTTCATGTAATACAGTAGTAGTCACACAATGAGGCAGTTCATATTTGTCTCAGTGAATCATTAATTTTTGACAGACACCTGTACAAAATACTTGGACTAAAGCCAGCTAAAATTTGCTGTTATCTTGCATGTTTTATGAATCTATTCACATCTAAATGCAGCACTTTTTTTTTTTCAATGAGACATTTGTTTTTATACTAAAATATCTGAATTACTTTGAAGAAAGCTGGAAATTATGTCCCTTAAAATGATTAAACAAATAAGGCACCAATGTTTTTGTAAGATATTTACATCTTTTAAGGACATTCGGTAGACTGATTCCCCACTGTTGGTTCAACCCCAAAACTTGTTTGTATTCAAAATTAATTATGACAATGCATATTTATATTGAAACAAACTATGATAAAGGGAATTATATTATATAACAAAGGGCAAGGTCACCAGAGTTCAACTATGTTTAAATAATGGTTTGACGTTGAAACTTGCAGACTAGCAATACGGTTTCTTGTATGTCTTGAATAATGGTTTGACGTTGTAACTGGCAGACTTGCAAGACGGTTTGTTGTACGTCTTGAATAATGGTTTGACATTGAAACTTGAAAACTTGCAAGACGTTTTTTTTTTGTATGTTTTGAATAATGGTTTGACATTGAAACTGGCAGACTAGCAATATGGTTTCTTGTACGTTTTGAATAATAGTTTGACGGTGTAACTGGCAGACTAGCAGTACAGTTTCTTGTACGTTTTGAATAATTTTTTTACGTTGTAACTGGCAGTCTTGCAAGACGGTTTGTTGTACGTTTTGAATAATTGTTTTACGTTGTAACTGGCAGACTTGCAAGACGGATTCTTGTACGTCTTGAATAATAGTTTGACGTTGAATCTGGCAGACTTGCAATACGGTTTCTTGTATGTTTTGAATAATGGTTTGACATTGTAACTGGCAGACTAGCAATACGGTATCTTGAACGTCTTGAACAATAGTTTGACATTGAAACTGGCTGACTAGCAATACCCTTTCTTGTACGTCTTGAATAATGGTTTGACGTTGAAACTGGCAGACTTGCAATACGGTATCTTGAACGTCTTGAACAATAGTTTGACATTGAAACTGGCTGACTAGCAATACCGTTTCTTGTACGTTTTGAATAATTGTTTTACGTTGTAACTGGCAGACTTGCAAGATGGTTTGTTGTACGTTTTGAATAATGGTTTGACATTGAAACTGGATGACTTGCAATACGGTTTTTTGGACGTCTTGAATAATAATTTGATATTGAAAGTGGCAGATTAGCAATACGGTTTCTTGTACGTTTTGAATAATTGTTTGACGTTGAAACTTGTAATACGATTTCTCGTATGTTTTGAATAATGGTTTGATGTTGTAACTGGCAGACTTGCAAGATGGTTTGTTGTACGTTTTGAACATTGGTTTGAGATTGAAACTGGATGACTTGCAATACGGTTTTTTGGACATCTTGAATAATAGTTTGATATTGTAACTGGCAGAATTGCAATCGGTTTCTTGTACTTTTTAGCTCCGCTGTCGACTTTGTCGAGCGGAGCTTATCATATGAGTGATTGTCCGTTGTCGTCAGTCGTCGTCGTTGTCCGTGTCAATGTTTTACTTTTTCGACTTCTTCTTGAAAACTACAAGCCTGAATGCTTTGATAATTGGTGTATATGTACCTTGGGTAGACCGCTCTCAGATTTGTTCATTTCATGATCATATCTTCAATTCTCTAATTTTGGTGAATATTTTTGTTAAAAAGTGTTTTTTTCGACTTCTTGTTAAAAACCACAATCATTTATGTTGAAAAATGATATTTTTGAATTCTTGTTGAAAATAGCTATTCCCATTGCATTGATACTATGCATATTGTTCATTTTCTAATGATATCTTCTGTTCTTTGTTTGAAATGTGCAGTGCTAACAGCGGAGCTATCTCAGCCGAGAGGCTGCTTGTTAAATAATAGTTTGACATTGAAACTGGCAGATTTGCATTGTGGTTTATCGTATGTTTTGAATAATGGTTTGACGTTGTAACTGGCAGATTTGCAAGACGGTTGCTTGTAAGTTGTGAGTAATGGTTTGATGTTGAAACTGGGTGACTTGCAATACGGTTTCCTGTACTTTTTAAATAATGGTTTGACATTGAAACTTGCAGAATTGCATTGCGGTTTATCGTATGTTTTGAATAATGGTTTGACGTTGTAACTGGCAGATTTGCAATACGGTTTCTTGTACTTTTTAAATAATGGTTTGACGTTGAAACTTGCAGAATTGCATTGCGGTTTATCGTATGTTTTGAATAATGGTTTGACGTTGTAACTGGCAGATTTGCAAGACGGTTGCTTGTAAGTTGTGAGTAATGGTTTGATGTTGAAACTGGCTGACTAGCAATACGGTTTCTTGTACTTTTTAAATAATGGTTTGACGTTGAAACTTGCAGACTAGCAATACGGTTTCTTGTACGTTTTGAATAATTGTTTGACGTTGTAACTTGCAATATGGTTTCTCGTATGTTTTGAATAATGGTTTGACGGTGTAACTGGCAGATTTGCAAGATGGTTTGTTGTACGTTTTGAATAATGGTTTGACGTTGTAACTGGCTGACTAGCAATACGGTTTCTTGTACGTTTTGAATAATGGTTTGACGTTGAAACTGGCAGACTTGCAATATGGTTTCTTGAACGTCTTGAACAATAGTTTGACATTGAAATTGCCTGACTAGCAATACGGTTTTTGTATGTCTTGAATAATGATTTGACATTGAACTGAGGAACTAGCAATACGGTTTCTTGTACATCTGGAATTGTTGTGGCTGGCAGACTTTCTTGTACGTTTTGAATAATGGTTTGACATTGAGCTGACGGACTTGCTTAGACAATCTCAAAATATCATGTATCTTCTTCAATCATTTATGTCTTTATTCAAACTGTGATTGACAGGCATTTTGCATACATTAGCCGCCATTTTAAACTGATGATTTTTACATGTCGCAGTTCGCTTCGATCGAAAACAAAAACATTTATACATCAAAAGCCCAACGAGATGAGTGTAATTGCTAGAGTACATATTCATGCCCCCGAAAAAGTGTATTTGGAATCACAGCTTGATCTCTAAACATCGTTAATGGCACAATTCCAATTAGCATACTAATTGCGGTGGCCATCTTGCCCCAACTTCTGGTATCAGTTACATTTTAACAGAAATAAGACTATTAACCCCATTCATAGTTTGGTCAACTCGTACATGGGCTAGATATAAAACACTTTAGAAATACAGTTCTCTTTATTTTTGACAAACTTTATTATCATAAATAATCATGTTCTGTTTGTGATGTCACGATCTGCTGAGTTGATTGGTTGGTTGCCAACACTCCTCTGTTATAGAATAAATGAGAAAAAAAACATTTCTATCATGTGCAACAATACAATCTAAAATAGTCCATATATACATATATTTAAAATGAATTAAACTTTCAACTGTGCAATGGACAGAGAAGAGGATATCGCTGGGCTGGCTGGATACGGCTGATCTGGTGAGGATACGACTGCAATCATTCTTTTCAGCTGATAATATCAAGATGCAGCTCATGATGTCTTGGTCAACTGATATGGGATCTGTTGTGGAAGCGATGAGGTTGTGGCCATATAAGATCTATTGGTTGATGTTTTTTGTGCTGATAGTGGCTCTAATGCAGGTAATGTTACGGTGACTGTTACTGTGGCTGGTGTTTTTGATGTTGTGGCTGGTGACAATGGCATGGTAGGTGTATGATTGATGTTGCGGTGTTGTCTTGTGTTGGGTCTATTGGTGTAGATTTGGAATGATTGGGAGTGAGGGTAAAATGGCGAGGTTGGTGTCGGTATGGTGTGGATTGTAGGTGCTTGGCATTGTGACAGTGGTGTGTTGATGATTTGGATGGGGTTGATGCAGTGTTCTCCTAAAAAGTCATAGCCCCATTTTTATAAACAGCAATATTACTTTGTAAGTAAAGAATAATGTGAGTGGAACCATTAAAACTAACACAAGTTGCATTTGAATACTGAAACCTTGCGTGGCTGAATAATTAAAATCAACCAATAATCAATGAGAAAAAAACAATAATCATCCCCTTCCATTTTTACTACCAAAATATTGCACAACTATTTGGCCAATGACTGCAGTTGCTTATTCTATTTCGGCTTCCAGATTTGTGCAAGATTTTTTACCACAAGACAAGATTTTTTGTAGCATCCCCATAATCCTTCTGAATTTTCCATGGTCATCAAAGTCGTATTCTTTCAGAATTGGTCATTTGATATTATTATAATTTGGTTGATGTCTCTCTGTCCATCTGGAGTTGTATCTCAGATCAAATCTGTTCATTCTTTGCATGTGCCTCATACTTTATCTCTGACATATGCACATGCAGTGGTTTACTGATTCAATCCACAGTGGCTGACTGGCAGCCATTTTGTTTTTTTTAAATGTGTTATCTTTGACAGGATTTGTCAATTTGTCAACATTTTGTTGTAACTGGCAGACTTGCAATCTCAATTTGTTGAGATATATGTTCATCATGATTCATTTCATATTCAAATCCAAAATGACCAACTGGCAGCTACATGTATCTTATTTTTTTCTAAATGTATCGTTGACATGGGTTTTTCAAATTATACAGGTTAGATTACATGTCCATGACAATTAGTTTCGCAATCGAGTCAAAGGTGGTTGACTGCCTGTAATCGTGCTTTTAAACCATACTTCTATATCTCTATATATGAGTCTGCACAAAGAAAATTCAGTTTGCATACAAAAATGCATGAATAGCATATCTTGTTTAATTTCTGACCATATATTTTATTTTTGGAAGAGTAGTTCCCATGGGGTGTGTGTATGTCATTAGAAATCACTTGTATGTTTTGGCAACAGAAATGAAATGTCAGTGATTTTCGCTTCTTCATATACTTCTCTATGTCTTAACATTAAAGTACATGTATATTCTTCTGATCTATGATGAGACAGGTTGTCATGGTATCATATATTATTGTTGATTGAGCTGCAGGTAACATCAATTGGTGATGTCTTTGAGTGTCCTTGACTCAGTCGAGCAGGGATCATGGTAGTCAGAGCATTTCAATATTGTAGTGGTCAGTATTGTCTGATACAATAGACTCAGCCTTGCAGGGACCATGTCAGTCATAGGGCATTTCAATACTGTAGTGGTCAGTATTGTCTGATACAATAGACTCAGCCTGATAGGGACCATGGCAGTCACAGGGCATTTCAATACTGTAGTGGTCAGTATTGTCTGATACAATAGACTCAGCCTGGGAGGGACCATGGCAGTCATAGGGCATTTCAATACTGTAGTGGTCAGTATTGTCTGATACAATAGACTCAGCCTGGGAGAGACCATGGCAGTCATAGGGCATTTCAATACTGTAGTGGTCAGTATTGTCTGATACAATAGACTCAGCCTGATAGGGACCATGGCAGTCACAGGGCATTTCAATACTGTAGTGGTCAGTATTGTCTGATACAATAGACTCAGCCTGGGAGGGACCATGGCAGTCATAGGGCATTTCAATATTGTAGTGGTCAGTATTGTCTGATACAATAGACTCAGCCTGGCAGGGACCATGGCAGTCACAGGGCATTTCAATATTGCAGTAGTCAGTGTTGTCTGATGCAGTAGACTCAGCCTGGCATGGACCATGGCAGTCATAGGGCATTTCAATATTGTAGTGACCAGTGTTGCGTGATACAATAGACTCAGCCTGGCAGGGATCATGGCAGTCACATGGCATTTCGATATTGTAGTGGCCAGTGTTGTCTGATACAATTGACTCAGCCTGGCAGGGACATGGCAGTCACAGGGCATTTCAATATTGTAGTGGCCAGTGTTGTCTGATACAATTGACTCAGCCTATCAGGGACCATGGCAGTCACAGGGCATTTCAATATTGTAGTGGCCAGTGTTGTCTGATACAATTGACTCAGCCTGGCAGGGACCATGGCAGTCAGAGCATTTCAATATTGTAGTGGCCAGTGTTGTCTGATACAATTGACTCAGCCTGGCAGGGACCATGGCAGTCATAGGGCATTTCAATACTGTAGTGGTCAGTATTGTCTGATAGAATAGACTCAGCCAAGTAGGGACCATGGCAGTCACTGGGCATTTCAATATTGTAGTGGTCAGTATTGTCTGATACAATAGACTTAGCCTGAGAGGGACCATGGCAGTCACAGGGTATTTCAATATTGTAGTGGTCAGTATTGTCTGATACAATAGACTTAGCCTGAGAGGGACCATGGCAGTCACAAGGCATTTCAATATTGTAGTGGTCAGTGTTGCGTGATGCAATAGACTCGGCCAAGCAGAGACCATGGCAGTTGTTGATCAACTGAGTGAGTGAGCAAGAATACATACTTTATAACTTGTGGTAAAAGTGTTAGTGATTTATTCTTCGGGAGTTCATCAGTTTTATATCAGGTTATCAAGGTTATCAACCTTGTATCTTGTGTTATAAAAATGATTGGATCCAGGCTTCAAACCTTTTCTTCTTTGTCGTCATTGATGCTAATTGTTATTGCTATGTTCACACCACATAGAAATATTTGCATTAGAACATAGGCTTAAATACAGGAATTTGTTAGTCTGTGCTCAGATGCACTTTAAAATCAGAGACTTATGGATTGAATTCTGTGTGTTTGTCCATGCCTGCATCCATACTTATATCTTGGACATGTCTGGACCGATTACATTCAAAATTCACACATACATCATACATAATATTATACATATGTACATGAATTTGTTTCATGATCTGTTTCAAGATGACTGAATTGGAGCTCATCGGATTGCATCACAGCCCAATTATTGTTCAATCTGTTTGAGCCTCTGCGAATTTAGTGACAAATACTGCATAAAAGGAGATTATCAGATAGCCTGGGTCCTGTTGGCCTAGGAAGTGACACCTGCATTCATTGTAAAGTGTAGGGCAACTGCAGCTCTGAACATTTATGAGTCTCAAAGACAAATTATTGCTCAATCTGTTTCTCTGTCTGACAAGTTGGCTACAAATACAACATGAAGTATATATTTTTAGGAGGACACTGCTTTATTGGCTTAGATGGTATCGTTGATAGCACAGATGGTTGGATGATAGCACACATTGTGGTGATGAAAGCAGGTTTGTGTTTTTGTGGCAGGGATGGTGAGTGGGGGGCAATGGGAGGTATGTGTTACAGTCAAACCTGTGTTAGTATCAGTAATTTTCAACATCATTCATGGCTAGATATACACAGGTTTGACTGTTCAATAATGCAGCTGGGTTGATGACATGAGTGGATTAACAATGGGGTTGATGGTAGTGGAGTATGGGTGAGGATGTGAGTGGTGATGGTGATTGCGATTGTTGTTCTTGACATGAATGAGTTGGTTGGTTTGTTTATTACTGTTCTAGACGTTCTTGTCTTGCCAAAAGTTGATGCTATTCTTGAAGTTGGTTGTTTTGTTGCATTTTTAACTGATGTCAATTTTTCTGCTGCTGTTGGAAGTTCTTGTGTTTGCAGGGGTTGTTGCTGTTTCTCAGAAAAAAGAAAATAACAAAAAAATTGAAAAACACAAAAAAAATTTCAAGAAAGCTGTTTTAGAATTGGTAAGTATTTCAGATCAGTTATTAAATTGTTTTACCTATTTTCCACTGTGACTCTCATCATAATTACTCCAGTTCACTGTAATCAGTGTGACTCTCATCATAATTACTCCAGTTCACTGTAATCAGTGTGACTCTCATCATAATTACTCCAGTTCACTGTAATCAGTGTGACTCTCATCATAATTACTCTAGTTCACTGTAATCACTGACTCTCATTATAATTACTCCAGTTTACTGTAATCAGTGTGACTCTCATCATAATTACTCCAGTTCACTGTAGTCAGTGTGACTCTCATCATAATTACTCCAGTTCACTGTAATCACTGACTCTCATCATAATTACTCCAGTTCACTGTAATCAGTGTGACTCTCATCATAATTACTCCAGTTCACTGTAATCAGTGTGACTCTCATCATAATTACTCCAGTTCACTGTAATCACTGACTCTCATCATAATTACTCCAGTTTACTGTAATCAGTGTGACTCTCATCATAATTACTCCAGTTCACTGTAATCACTGTGACTCTCATCATAATTACGGTACTCCAGTTCACTGTAATCAGTGTGACTCTCATCATAATTACTCCAGTTCACTGTAATCACTGTGACTCTCATCATAATTACTCCAGTTCACTGTAATCACTGTGACTCTCATCATAATTACGGTACTCCAGTTCACTGTAATCAGTGTGACTCTCATCATAATTACTCCAGTTCACTGTAATCAGTGTGACTCTCATCATAATTACTCCAGTTCACTGTAATCACTGTGACTCTCATCATAATTACTCCAGTTCACTGTAATCACTGTAACTCTCATCATAATTACGGTACTCCAGTTCACTGTAATCAGTGTGACTCTCATCATAATTACTCCAGTTCACTGTAGTCAGTGTGACTCTCATCATAATTACTCCAGTTCACTGTAATCACTGACTCTCATCATAATTACTCCAGTTCACTGTAATCAGTGTGACTCTCATCATAATTACTCCAGTTCACTGTAATCAGTGTGACTCTCATCATAATTACTCCAGTTCACTGTAATCACTGACTCTCATCATAATTACTCCAGTTTACTGTAATCAGTGTGACTCTCATCATAATTACTCCAGTTCACTGTAATCAGTGTGACTTTCATCATAATTACTCCAGTTCACTGTAATCACTGTGACTCTCATCATAATTACTCCAGTTCACTGTAATCACTGTGACTCTCATCATAATTACGGTACTCCAGTTCACTGTAATCAGTGTGACTCTCATCATAATTACTCCAGTTCACTGTAATCAGTGTGACTCTCATCATAATTACTCCAGTTCACTGTAATCACTGTGACTCTCATCATAATTACTCCAGTTCACTGTAATCACTGTAACTCTCATCAGAATTACGGTACTCCAGTTCACTGTAATCAGTGTGACTCTCATCATAATTACTCCAGTTCACTGTAATCAGTGTGACTCTCATCATAATTACTCCAGTTCACTGTAATCACTGTGACTCTCATCATAATTACTCCAGTTCACTGTAATCACTGTGACTCTCATCATAATTACTCCAGTTCACTGTATGTAATCACTGTAATCCTTTTTAGCTCCGCTGTTGACTTTGTCGAGCAGAGCTTATCATATGAGTGATTGTCCGTTGTCGTCTGTCGTCATCCGTGTCAATGTTTTACTTTTTCGACTTCTTATTGAAAACTACAAGTCTGAATGCTTTGATATTGGTGTATATGTACCTTGGGTAGACCTCTCTTAGGTTTTTTCATTTCATGATATCTTCAGTTCTCTAATTTTGGTGAATATTTTTATCATTTTTGGTAAAAAATGATATTTTCGACTTCTTGTTAAAAACCACAAGTCTGATTGCTTTTATATTACATTTATAGGTACTACATGTGGTCCTCTTTCAGATTTGTTTGTGGTGATATCTTCAATTCTTTAATTTTGGTCATTTTTGGTGAAAAGTAATATTTTTGAATTTTTGTTGAAAACAGCAAGTCGCATTGCTCTGATACTATACATATTGTTCATTTTCTAATGATATCTTTATTTGAAATGTGCATTGCTAACAGCAGAGCTATCTCAGCCGACAGGTTGCTTGTTTCCATTTAAGGTAGAGATGCAGTTTACCTGACAGGTATTTTAATTAGTTAATTAGGAAACCAAGATGACCACAAAACTATATATTTTCAGAAAGCTTATTGTATGAATTTTAAAATTTTGTAAGTATTTTTTTTATGGACACTGTAGTTTGAAATATGCACAAAAATGAGTTTTTTTGGTCAAAAGTCATTTAAAAAAAATTAGCTTTTAAACCATGCTTCTGTTTCCTGTCAAAATTTGTTTATGGGTACATCTGTTTACTATGAAGAAAACGCCGTCTTGAAAACTGTCTTCCAGTTGTCAATTTTTCAGGGCAGAAACTCAAATTTCACTACTTCAAGTTTATGCATAAATTAACACCCAGGCTAGTTGTCTGTACGATTGTTTTAACACTGATCAACCAGAAACAATGCCCCCACAGCGTTTTGAAGATAAACAATTTCAAAACAAAAGGTCAAAGCGTCAAGGAGCTATTTTTTTTTAAAGTTCTGGGATGTGTACTAAAAAGAAGCTGAGATAATTGCTAATTTGCATAACAATTTCACTCAGTAAGAAGTTTGCTAATGCTCATAATTAAAATGGCTGTAACAGTTCCAAATTTAAATGTATTATCGTTTGTGTTAAGTTAAATATAGTGCATAATACGGAGATCCCATCATTTCTTTTTTTCACCATATTTTTTTTTATTATTTATGTACAGCCTTTCTAAATCTTGCTAAGCATTCAAAAGAGAGAATGTTTGCACCTGTTATCTATATTTTAAAATCGTCTTTTGAGTTTGTTCCACTATTCACAATTCTACAAAATTTTAACAGTCTATAGCCAAGACTGTTTGGATAATAAAAAGCCAAAAAAAAAATTTCACTCCCAAGTGCCCACGAACCTGCATCTCTACCTTAAGATGCTTCATAGAAACATTAATAAATTTAACATAAAATTCTGCATAGGCAGTATTCGGATCAGAGCATTCATAAACAGATCGCCATAAAGTAGTGCTTAAATCGGCCAAGAAGGCCTCTGAATTAAAGTTTTGGAAGTCGTATTTGTAAATACCGATTTTTTTGTCTGAAAACATATTTAAAATTTTTAAGGATACTAAAAATTGGATAATGATCACTAATTAGGATCGTGCCACTTTGAATAAAGTGATCAGTGATATTTGTTACTAAATGGTCGATTGTTGTGCTGGATTGTTGAAAAACGGGTTAAATTATAAGCATTGAGAAGTGTGAGATAGTTAGTAACAGGTGTGGTATTATGTGCCGT
Organism: Saccoglossus kowalevskii; assembly: GCF_978046115.1. Taxonomy (NCBI): domain Eukaryota; kingdom Metazoa; phylum Hemichordata; class Enteropneusta; family Harrimaniidae; genus Saccoglossus; species Saccoglossus kowalevskii. Next base: position 253,605 of record NC_140661.1, read on the forward strand.
GTCAATGTTGAATTACGTAGCCAATGGGTATATTCTTTTTCGAATTATCCAATTAAAATTAACATGAAATATCCTTCAATTTTTCTCTACTTTTTGTATGTTACTAAGATGCGAATAACTGAAATACTAGTACCGGTACCTTCTGTTTCAATTTTTATGGGGTTTCACCAATATTTTCATAATTTGACTGGCCTATTAGATAATAAATAAAACGAGGCCAAAAGTCAAGAACGATACATGGGTGTTAGATGCTCAGTGACGACCAAATGGTAAATAAAGGTTTAAACAATAATTTTAATAATTTAATAAAAAATGGCAGTTTGAAAAAAAAAATGTTTTATTTACAATCTTTGCAGAATCCATTTTCATATATAAAATATATTTTTGTTTTTCAGTATAACTGATTAATACCATATCATGGTGCTACACAGAACTACCAGCAGAGGTGAGCTGAAATGTGGAAATGTGTTTTCAATGTGCAGGCGCAAATTTAAAGAGTTTGTTATTCTCATTTTGGTTTTTGTAATATTTGTGCTGGCTTCGCATGATGATCAGTGTCAAAGTGAAAAATACTTGCATGAGGAAAGCAAAGCATATCCACCCTTAGAACGAGAAATATCATTTCAAGAAAACTACTGCAAATATGAAAGGTCATCTGACGACGACATATTGTTGACTTTGAGTAAAGAATGTCAGATTCCTGAAGCCGAGACGTTAGATTGTTACCCAGAACCCGGTGTGAGCAAGAAAAACTGTGTTACCGCTGCGATTGAGGAGTAAGTACGAACCATATGTACAAAAGAAGGTTGAATTATTCCAGAATGGTATAAAAAAGTACATTTTGATGGACTCTGGATTGTGAGTTATACATATTTTTACAATACACTGCTAGTATTTTCTAATGAGACAAAATACAGCAAGAAAGTGTAAAACAGTGTTTTCAGTAGTCGGGATAGTAATAAAAGTACAATGGTCAAATTTGCTATCATGCAGGTATATCTTTTAGACAAACATTGTATATGTATATATTCACATATATCTAAACTTTCTAATGTTGTATATTATACTATGCATTAAATGAGAATGTTTGAATCACAGATAAATTTTTAACTCGTTTATTCCCTGTTAGGATATCGACATACTAGATGTACCATTATCACTTGCACAAGGGGTGCAAAGTTGCGCATAAAAAAGTCAACAATGACATTCATTGTTTGTGATCTGTCACCTAACCATTTTTTTCACAAACCATGTACTTTTGTTTACATTGAGGTGCTCTTTTGAGACTGAGGATTTCTTGTGATTAATGGAGCAGAATGTCTTCAACACATTTCATTTTCTCATACCTTTCTTAATAACAATTGCTTATTTATCTGCTTATTTAATTGCTTATTTATCTTTCCATTTAATTCTAAAAACTCTAATAATATCATAATTACTGTAAGTTATTCTTCTTCAATAACGAGACGCAATCTTGTCGTTGTAGGATATGAATGAACCAGTTCAGTTTGGCAATGGATCATTGATTGGTTGTCCTCAATCTAAGTACTATTATCCACCCATATACACCAGGTAGGTACTGTGAACTGCTTATATTTTCACTACTAGAAATTATCATGATTTCATGATTTGTAAAGAAATAATTCCGTGAAAGTCACTGACAATCTGTGTTGTAGGACACCAGAGTAAATTTTCACTGCTGCATTATTTTGCAAAATTTAAAACCCACTGAATATGCCTGAAATGATAAATTAGCAAAATTTAAACCTAGTGAAAATTAGTCATTTTACAGTATTGAAGTGCTTATAATCAGTGCGAAACGTAATTCATTGCCTTTTCAGCCCTCTTATCTCAGGAATAATGCAAAATTTGCACTTGGGCAGTAGCTTGATGCATCAACCTCCACTACACATCGGTTGATACGATAACCGTACTGCCTTTAAGAATTTGTTCATACTTTGCTGTATTCCTGTCATAACCTCATAATATAATGCTGATTTACTTATTTTTAATAGGCATATTTGAGGGCATATTAAAAGCTTTCACACTGTGTGCTTCATCAGATCAGTACAAGTCGAAACATTATGATGTACATAGCTTGTATGGACTGACAGAGATGAGTGAGTATATATCGTTATTCCATTTTGATATTGTAGCAATTTGTGTAGGTTTCAAAACCATACTGTGTAAAATACTTTATTTTTGCTTTGAATTAATTTTCGCTATTTTCGCTGAAGGAATGATTCAGTGAAAATAAAATCCAGGAAATATACTTTTTTTTCTATATTTTGCATCCAATTTTGCATTCAACTTGTCAAAAATCTGTGAAAATTAATTCCATACAAAAAAAAAAAAATCTTTTCAGGGAAAATTATTTCCTGCTAAAATAAAGTGTTGTACAGTATTTGGAATTAGTATTGAAGTGTGGGGTAACATAGGCATGGCACCCATGAATATACTTCTCTCTATATTTAGAAAATCAATCTTTTTACAAGGGATGGCATGCTTGTATTTTAAACTCTTATAATCAAAACAAAACATGAACAAGCAAGGTTTAGGTTTTTAACTCAACAGGCTGCCAACAATTATACAAATTAGCTACCAAAAATTATTAAAATGCTTTGGTCTACACAGCTGATATCGATAGTGCACATGTATTGAATTGACCTCTGTCAGACTAGTTCATATTGTGGCGATATCTTCAATATTTTTGTGATATTTGTTAAAAAAGGCTATTTTCCACTTCTTCTTGAAAACTACCAGCTCAATTACTTTGATACTAGCTGGGGGTCCATAGCTCTTTTAGTGTTGGTCTTTAGTTTTTGTGATGGTATTTTAGTCATTTCTGATTCATTTTGCGTTATTAATTTGTTATTTTCAGACATTAGGGTTTTTATGGACACTTGTGTAACACAAACATGTTATTACAACAACCATGGAGCTATTTAAAACATGAAACCACTTGTTCTAGTAAATCATTAAAAAGGGTAGCAATACAGTGCAAATTATTTTTTCCTTTCACCTAGTTTTGAGATGCATGTATAAAATATGGTACTGCTTTTTAGCTCCACTGTTAAAGATGACAGGCAGGACGGTTGGTATAGATGATTGCCCATTGTCTCATGTCACCTTTTTTCCAAACAACTTCTTCTTGAACACTAGCCAAATTGCTCTCATCCTAGGTACATAATGTTCCTTTGGTGAGATTTAATCATTTCATGACAATGTCTTCAATTCTCTATTCTTAGCTTCGCTGTTGACTTTGTCGAGGGGTGCTTATCATACGAGTAATTGTCCGATTGCTTTGATATTCGATATATAGGTGCTACACGTGGACCTCTCTCATTTGTTCATTTTGTAATGATATCTTTAATTCTTTAATTTTGGTGAATATTTTTGTCTTTTTTGGTAAAAAGTGATATTTTTGACTTCTTGTTGAAAACCACAAGTCCGATGCTTTTATATTACATATATAGGTACTACATGTGGACTTCTTTCAGATTTGTTAATTTCATGGTGATATCTTTAATTATCTAATTTTGAGATGCATGTATAAAGTACGGTACTGCTTTTTAGCTCCACTGTTAAAGATGACAGGCAGGACTGTTGGTATAGATGATTGCCCGTTGTCTCACGTCACCTTTTTTCCAAACAACTTCTTCTTGAACACTAGCCAAATTGCTCTCATCCTAGGTACATAATGTTCCTTTGGTGAGATTTAATCATTTCAATAAAACGAGGCCATATGTCAAGAACGATACATGGGTGTTAGATGCTCAGTGACGACCAAATGGTAAATAAAGGTTTAAACAATAATTTAATAAAAAATGGCAGTTTGAAAAAAAAAATGTTTTATTTATAATCTTAATTAATTTTCAGCTTTTCCACTGATATTTCGAGTACTAATTATCACATTTCAATGAATCTAGAACTATGCAGAGACCCAATTAGTTTTCGGTAAATATTTATGAATATTAATCACCTAATTTGCATAACTAACCAATTTTCACACTGATATCTCAAGTGCTAATCATCACATTTCAATGAAACTTTGTACATGGATGCTGTAGGACAATATACAGACCTGATTAATTGTGGGTTAAAATCTGTACATATTAATTACCTAATTTGTATAATTGACCAATTTTGGGCTATCACACTGATATCTAAAGTACTAATTATTCCATTTCAATGAAACTTAGTACAATGATGCTCTAAGACAATGTACAAAGCTGATTAGTTTGGGGTTAAAATCTATTTATATTAATTCCCTAATTAGCATAATAATTCATAATTTTTTGGTTCTAATCACATTTCAATAAAACTTGGTACATAGATGGTCTGTTACATTGTGCAGACCTCATTAGTTTTACAATCTGTTCATATTAATTTTATGATTTGCATAAATAGTTTTCAGCTTTTCCATCAATATCTCAAGGACAAGTATTTTCAAATTATTTTTTAACGTGTTTCCAATACTCTCAGCACATGGGAGTTCTTTCTAAGCTTTCTTTGATTAGTAATTTTAGTCAAAACAATAATATTTTATAGTAAGATTATTCAATACCACAAGATACATATTCAATGTTTATTATATGCTTCCGATACATGTATTATCTTGTAAGCCTAATTAAGGCTGCTGCCCAATATAAAACATTTTTTTAGAAGGGTCTGAAACTAAAAATGTGCCCTCAATCTTCTGATTTATTTGTTTCTTTTGTTTATATGCACAGGTTTAATTGTGGCATTGGTCCACTAATATCTGCTGATCAATTCATACAGCTGTCAAGTTCACTGGCATCTAAGTACATATATGGACTTGGTGAACACTGTGGTAGTTTTCTACATGATGTCAACTGGTCTAGATATGCTTTCTGGAGCAGGGATGTTTTCCACGCTGTAAGTACAATGTAATGTGGACTGCAGAGGGCGCTGTTAATAGATTTGTGTTTTATCTGACTTGAAAACTGGAAAATATTAATGATATTTATTTATTTTCCCATTATTTAGGAAAATTTAAACTTGTATAGTGTTCATCCATTCTATCTGTCTATTGAAGATGATGGCAATGCACATGGTGTGTTCTTACTCAACAGCAATGCTATGGGTATGTATGATAGTTGTATATTCTCTGAGAAATTGTCATGGAACTGTTAACCTTTTCACCACCAGTTCCCTCTTTTCATCACCAATTCACAAAATAGTCCAATTTATAGTCTGCATTTTCCGTCAGAAGGTTAGGACAAAATTAGCCAACATTTTTGAGTGAAAACTGAAAATTGACTCAAACTTTGTCTGTTGGCTCTGAAATTAGAATATAAGAAAAAAAGTACAGAAAATTTGGTTGAGAAAGTCTGATGTTGAAAAGGTTTAGAAGTTAAGATAGAACAATCCTCAATTTTGTATATTATACTATTTTTTTACAATTCACTATGCAACATATACTTCCTGAGTATAATCCTTCATAATCTGGAAAAACATAAAAATTACTTTGAAGTCACACTAATTGAAAGGACTGTGGTTACAAAGCAATGGATATGAACCTTACGCATTAAAATTTTGTGTCAAATAAACAACACATATTTGACCCAATTGCAACTTGTATCAAGCGCATGATTCTCAAACATTAGTTTATTTTCATGATGTATCATTGTGTTCAACCAAAATGTTTATCGTAAAAATTTGTTTTGCTTCGTTGACTGCATAGTCAGCAAGTTCTAACTAAAAATGCTACATAAATTGGTTTCCACCCTCCTTATGGCTCCTTCATTTATTTATGTATTAACCTTATTAACTAACGAGATCTAATGTTACCCTAGCCATATCAAATTATTCCTTTGTTTACTGTTTTCAGATCCACATGGAGGACTGCAATACAGCAATACACTGAAGTGATTGGAAGAACATTTATGCCACCGTATTGGGGTTTGGGATTCCACCTGTGTAGATGGGGATATGAAACTGTTGATGGTACAAGAAAAGTCACTGACAGAATGAGAAATGCCAAAATACCACAGGTATTGTTATGTTAGACTTTTTATCAGTAGATGGCTTGTGTCATAATTTTTCTAATAATTTTTGTACTTCTCATCAAACTTAAAAATGTTTATTAATTGTTTATGTTTAAAGATAATTCTCATGAATATTTAAATTTACTTCTCTGAACTAGGATGTACAGTGGAATGACATTGACTACGCTGTAGCCTACAAAGATTGCACTTTAAATAAGAAAGTATTTGGGGATTTACTAAAATTCATTGATGAACTTCATAACAATGGCCAACACTATATACATATCGTGGTAAGTTGGGGATTCAGTATTTTTTAACCCATGCATGTGTATAAGTGTAAAATGTCATAGGAAATGTAATTCATATACTGATCAGGCTCTACACTAAATGGTCATACGAATAGTTTTGATTTATCAAAATAATTTGGGATTCCAGTAGATTATTATGTCATTGTAATTTTGATTGGACAATGCATCATATATTCAAATCAACTTTTGGGAGCTGGTTACATAATTTAGACTTAACTAAAACATGTTTGACTCAAACCAAAAATTTCTACATATTATTCACCAATCCATTAGCATACAAACTAAGAAGTGTACCCTCAATTCGCTCAGTCTCTGGAATAGGGATTCCAAATAACACTTCCTACACAATTCAAGAGCTTTTGATCTTGACATGGTAATACTAAAGTTCAGAGCTTATTGTTTTGTTTGTTTTGATTGAAAAGATCCTGGTATTGCCGCTGACAGTGCCCCTGGTACATTCGATCTTGGTAAAAAAATGGACATCTTAAACTGAATGGAAAATACATAGAAGGAAAGGTATGTATTCTATGCAAAGAAATGTTATTTACATTATTTTTTGTATTTTTTGATTATGTTGACATGACGCACATGTTTGTTATTTTTGTTTTAAGGTTTGGACCAATGTTACCGTGTTTCCAGACTTTATAAATCCTAGAACTAGTGAATGGTGGTACCAGATGATTTCAGAATGGTATAAAAAAAGTACATTTTGATGGACTCTGGATTGTGAGTTATACATATTTTTACAATACACTGCTAGTATTTTCTAATGAGACAAAATACAGCAAGAAAGTGTAAAACAGTGTTTTCAGTAGTCGGGATAGTAATAAAAGTACAATGGTCAAATTTGCTATCATGCAGGTATATCTTTTAAACAAACATTGTATATGTATATATTCACATATATCTAAACTTTCTGATGTTGGATATTGGTTGCTATGCATTAAATGAGAATGTTTGAATCACAGATAAATTTTTAACTCGTTTATTCCCTGTTAGGATATCGACATACTAGATGTACCATTATCACTTGCACAAGGGGTGCAAAGTTGCACATAAAAAAGTCAACAATGGCATTCATTGTTTGTGATCTGTCACCTAACCATTTTTTTCACAAACCATGTACTTTTGTTTACATTGAGGTGCTCTTTTGAGACTGAGGATTTCTTGTGATTAATGGAGCAGAATATCTTCAACACATTTCATTTTCTCATACCTTTCTTAATAACAATTGCTTATTTATCTGCTTATTTAATTGCTTATTTATCTTTCCATTTAATTCTAAAAACTCTAATAATATCATAATTACTGTAAGTTATTCTTCTTCAATAACGAGACACAATCTTGTCGTTGTAGGATATGAATGAACCAGTTCAGTTTGGCAATGGATCATTGATTGGTTGTCCTCAATCTAAGTACGATTATCCACCATATACACCAGGTAGGTACCGTGAACTGTTTATATTTTCACTACTAGAAATTATCATGATTTCATGATTTGTAAAGAAATAATTCCGTGAAAGTCACTGACAACCTGTATTGTAGGACACCAGAGTAAATTTTCACTGCTGCATTATTTTGCAAAATGCAGTGTTGGAAAGTGTTATAGATGCATTTGAATCCCTCCCTTATTTAGAAATGTTTTCCTTTGTTTATTTTAGACGTACTGTAAAGGGGTTAATTATTCACTGGGTTTTGAATTTGCTTATTTCGCTGACTGGAAAATGCGCTAAATTAACACCCAGTGAATATGTAATATTTAGTATGGAAGACATTATCTAAATTATATAACTGTGAATTTAAAACCCACTGAATATGCCTGAAATGATAAATTAGCAAAATTTAAACCTAGTGAAAATTAGTCATTTTACAGTATTGAAGTGCTTATAATCAGTGCGAAATGTTTTTCATTGCCTTTTCAGCCCTCTTATCTCAGGAATAATGCAAAATTTGCACTTGGGCAGTAGCTTGATGCATCAACCTCCACTACACATCGGTTGATACGATAACCGTACTGCCTTAATTTGTTCATACTTTGCTGTATTCCTGTCATAACCTCATAATATAATGCTGATTTACTTATTTTTAATAGGCATATTTGAGGGCATAATAAAAGCTTTCACACTGTGTGCTTCATCAGATCAGTACAAGTCAAAACATTATGATGTACATAGCTTGTATGGACTGACAGAGATGAGTGAGTATATATCGTTATTCCATTTTGATATTGTAGCAATTTATGTAGGTTTCAAAACCATACTGTGTAAAATACTTTATTTTTGCTTTGAATTAATTTTCGCTATTTTCGCTGAAGGAATGATTCAGTGAAAATAAAATCCAGGAAATATACTTTTTTTTCTATATTTTGCATCCAATTTTGCATTCAACTTGTCAAAAATCTGTGAAAATTAATTCCATACAAAAAAAAAAAAAATCTTTTCAGGGAAAATTATTTCCTGCTAAAATAAAGTGTTGTACAGTATTTGGAATTAGTATTGAAGTGTGGGGTAACATAGGCATGGCACCCATGAATATACTTCTCTCTATATTTAGAAAATCAATCTTTTTACAAGGGATGGCATGCTTGTATTTTAAACTCTTATAATCAATACAAAACATGAACAAGCAAGGTTTAGGTTTTTAACTCAACAGGCTGCCAACAATTATACAAATTAGCTACCAAAAATTATTAAAATGCTTTGGTCTACACAGCTGATATCAATAGTGCACATGTATTGAATTGACCTCTGTCAGACTAGTTCATATTGTGGCGATATCTTCAATATTTTTGTGATTTTTGTTAAAAAACGGCTATTTTCCACTTCTACTTGAAAACTACCAGCTCAATTACTTTAATACTAGCTGGGGGTCCATAGCTCTTTTAGTGTTGGTCTTTAGTTTTTGTGATGGTATTTTAGTCATTTCTGATTCATTTTGCGTTATTAATTTGTTATTTTCAGACATTAGGGTTTTTATGGACACTTGTGTAACACAAACATGTTATTACAACAACCATGGAGCTATTTAAAACATGAAACCACTTGTTCTAGTAAATCATTAAAAAGGGTAGCAATACAGTGCAAATTATTTTTTCCTTTCACCTAGTTTTGAGATGCATGTATAAAATATGGTACTGCTTTTTAGCTCCACTGTTAAAGATGACAGGCAGGACGGTTGGTATAGATGATTGCCCATTGTCTCATGTCACCTTTTTTCCAAACAACTTCTTCTTGAACACTAGCCAAATTGCTCTCATCCTAGGTACATAATGTTCCTTTGGTAAGATTTAATCATTTCAATAAAAAGAGGCCATATGTCAAGAACGATACATGGGTGTTAGATGCTCAGTGACGACCAAATGGTAAATAAAGGTTTAAACAATAATTTAATAAAAAATGGCAGTTTGAAAAAAAACTGTTTTATTTATAATCTTAATTAATTTTCAGCTTTTCCACTGATATTTCGAGTACTAATTATCACATTTCAATGAATCTAGAACTATGCAAAGACCCAATTAGTTTTCGGTAAATATTTATGCATATTAATCACCTAATTTGCATAACTAACCAATTTTCACACTGATATCTCAAGTGCTAATCATCACATTTCAATGAAACTTTGTACATGGATGCTGTAGGACAATATACAGACCTGATTAATTGTGGGTTAAAATCTGTACATATTAATTACCTAATTTGTATAATTGACCAATTTTGGGCTATCACACTGATATCTAAAGTACTAATTATTCCATTTCAATGAAACTTAGTACAATGATGCTCTAAGACAATGTACAAAGCTGATTAGTTTGGGGTTAAAATCTGTTCATATTAATTCCCTAATTAGCATAATAATTCATAATTTTTTGGTTCTATTCACATTTCAATAAAACTTGGTACATAGATGGTCTGTTACATTGTGCAGACCTCATTAGTTTTACAATCTGTTCATATTAATTTTCTGATTTGCATAAATAGTTTTCAGTTTTTCCATCAATATCTCAAGGACAAGTATTTTCGAATTATTTTTTAACGTGTTTCCAATACTCTCAGCACATGGGAGTTCTTTCTAAGCTTTCTTTGATTAGTAATTTTAGTCAAAACAATAATATTTTATAGTAAGATTATTCAATACCACAAGATACATATTCAATGTTTATTATATGCTTCCAATGCATGTGTTATCTTGTAAGCCTAATTAAGGCTGCTGCCCAATATAAAACATTTTTTTAGGAGAAGGGTCTAAAACTAAAAATGTGCCCTCAATCTTCTGATTTATTTGTTTCTTTTGTTTATATGCACAGGTTTAATTGTGGCATTGGTCCACTAATATTTGCTGATCAGTTCATACAGCTGCCAAGTTCACTGGCATCTGAGTACATATATGGACTTGGTGAACACCGTGGTAGTTTTCTACATGATGTCAACTGGTCTAGATATGCTTTCTGGAGCAGGGATGTTTTCCACGCTGTAAGTACAATGTAATGTGGACTACAGTGGGCGCTGTTAATAGTTTTCCAGATTAAGTTTTTGTCAGTTCCAGAATTTGATAATTTTTTTTGTGTTTTATCTGACTTGAAAACTGGAAAATATTAATGATATTTATTTATTTTCCCATTATTTAGGAAAATTTAAACTTGTATAGTGTTCATCCATTCTATCTGTCTATTGAAGATGATGGCAATGCACATGGTGTGTTCTTACTCAACAGCAATGCTATGGGTATGTATGATAGTTGTATATTCTCTGAGAAATTGTCATGGAACTGTTAACCTTTTTACCACCAGTTCCCTCTTTTCATCACCAATTCACAAAATAGTCCAATTTATAGTCTGCACTTTCCGTCAGAAGGTTAGGACAAAATTAGCCAAAATTTTTGAGTAAAAACTGAAAATTGACTCAAACTTTGTCTGTTGGCTCTGAAATTAGAATATAAGAAAAAAAGTGCAGAAAATTTGGCCGAGAAAGTCTGATGTTGAAAAGGTTTAGAAGTTAAGATAGAACAATCCTCAATTTTGTATATTATACTATTTTTTTACAATTCACCATGCAACATATACTTCCTGAGTATAATCCTTCATAATCTGGAAAAACATAAAAATTACTTTGAAGTCACACTAATTGAAAGGACTGTGGTTACAAAGCAATGGATATGAACCTTACGCATTAAAATTTTGTTTCAAATAAACAACACATATTTGACCCAATTGCAACTTGTATCAAGCGCATGATTCTCAAACATTAGTTTATTTTCATGATGTATCATTGTGTTCAACCAAAATGTTTATCGTAAAAATTTGTTTTGCTTCGTTGACTGCATAGTCAGCAAGTTCTAACTAAAAATGCTACATAAATTGGTTTCCACCCTCCTTATGGCTCATTCATTTATTTATGTATTAACCTTATTAACTAACGAGATCTAGTGTTACCCTAGCTATATCAAATTATTCCTTTGTTTACTGTTTTCAGAGTCAATTTTTCAGACGTCTCCATCCATCACATGGAGGACTGTTGGTGGTGTTTTAGATTATGTCTTCTTTGGACCCAGCCTTGACCAAGTGATACAGCAATACACTGAAGTGATTGGAAGAACATTTATGCCACCGTATTGGGGTTTGGGATTCCACCTGTGTAGATGGAGATATGAAACTGTTGATGGTACAAGAAAAGTCACTGACAGAATGAGAAATGCCAAAATACCACAGGTATTGTTATTTTAGACTTTTTATCAGTAGATGGCTTGTGTCATAATTTTTCTAATAATTTTTGTACTTCTCATCAAACTTAAAAATGTTTATCAATTGTTTATGTTTAAAGATAATTCTCATGAATATTTAAATTTACTTCTCTGAACTAGGATGTACAGTGGAATGACATTGACTACGCTGTAGCCTACAAAGATTGCACTTTAAATAAGAAAGTATTTGGGGATTTACCAAAATTCATTGATGAACTTCATAACAATGGCCAACACTATATACATATCATGGTAAGTTAGGGATTCAGTATTTTTTAACCCATGCATGTGTATAAGTGTAAAATGTCATAGGAAATGTAATTCATATACTGATCAGGCTCTACACTAAATGGCCATACGAATAGTTTTCATTTATCAAAATAATTTGGGATTCCAGTAGATTATTATGTCATTGTAATTTTGATTGGACATATATTCAAATCAACTTTTGGAAGCTGGTTACATAATTTAGACTTAACTAAAACATGTTTGACTCAAACCAAAAATTTCTACATATTATTCACCAAGCCACTAGCATACAAACTAAGAAGTGTACCCTCAATTCGCTCAGTCTCTGGAATAGAAATTCCAAATAACACTTCCTACACAATTCAAGAGCTTTTGATCTTGACATTGGTAATACTAAAGTTCAGAGCTTATTGTTTTGTTTGTTTTGATTGAAAGGATCCTGGTATTGCCGCTGACAGTGCCCCTGGTACATAGATAGATAGATAGATATTTTATTTGACACAAAATTTAGCATGAATGAAAAAAACATACAATAAATCAATGGTCAAGAAAAACACAAACAAAACAATAGACTAAACTAAAGCTTAGATATAAAATCAATAAATTTTCCCAAGCAATTGACAATGAAGCTATCTTTAGTGCCTAGCAAGCACTTGAATTTCTCAAGAGTTGATAACTTGCAAATGTTGTCATCATAAATTGCTAATTCAGCTTCAAATTTAGTACGAGCTTGTACAATCTGACTATTTTTACAATTGAGTAAAACATGGAATTCATCCCCAATAGCCTGTTCATTACATAGAAAACAAAACCTTTGCTCTGGAGGTGTTTTATTATATCTAAGTTTTTCAATTGGCAACGCGTGAGAAGAAATGCGAAACTTAGTGAAGCTGACCCTGTGTTGCACATTTTTTATTTGTTCTAAATATGGTTCAAATTCAAAATTTTGTTTAAACTTGTTAAAAGTACGTAGCTTATTCTTTTCTGGTTTAAATACCGTTGGCAACCAGACTTTATTATAGTAAACTTGTTTGAATTTGGTTTTGAATTCTATAATGTTAGATTCATCGCTAATTTTAGTTAATGTGAATAATCTTTTAACAAATGCTGTTCATGAATTACCGTTCATTTTATTGTCAGTATTAAAAGCACAGTCCAGAAGATGATTATGTTTAATTGATTTTAGCTTTTCATAATTTTTCAATGTTTGTGAACTAATGTCAATAATGAGATGATAGCTACCAAGTTCAGCTCTAGATGCTGCATTGCTGGCTTTATTATTAACACCTAAAATCTGTTTGCAAAGTTTAATGTGGAGTTGTTCAAAGTATGTTTTGTCATTAAACAGACTTTGTATAAAATTGTCTTCAGTTATTTCGTTATTTTTTGTTTTAACAAGTTTGAAAGTAAAAGCCCCCCATATCTCAGATCCATATAATAAAATGGGTAGGATTGTACTGCGATATAACTGAATAGCATTTTTTGGCGAAACTATATAATTGTGTAGGCTAAGTGTTTGTTTTAATGCACCTATTGCACACATTGCTTTTTTGACTAGATTATTGATAGCAATTGTAAAATTACCACTACTTTGAAAAGTGATACCTAAGTAGGTATATGTTGGGACAACTTTTACCTGTTGGTCTCCTAAGTAAAATTTGCCATCTATCTTTCTTCCCCTGTTATTAAAAATAATAATTTTAGTTTTGTTAATATTAACTCCAAGTCTCCATTTGATACAGTAGCTTTTAAACAAATTAAGATTATCTTGTAGTCCTGTACTTGTGTTTGAAAAAATGACAATGTCATCTGCAAAAAGTAGGCAATTAATATTGGTGCCATTAAGACTGACAGACTCAGATTGTTTAAGACTGTCAGATAGGTCATTGATGTATATGTTAAATAGTAATGGGCTTAAGTTGCATCCTTGTTTAACACCACTAGATGATACAAATGGTTTGGTGCACCCCTGACCAGTCTTAATAGCATAGCTAGTATTTGAATACATTGATTGAATCAAATTTATACATTTTCCTGTCACTCCTGCTTTCCCTAATTTAAATAATAGCCCTTCACGCCAAACACTATCAAAAGCTTTGCATAAGTCATCAAAGCAGGCATAAAGATATTTCTTGCCAATGCTATTTGTATATTTATTGATAATTGAATGAAGATGTTGTCTGTTGTTTATTGATAATTGAATGAAGATGTTGTCTGTTGTTTATTGATAATTGAATGAAGATGTTGTCTGTTGTCCTCCTATTCTTTCTAAATCCAAATTGAGAATCTTGTAAGAAATTATTATTGTTAAGAACATTTTGAATTCTATTATGAATAATGCTATTAAAAATATATATGAACCATTCGATCTTGGTAAAAAAATGGACATCTTTATTAAACTGGATGGAAAATACATAGAAGGGAAGGTATGTATTCTATGCGAGGAAATTTATTTACATTATGCTTTGTATTTGTGTAGAATTGTATTTGTGAGAATATGTCGACATGACGCACATTTTAATTATTTTTGTTTTAAGGTTTGGACCAATGTTACCGTGTTTCCAGACTTTATAAATCCTAGAACTAGTGAATGGTGGTACCAGATGATTTCAGAATGGTATAAAAAAGTACATTTTGATGGACTCTGGATTGTGAGTTATACATATTTTTACAATACACTGCTAGTATTTTCTAATGAGACAAAATACAGCAAGAAAGTGTAAAACAGTGTTTTCAGTAGTAGGGATAGTAACAAAAGTACAATGGTCAAATTTGCTATCATGCAGGTATATCTTTTAGACAAACATTGTATATGTATATATTCACATATATCTAAACTTTCTAATGTTGTATATTGGTTGCTATGCATTAAATGAGAATGTTTGAATCACAGATATATTTTTAACTCGTTTATTCCCTGTTAGGATATCGACATACTAGATGTACCATTATCACTTGCACAAGGGGTGCAAATTTGCGCATAAAGTCAACAATGACATTCATTGTTTGTGATCTGTCACCGAACCATTTTTTTCACAAACCATGTACTTTTGTGCAACAATTTATTATTTAATTAATATATTTTCGTTGAAAACATTTTGTAAATAATGTAATGTAATGTAAATAATAATTAAATGTGTTTGGAAATACAAGCATGTGTTTGGGGTTAAATTCCCAATATGCAAGCATGTGTGTGGGGATTTAAATTGCAATATGAATGTGTGTGGGTGTGTGTGTGGGGATTTAAATTGCAATATGAATGTGTGTGAGGGGGTTAAATTGTAATATGAATGTGTGTGGGTGTATGTGGGGGGTTAAATTGTAATATGAAAGCGTGTGTGTGGGGATTTAAATTACAATATGAATGTGTGTGTGTGGGTGTGTGTGTGTGGGGATTTAAATTGCAATATGAATTTGTGTGGGTGTGTGTGGGGATTTAAATTGCAATATGAATGTGTGTGAGGGGGTTAAATTGTAATATGTGTGTGGGTGTATGTGGGGGTTAAATTGTAATATGAATGTGTATGAGGGGGTTAAATTGTAATATGAATGTGTGTGGGTGTGTGTGAGGGGGTTAAATTGTAATATGAATGTGTGTGGGGTAGAATAGAATAGTTAGGGGGTTTCCTTGGGGTGAATAAACATGTTTATGGGGGGGTACAGTGGGTGTTTTGATTAGTTTTTTGTGGGTCAGTGTTCAGTACATATTGATCTTTTCATTCTTAATTAGCTCAGTTTGTTTTTAATATTTGAGGATATTTTTAGTTTGTTTGATCTTTTTATTTTTTTAATTTTTAATATTTTTATTTTTAATATTTCAAATTACAGTTTTATTTTATTTTATTTTTAAGTATTGATTATTTGTAATAATTTGTTTTTAATATTTTCAAGTATTGATTATTTGTAATAATTTTTTTTTAATATTTTTAAGTATTGATTATTTGTAATAATTTTTTAATATTTGTATATTGTTTTAGATTGTTTGTATTCTGTTTCCACAGTGGGTGGTTTAATTAAATGAGCGGGGGAGGGGTATTGAATAAATTTAATGGTGGTGTGTATGCATTGAAGTGTGTGAAATGGTGTGATTTGAATACACATGTTATGTACATTTGATGTCATCCACACATTTATTGTATTTATAAGGACTTGTACATAGCGTAGGAGATGATATGGTGGTAGGACACCGTGCTTACCATAAATGTCTTGGATAAAACATTATATTGTAAAAACTGATATTTGTAATACATTAAAGAAACAAATTAAAATGTGTGATTATTTATTTGTGATACTATTACAGGAAGCGTAACATTTGTGGTAAGTGAAAGTTATTTTCATGCCATATACTGTGGTTATCTTTTGCAAGAAAGCAAGTTAAAATACATGGATATGCCACATTATAAATGATTAGTAAATATGTGGGTGTCCATGTAGAAATAGACCAAATGTTATGCAATGTGAAAATAGGCCTACATGTATGTACAGTTTGCTGTAAATTGTTTAGCACAATTATGCAACCATGCAGAAGACAGGTGCTCCCAGAATCCACTGCATCTATCGAAATATTAGAGATTATTACAAAAATACTGCAAAGTATGCACAACGCGAGTCATATCACCCGATACATCACATACTTCTCGAGTGCATACTATCCAGTATTTTTGTGATAAGCTTGTTATTATTCATCTATTCCCTGCTTGTAGAAATAATTTAATAAGAGATAACAGATTGAAGAATACTCCGTACAGCATTTTATTGAGTGGTAAATGTGCGATGTATAATAATGCAACTTATACATGTCCATTAGTTCAGTTTAAAATTATGGTTACTTTTAAACTAAACTGTTCTTTGTACGTGACTGAAAATTGTTATCAGATTCGTTAAGACAAAAACAATTCACTCTGAACTTCAAAATCGTTTAATTATTAAAAATCTTTTGATCTCAATAAAAGATGGCAATTGCAGCTTTTATCCGATCCAAAGTAATGCCATGTTTTTATTTACGATTATCAGAAAATGGTTTTACAAGCGTACAGTTTTGGTCAGAGTCGAGTAAATTGCATGAGAGCGAAAATGATTTCCTATATTAAAATCGTCCAGTGATTTGATCTGTCATCTATGATCACTGATTGGTGCACTCTACTGAATGGCCACCCAAAGTACCTAAATACCAAGTATAAAAGCGATTGCGCTGGTAGTTTTCAAAAATATCCGCTAGAAATAGGTTATGGGTACCAACACCAAATCAACAAAATCTGATAGAGGTCCACCAATTGACTGTAAGTGAACCATTCTATATATACTTGCATTATCTCTAGAGCTCACTTTGTGAAGTGCCTTCGTTCTCTCTCGCTGCATTTACTCAACAACCTGTCGTAAGAAGTTCCATTTTTCACACACTCCCCTAATTTCTGGCCCGACTTCGTGGTGCTACAAGGAATCTATACTTCATATCACTACACATGCATGCAAACTAATTAGTTTGACCAGTTCTGGAATTAAAGCCAAAACCAATTTACAGGGCAGCAGTTGAATTGTGATTATGATGGTGTCACCCCAAGCCTTACAGAAAACTGAGTAATATAGCGTATATGAAAAAATGTGTAATCCTTTGAGGTGTAAGCTGTCTGTGGCAGAGACTGATTCTGGACCCTCAACCACGCCACCAATGGCAGAAATCAGTAAAGGTTTGGAGAATGTACATGCAGGAATTAGGGTAGTACAGAATATCGATTAGTGGATATGATTACTGCACTGCCTTTGTACATACTTTGCTGTATTAATAACCGCATATCTGGAAAATTAAGACAGAATGCCACTTGTGTGTTTTCGACAAATGCAAATAATCATGTTAAAACAGCCTAACCTGTGTATAGTGATCACTCAAGTTACAATAAAACCAGTGTATAGTGACCACACAAGGTACAGTCAAACCAGTGTATAGTGACCACACAAGGTACAGTCAAACCTGTGTATAGTGACCACACAAGGTACAGTCAAACCAGTGTATAGTGACCACACAAGGTACAGTCAAACCTGTGTATAGTGACCACACAAGGTACAGTCAAACCAGTGTATAGTGACCACGCAAGGTACAGTCAAACCAGTGTATAGTGACCACACAAGGTACAGTCAAACCAGTGTATAGTGATCACACAAGGTACAATAAAACCAGTGTATAGTGACCACACAAGGTACAGTCAAACCAGTGTATAGTGACCACACAAGGTACAGTCAAACCTGTCTATAGTGACCACACAAGGTACAGTCAAACCAGTGTATAGTGACCACACAAGGTACAGTCAAACCAGTGTATAGTGACCACACAAGGTACAGTCAAACCTGTGTATAGTGATCACACAAGGTACAGTCAAACCAGTGTATAGTGACCACACAAGGTACAGTCAAACCAGTGTATAGTGACCACACAAGGTACAGTCAAACCAGTGTATAGTGACCACACAAGGTACAGTCAAACCCGTGTATAGTGATCACTCAAGGTACAGTCAAACCTGTGTATGGTGACCACACAAGGTAGTCAAACCCGTGCATAGTGACCACACAAGGTACAATAAAACCAGTGTATAGTGACCACACAAGGTACAGTCAAACCAGTGTATAGTGACCACACAAGGTACAGTCAAACCTGTGTATAGTGACCACACAAGGTACAGTCAAACCAGTGTATAGTGACCACACAAGGTACAGTCAAACCTGTGTATAGTGACCACACAAGGTACAGTCAAACCAGTGTATAGTGACCACACAAGGTACAGTCAAACCAGTGTATAGTGACCACACAAGGTACAGTCAAACCAGTGTATAGTGATCACACAAGGTACAATAAAACCAGTGTATAGTGACCACACAAGGTACAGTCAAACCAGTGTATAGTGACCACACAAGGTACAGTCAAACCTGTGTATAGTGACCACACAAGGTACAGTCAAACCAGTGTATAGTGACCACACAAGGTACAGTCAAACCAGTGTATAGTGACCACACAAGGTACAGTCAAACCTGTGTATAGTGATCACTCAAGGTACAGTCAAACCTGTGTATAGTGATCACACAAGGTACAGTCAAACCAGTGTATAGTGACCACACAAGGTACAGTCAAACCAGTGTATAGTGACCACACAAGGTACAGTCAAACCAGTGTATAGTGACCACACAAGGTACAGTCAAACCTGTGTATAGCGACCACACAAGGTACAGTCAAACCCGTGTATAGTTAACACTCAAGGTACAGTCAAACCTGTGTATGGTGACCACACAAGGTAGTCAAACCCGTGCATAGTGACCACACAAGGTACAATAAAACCAGTGTATAGTGACCACACAAGGTACAGTCAAACGTGTATAGTGACCACACAAGGTACAATAAAACCTGTGTATAGTGACCACACAAGGTACAGCCAAACCTGTGTATAGTGACCACACAAGGTACAGTCAAACCTGTGTATAGTGACCACACAAGGTACAGTCAAACGTGTATAGTGACCACACAAGGTATAGTCAAACATGTGTATAGTGACCACACAAAGTAATCAAACAAGTATGACTTGAAACAAATCAGCAAAATTATTCTTGAAAGGTTGGTCTTTATACACACGATGCTATGTTATGCCATGGGATGCTAAAAAGTTGTCATTATAAACAATATTTATATAGAGGTTGTCATTGATACAGGTTTGAATGTATGATAGTCAATA
Source organism: Saccoglossus kowalevskii (assembly GCF_978046115.1). Taxonomy (NCBI): domain Eukaryota; kingdom Metazoa; phylum Hemichordata; class Enteropneusta; family Harrimaniidae; genus Saccoglossus; species Saccoglossus kowalevskii. The sequence continues at coordinate 273,624 of NC_140661.1, forward strand.
GTATATAGAATTTTTTAAATATGGTTTTGTTTTGTTTTTAGAAAAATAATATTCATAAAATTATTTATTTTTAAATACTTCTAGAAATGAACAAGTACATTGTAAGATAAGTAGTACCATTTGTAACCATTTTAAAACTTTGCGTTGAGATATATATATACATCCTTGTCATGGGTAACCATGGTAACATGTTTTGAAACTATTTCTTGTAATATAAAATGTCACATATCTTAAAATAAAGAAAATTACATTATTTTTTCTATGAGGTAGCATAGTATAACGATAGGAGATGGTCGATCACCGCCCAACTTCCGTTGCACGATCATCACGTGTACGACTGTGAAGCTGCGAGGACGGGCGCAATGTTGTTTGTTCGCTCGCTGTAGTGTACTTTGGGGCCACCCACGTAGGTATAGCGTAAGTTAGTGAAATTTACAACGTGCTAGCCATTAACCATAGCGCACACGAGGATAGCGCACAAAAGTCGGTGAAATCGACAACGCAGTGTGTCACCGACATCGACTTATGCACAATACCTACACTTAAATGGGGGTCGAGTTGACCAGAAGCCGTTCCAACGAGGTTCCGGTCAAGTCGCACCTGAAACCTACTCGCCCTAAACCAACTCGATTTCGTTTTCAACCGGCGTTGTCGATTTCAACGCAAAAAATACCGGTGTTGTCAATTTCGGGTTGGTATCGGGCGAGTTACCGTAATTTCGGACGAGTTGAGTTTGGTGCGGGCAAAACTTAAATCGTTCAAACAATCCGGTACAAATCTAAACGAGTTTTGAATTCAAACGTTATGGCATAACATATGAAAATTGGTGCTACAAGTCTTAGTAGGGGATTTGGATTATAACGCGATCTAAATCCAACGTTAAGCCTATAAACGTTCCATTGTTTTTAGTGCCAAACCCCTTTGTTAAGTACAACAACAAATATTTCGTTGGTGTTTGTGAGCTCTTGTGTGATTGGTCAATGCATGGACAGCTCTTCCACTTCCGTGTTTTACTCCCTATCAATTTGGGCCCTGTTTAACCATAGACAGTATAGTAGTATAGTAACACCAATGCCAAACTTAGGCAGAGCTGGAATATTATGATGAGCAAGTAAACAATGACGTCATATTTACTTCCATGCGATGTCACTAATTAATTGAATAAAATTAAAAGTTAGTTTCAGACGGCAGTAATGTTTCCGTACATGTTATATTCAGTCTGTACCCCATTTTCGACAAAATATTTGAATATTTTTTGTTTTCATGGGGCATGAATCTTATTATGTTATTGTTTACCGACTATGCTCGTTTTTTTATTTTCTCTGCCACGCATTTTTTTTCAAACAGACTTTGAATCCGTATGTTCTCTCGTCTGTCACCATCTTGACAATAGCTCACACTCTTTCAACCGGAATTCATGTCTAAGGTTGTACCCCGTTTTCGACAAAATACTCGAATATTTTAGTTTTCCTGATGCATGAATCTTCTTATTATGTTATTTTCCACCGACTGTGCTCGGTTTTTGTTGTTCTCTGTCTTGCACTTATTTTGAAATTAACTTTCAATCCGTCCGTTTTCATGTCTGTCGTCATCTTGACTACTTATTCACACTCTTTCAAACGGAATGCATGTGTAAGTTTGTACCCCGTATTCGACAAAATACACGAATATTATTGTTTTCATGATGCATGAATCGTCAAATTTTGTTATTTTCACTGACTACACTTGTTTTTTGTTGTTGTCTGCCTCGCATTTTTTTAATAGACTTTCATTCCGTTTTCCGTTTTCACGTCTGTCGCCATCTTGACTACACGTCCAGTCTTTCAGCCTGAATGCACGTCTACCTACGTTATACCCTGTTTTTATTATTAATAACTCGAATACTTGTGAATAAATGAGGCACGATTGTCTTTATTATTTTATTTTCACTATTTTCGGGTTTTTGTTAGCGTTTCAAAGGGTTTTTTTACGTGACGATCAAGAAAACGCAAATCTTCGCTATTTTCGATGTTGATGCCCGGGCTCTGAATCACACACACAGAGTTGTTAACATGAATTGCTGTGTCTACTGCGTTTGGATCTTCTTCACTATCATTTCCACCATCATCAAAATCCGGAAAAAAAACATCGAGCAAATCATCTACACACGGGAACTCGTGATCAGCAACGGCCATTTAGAGTACCGATGGAATACCGTAGGCGACTCTTATCAACGAAATTACGCAGTCCGCTTCATTTATTGTTTAGTTTGATAATTTATAATCATATATTCAGTGTGAGACTGTTGCTTTCAAGTTGTGTTAATACAAAGATGATTTAAACTTGTCCCTTCGGTTACCAACGTATTCAATATAAGGAAATAGCATGTGTGTGCGTTTGCGTGAGTGAAAGATGCAGGCGAAATTTCTCGTCAGTTCTATATATTTCGAACGCGCGTGGTCGGCGCCTTTGATTGCGTTTATTTTGTTCTTTCATTCGCGAAATCTATCACTGGCACCGTTTATTTTGTCATGTCTCACAACTGAATGTCCAAGCTGACTTTGTTTTGGTTGTATATAGTTTTGTGGACAAGGGAGGTCATCTTGGTTGCCTAATTAACTAATTAAAATACCTGTCAGGCATCTCTACCTTAACGAGAAATGGAAATAAATATTTAGTTTATGTTAACGGTTAGTTTAAATCAGTTTAACTTTTTTCCAGCCTACCCCGCTACAATAGAATCGCTGGAGTTGCTTGTCCTTCCTACTATATTGTCTATGGTTTAACTCCGGGGTTACGTCCAAACGCCACCCTCTTGACTGGAGATCTGCGTTAGAAAATAAACCTTTGTTGTTGCGGTGTACGCAAGAAGATGAACTACTTATGTTTTTAACATCACTTCACCTATTAACAATTCACCCCTAGACGTGATAATTTCATTTCAATAGTAAAAATCCGTTCTCAAAAATCCAAATAATCACAACCTCACCGAAATTCATTTTCTATTCTTACCCACAAGCCACACCCAGACCATTCATCAAAACGAGTAGTCTGGGGTATACTAGTACTCTGACCCATGCCGAGGACTTCCTGTTTGTAATGCTATATGATAAATCAGATTAACTATCACGTGAAACCAAAGACAATTGTCTTTGGTGAAACCAAATGAAATTCATTCTAAAATAACGTACTTATACCCAATTGATTCTGGAAAAAAATGACATTTGCAATAATAATCGACGAGCAGGTACGGGTAGTAACGTTCGGTTGACGAAATAGACGATACAACAGTACTGATTGGACCTACATGAATGCTACTCTATTTCACATAACCAAATGTTGTTGTTTTTTTGCTGTTGTAAATTATCTTCGGTAATAACTCCGAAAGTGAAGTCTTATATCTTCAGCAGAACGTAGCCGTTAAAACGAGTTTGTTTCGATCCATCATCGCTTAAGCAGCATACAATTTATTTATTTTTTGACTCATTTAAAAAATACGAACGGTGTCAATATTTAAAACTGCATTTTGTCTGTCTCTAGCGTGCCTCAGAATGATATAGATCTTGGCCGATCGTATTTTTACAAAGGACCTGAATGTACAGCACTAATTTCACCCAACCTCCTGCTCGCTTCTGCTTTTCGATTATCATTTTTAATCGCTTTTGCAACCGCTTGTTGAATAATTTTCGCTTATTTTTTCGAGCGCGCGAACCCAGAAATATCGCCCGTCTGCATGCTCGCATTTTAAATACATGGCCGTGGCATCAATATGTTCCTGGTGTATCTGCTCTCTGCCCTAAGGAATTAGCATTGCCTGTATCACGTAATTGTCTCGATAATCATGTTGTTGAAACGATATAGCAGCCCAGGATTCAAACGGAACACAGTCCCGCTGTACGTTCGTGAACGAAACAAAGTATGATGGTTTGGAAGTGTCGTTCGAAATTAAATAATAGTTAATACTCATTGAATCCTCAAACTTTAGCACTAAAACAACCATTTCGACAACTCATGTGCCAGTCTTCAGTGTTTGAACAAGCGGTCAGTGTTTTTAATAAGCGAGTGAGAAAAATAAAGGGATAAAAACATGGTCGTGTTTCCGGTCGGAAATTAAGTGATATGTTATAAAATGTTATAAAAACGAAATATTGGGCGAAATGAGTATTGATGCCCATTTATAGTTGACATGCGTCACCAAATGGGGACATGGTTAGAGTTGGTAGTACCAGTACTAGCATACGCGGGGAGGGAGTCCAGAGAGGGAACAGCCAGCATCCCTTTTACGGGAAAACGTGAAATCTCGACGGATTTGTTTCGTTCTCACATGTAATATCAGGTTTTGCGGGCTTCTGAGTTCAAAAATGATGACTAAATCAGCTAAAAAGCAAGCGTTTAGAAACATACCTATGCAGAAGTTGATTTGCCAGTACTTAATCCATTTTTAACACCTAGGCTACTCTATTGACATTGGTTGTTTATTTCATGGATTTGGCACTTGAGGTAGCTGATAAGCCGTGTCGAAAACGTGCACAAAACGACCATTCTGTGCACGTTTTCGACACGGATTAAAAACCAGTTGTAAGCACAAATTTTCATATGAATGTATCGACGTGCATTCAGATATATGCTAAATAAATAAATAAATAAATAAATAAATAAATAAATAAATAAATAAATAAATAAATAAATAAATAAATAAATAAATAAATAAATAAATAAAAATATCAAAACATATCGAGAAATCATTTTATGCCGATTTTATACCATATCATCAGTTTTTTCTTGACGTTCAATTTTAAAATGATTTCGTTTTATTGTGGATCGAAACAGTAAAATTACATAAAACATATAGTCACCGAACTACTTCGCGCAAAAAATGTCTCATGGAACCATTTCTTTTTCTATTTCCTTAAGCAACGGTTTATATGCCATATCTCCGAAATCTTTTTCAGTAACTCGCGACGATAAAACAATGTCGTTATGAATGTACTTATGTTTTTTTGCAAATTATTTCCTATGAAATAATGTTTTACTATGGATTTCTATGGAAATAGTTTGAAAAAAGGTTTTCATTTGTTTCAACAGTTTCTGGAAAAACATGACTTGAAAGTGAATCTCGGTATTTTATGTTGTTCAAACGGGGTTCCTAAACCAACTCGCCCGAAACAAACAGTATTTCGTTTTCAACCGGTGTTGTTGATTTCAACGTAAAAAAATACCGGTGTTGTAGATTTCAGTCTGGTATCAAGCGAGTTAATTTCGGCCGAGTTGGATTTGGGGAGGGGGGTCGATTCGTCCCAAATCACATTCGTCCCAAGTCGATTTGTCCCACAATTAGATTCGTCAGATTATGAGACTTGGAAAAAAAAGAGTGAAATCTGGATTAAAGTATTTCCTCTCTCTTCCCCTACTATCTTCCATGCACGGAACGTCCACGGAAGTTGTCATATTAAGGATGTAGTAGACTTTCGTGGTGATTTTTTTTTCTTTTGTCATAAATTTGTTTTTGCGTATCTGTTAACCGACTTAATTAGTTGATTATTAGCGAATTGCTGTGTTATTTCTGTCATCGTGTAGGTCTATTTGAAGTTTTGGACGGAACTTGGCTCAGTGATTTGGAACTAATTACAAGATACCGTCGCTATTCTGACATCCGTAGTTATTAATGTAGTGAACGATTAATCAAAAGATATGACGTATTCAGTACTTAGTGTGATTGGCTTTATGATTGAAGGTTACGCCCTAGATTCTTTTTACTGCATTGTAATTGGTCAGAGTTTTGAAAATGAATAAAGAGAGTTTGAGTTGGTCTTGGCGAATACTCCACGACAGACGCAGTCCGAGAGAGTCCAGGGGCGAGCCTTGAGAGAGTCCAGTCTTGGGCGAGTCTTGGTTCAGCCTTGTGAGAGTCTTGGGGACTTTTCCCCAGGGCGCTGTGTCTTATAGAGTGCTCCAAAAGATCGACTAAGACGAGAGCTGAAACGTATTTCGTTGTCTGTGCCTTATTTGACTGTACAGTTAAAGTGACTTTCCCGATCCCGTACCTCAAGGGGACGAGATAGAGAGACGAGACGAGTTCCCCCTGGCAATTGTGGAGAACCCCCAGAGAGAAGAGAATTTTACCCCCTGATAACACCATAGTAACCACCTCGAATGATGACGCCAATATACTGTCACTGGAGACTGAACGACACGACATCAACACACAGGATGAGCATGTCGAAACGACAAATATCGCCAGCGAAGTCTGCAGTATCTGGCAACGCTTGCGGTGAAGCGAATAACACGAGGCTCGTCGACCTGGATATATTGATTTCGAATCTGGCTGACCACTGTAAATGTTCTCGGTGTAAAATAGGAAAAATATATATCCACGAAGAATCTCGTTATGGCTGGGGATCTCACTTTAGTCTCCGGTGTACATGTGGCCTTTCGAACATAACACATGCACGCGGATTGGCTAAGAATACGAGGTAGTCAAAAATAGTCTAATCAGGTCCATTGTGTCATGTGGGACGGCAGATTTCAAGTGAATTTGAGTGACTCGTCAGTGGCTCGTAGACAAAGCTACACGTAAAAGTTACACGTACATTCATAGCTCTTGGAAATGAAAACTGTTTTGTGCTGGTAATAATTGTATAACAATCGTACTGCAAGTCGACAAAAATAAACTAAACGAAACTCCGATTGTAACGAGTTATAGAGCAAAAACGACGACGTGTAATTCACAACAGTGCTGTCTGCAAGCTTGACTGACTTGCTTCCAAGCGGATTCAGTCAGCAAATAGTAGGCCCTTGTTTTTACTTGAATTACGATTTTTAATCGATATTCAACAACAAAAGTTTCATCGGCGGTATTTAGTAAAAAATAAAAAAAGCGTAGCTTAACCGAGTACTCGCATCTCATTATGTAGTTCTGCTCTGATGACATTTTCGCTTGGTTCAGGTGCCGTGGCTTACGAGAAAGGGAGCGTGACATGACAGTGTTCAAGTTTAACGGTCACACGTTTTGTACATAAACAATTGCCAAATTTGTTGTGATATGGTATAACACTCGAAACTAAGCTTGTCAAGCAAATAAACTTAAATTGATTACACTGTTTATTCAAGGGCGGCCATACTTCGTTTTCACGTTGCTTTTTTCAAATTATCGATTTTTTTATAACTTTATCGGCCATGTACCAAACGGGTTGTTTTGATTTTTATAAAACCAACACAATAGCTGTCTTAAACAACAAATAACTGAATACGATGCGCCGGACAGAAAATATCCTCTCGACTGTGCTACTTTTGGTTTTTTAGTCTTTTCAGCCCTTTGAAAAGTAACGTGTCTAAAACCACAAAAATCACGATTACGCAAACAGTTCTTGTCCGATTTCATTGATTTTTTTCAGAGATTGAACTCAAGATCAATTGAAAACAAAATATAAAATCTTTTTCAAGTATCAGTAATACTTCATGACTAATTGACCTGTGAAAACAGAGCACTCTAATTTATTACAGAATTCTTCTCCGCCACTTTGTAAACGAACCAAACAATTCAGAAACTATCTATTTTACATTATGTTTGGGAACATTCTCGTTTTCCTTTTCTCATGTGTTTTCGTTTTTTAGTAACAGTAAAAATAGCAGAACAATCGTTTTTGTTTATTTAGCAGTCACGTGACTTAATTAATGTTGACATTTGTGTTATTTTTGGATAGAGTGTTGCAAGGGCTACAATAACATGTAAAAATTGTTAGTCATTAATCATTATTATTTCTTTTATCAAGCTTTTTCTGTTTTGCCCACATCTTACATTACTACATCCTTAAAACAAATCACACCAACTTTCTCGGACATATTCGAACGTGAAAATAAAATCACTACTTTTCAGCACTTTGCCACAACTTTTCAGTATTTTGCCACACTTTTCAGTGCTTTGCCACTACTTTGCCACAACTTGTCAGTACTTTGCCACACTTTTCAGCACTTTGACACTACGTTTCAGTACTTTGCCACTACTTTTCAGCACTTTGCCACAACTTTTCTGTACTTTGCCACTACTTTTCAGCACTTTGCCACAACTTTTCAGTACATTGCCACATTTTTCATTACTTTGCCACAACTTTTCAGTACTTGCCACTACTTTTCAGCACTTTGCCGCACTTTTCAGTACTTTGCCACGACTTTGCCACAACTTTTCAGTACTTTGCCACACTTTTCAGCAATTTGCCACTGCTTTTCAGTAGTTTGCCACCACTTTTCAGCACTTTGCCTCAACTTTTCAGTATTTTGCCACACTTTTCAGTGCTTTGCCACTACTTTGCCACAACTTGTCAGTACTTTGCCACACTTTTCAGCACTTTGCCACTGCTTTTCAGTACTTTGCCACTACTTTTCAGCACATTGCCACAACTTTTCTGTACTTTGACACACTTCTCAGTACTTTGCCACTACTTTTCAGCACTTTGCCACAACTTTTCAGTACTTTGCCACACTTATCAGTGCTTTGCCACCACTTTGCCACAACTTTTCAGTACTTTGCCACACTTTTGAGCACTTTGCCAATGCTTTTCAGTAGTTTGCCACTACTTTTCAGCACTTTGCCACAATTTTTCAGTACTTTGCCACACTTTTCAGTGCTTTGCCACTACTTTGCCACAACTTGTCAGTACTTTGCCAAACTTTTCAGCACTTTGCCACTACGTTTCAGTACTTTGCCACTACTTTTCAGCACTTTGCCACAACTTTTCTGTACTTTGCCACTACTTTTCAGCACTTTGCCACAACTTGTCAGTACTTTGCCACACTTTTCAGTGCTTTGTCACTACTTTGCCACAACTTGTCAGTACTATGCCACACTTTTCAGCACTTTGCCATTACTTTTCAGTACTTTGCCACAACTTTTCATTACATTGCCACACTTTTCAGCACTTTACCACTGCTTTTCAGTAGTTTGCCACTACTTTTCAGCACTTTACCACAACTTTTCAGTACTTTGCCATACTTTTCAGTGCTTTGCCACTACTTTGCCACAACTTGTCAGTACTATGCCACACTTTCCAGCACTTTGCCACTACTTTTCAGTACTTTGCCACTAATTTTCAATACTTTGCCACAACTTTTCAGTACTTTGCCACACATTTCAGTGCTTTGCCACTACTTTGCCACAACGTTTCAGTACTTTGCCACACTTTTCAGCACTTTGCCACTGCTTTTCAGTACTTTGCCACTACTTTTCAGCACATTGCCACAACTTTTCTGTACTTTGCCACACTTTTCAGTACTTTGCCACCACTTTGCCACAACTTTTCAGTACTTTGACACACTTTTGAGCACTTTGCCACTGCTTTTGAGCACTTTGCCACTACTTTTCAGTACTTTGCCACTACTTTTCAGCATTTTGCCACAACTTTACAGAACTTTGCCACACTTTTAAGCACTTGCCACTGCTTTTCAGTAGTTTGCCACTACTTTTCAGCACTTTGCCACAATTTTTCAGTACTTTGCCACAATTTTCAGTGTTTTGCCACTACTTTGCCACAACTTGTCAGTACTTTGCCACACTTTTCAGCACTTTGCCACTACGTTTCAGTACTTTGCCACTACTTTTCAGCACTTTGCCACAACTTTTCAGTACTTTGCCACATTTTTCAGTACTTTGCCACAACTTTTCAGTACTGTGCCACACTTTTCTTCACTTTGCCACTACTTTTCAGTACTTTGCCACAACTTTTCATTACTTTGCCACATTTTTCAGTACTTTGCCACTACTTTTCAGCACTTTGCCACAACTTTTCAGTACTTTGCTATACTTTTCAGTACTTTGCCACACTTTTCAGTACTTTGCCACACTTTTCAGCAATTTGCCACTACTTTGCCACAACTTTTCAGTACTTTGCCACACTTTTCAGCACTTTAACACTCCCTTAAAATAGTTTGCCACTACTTTTCAGCACTTTGCCACAATTTTTCAGTACTTTGCCACACTTTTCAGTGTTTTGCCACTACTTTGCCACAACTTGTCAGTACTTTGCCACACTTTTCAGCACTTTGCCACTACTTTTCAGTACTTTGCCACTACTTTTCAGCACTTTGCCACAACTTTTCAGTACTTTGCCACTACTTTTCTGCACTTTGCCACAACTTTTCAGTACTTTGCCACATTTTTCAGTACACTACCACAACTTTTCAGTACTGTGCCACACTTTTCTTCACTTTGCCACTACTTTTCAGTACTTTGCCACATTTTTCAGTACTTTACCACTACTTTTCAGCACTTTGCCACAATTTTTCAGTACTTTGCCACACTTTTCAGTGCTTTGCCACTACTTTGCCACTACTTGTCAGTACTTTGCCACACTTTTCAGCACTTTGCCACTACTTTTCAGTACTTTGCCACTACTTTTCAGCACTTTGCCACAACTTTTCAGTACTTTGCCACTACTTTTCAGCACTTTGCCACAACTTTTCAGTACTTTGCCACATTTTTCAGTACACTGCCACAACTTTTCAGTACTGTGCCACACTTTTCTTCACTTTGCCACTACTTTTCAGTACTTTGCCACATTTTTCAGTACTTTGCCACACTTTTCTGTACTTTACCACTCCTTTAAAATAGTTTGCCACTACTTTTCAGCACTTTGCCACAACTTGTCAGTAATTTGCCACACTTTTCAGTACTTTGCCATACTTTTCAGTACTTTGCCACGAGTTTGCTACAACTTGTCAGTACTATGCCACACTTTTCAGCACTTTGCCACTACTTTTCAGTACTTTGCCACTACTTTTCAGCACTTTGCCACACTTTTCAGTGCTTTGCAACTACTTTACCACAACTTTTCATTACTTTGCCACACTTTTCAGCACTTTACCACTGCTTTTCAGTAGTTTGCCACTACTTTTCAGCACTTTGCCACAATTTTTCAGTACTTTGCCACACTTTTCAGTGCTTTGCCACTACTTTGCCACAACTTGTCAGTACTTTGCCACAATTTTCAGCACTTTGACACTACGTTTCAGTACTTTGCCACTACTTTTCAGCACTTTGCCACAACTTTTCTGTACTTTGCCACTACTTTTCAGCACTTTGCCACAACTTTTCAGTACATTGCCACATTTTTCAGTAATTTGCCACAACTTTTCAGTACTGTGCCACACTTTTCTTCACTTTGCCACTACTTTTCAGTAATTTGCCACTACTTTTCAGCACTTTGCCGCACTTTTCAGTACTTTGCTACTGCTTTTCAGTACTTTGCCACACTTTTCACTACTTTGCCACTACTTTTCAGCACTTTGCCACACTTTTCAGTTCTTTGCCACTACTTTTCAGCACTTTGCCACAACTTTTCTGTACTTTGCCACACTTTTCATTACTTTGCCACGACTTTGCCACAACTTTTCAGTACTTTGCGACACATTCCAGTGCTTTGCCACTACTTTGCAACAACTTTTCAGTACTTTGCCACACTTTTCAGCACTTTGCCACAACTTTTTAGTACTTTGCCACACTTTTCATTACTTTGCCACGACTTTGCCACAACTTTTCAGTACTTTGCCACACATTCCAGTGCTTTGCCACTACTTTGCAACAACTTTTCAGTACTTTGCCACACTTTTCAGCACTTTGCCACAACTTTTCAGTACTTTGCCACATTTTTCAGTACTTTGCCACTACTTTTCAGCACTTTGCCACAACTTTTCAGTACTTTGCCATACTTTTCAGCACTTTGCCACGACTTTGCTACAACTTGTCAGTACTATGCCACACTTTTCAGCACTTTGCCACTACTTTTCAGTACTTTGCCACTACTTTTCAGCACTTTGCCACACTTTTCAGTGCTTTGCAACTACTTTGCCACAACTTTTCATTACTTTGCCACACTTTTCAGCACTTTACCACTGCTTTTCAGTAGTTTGCCACTACTTTTCAGCACTTTACCACAACTTTTCAGTACTTTGCCACACTTTTCAGTACTTTGCTGCTGCTTTTCAGTACTTTGCCACACTTTTCACTACTTTGCCACTACGTTAGAGCACTTTGCCACACTTTTCAGTACCTTGCCACTACTTTTCTGTACTTTGCCACACTTTTCATTACTTTGCCACGACTTTGCCACAACTTTTCAGTACTTTGCAACACATTACAGTGCTTTGCCACTAATTTGCAACAACTTTTCAGTACTTTGCCACACTTTTCAGCACTTTGCCACAACTTTTTAGTACTTTGCCACACTTTTCAGTACTTTGCCACGACTTTGCCACAACTTTTCAGTACTTTGCCACACATTTCAGTGCTTTGCCACTACTTTGCAACAACTTTTCTGTACTTTGACACACTTCTCAGTACTTTGCCACTACTTTTCAGCACTTTGCCACAACTTTTCAGTACTTTGCCACACTTTTCAGTGCTTTGCCACCACTTTGCCACAACTTTTCAGTACCTTGCCACACTTTTGAGCACTTTGCCACTGCTTTTTAGTAGTTTGCCACTACTTTTCAGCACTTTGCCACAATTTTTCAGTACTTTGCCACACTTTTCAGTGCTTTGCCACTACTTTGCCACAACTTGTCAGTACTTTGCCACACTTTTCAGCACATTGACACTACGTTTCAGTATTTTGCCACTACTTTTCAGCACTTTGCCACAACTTGTCTGTACTTTGCCACTACTTTTCAGCACTTTGCCACAACTTTTCAGTACATTGCCACATTTTTCAGTACTTTGCCACAACTTTTCAGTACTGTGCCACACTTTTCTTCACTTTGCCACTACTTTTTAGTACTTTGCCACTACTTTTCAGCACTTTGCCGCACTTTTCAGTACTTTGCCACGACTTTGCCACAACTTTTCAGTACTTTGCCACACTTTTCAGCAATTTGCCACTGCTTTTCAGTAGTTTGCCACCACTTTTCAGCACTTTGCCTCAACTTTTCAGTACTTTGCCACACTTTTCAGTGCTTTGCCACTACTTTGCCACAACTTGTCAGTACTTTGCCACAATTTTCAGCACTTTGACACTACGTTTCAGTACTTTGCCACTACTTTTCAGCACTTTGCCACAACTTTTCTGTACTTTGCCACTACTTTTCAGCACTTTGCCACAACTTTTCAGTACATTGCCACATTTTTCAGTAATTTGCCACAACTTTTCAGTACTGTGCCACACTTTTCTTCACTTTGCCACTACTTTTCAGTAATTTGCCACTACTTTTCAGCACTTTGCCGCACTTTTCAGTACTTTGCTACTGCTTTTCAGTACTTTGCCACACTTTTCACTACTTTGCCACTACTTTTCAGCACTTTGCCACACTTTTCAGTTCTTTGCCACTACTTTTCAGCACTTTGCCACAACTTTTCTGTACTTTGCCACACTTTTCATTACTTTGCCACGACTTTGCCACAACTTTTCAGTACTTTGCGACACATTCCAGTGCTTTGCCACTACTTTGCAACAACTTTTCAGTACTTTGCCACACTTTTCAGCACTTTGCCACAACTTTTTAGTACTTTGCCACACTTTTCATTACTTTGCCACGACTTTGCCACAACTTTTCAGTACTTTGCCACACATTCCAGTGCTTTGCCACTACTTTGCAACAACTTTTCAGTACTTTGCCACACTTTTCAGCACTTTGCCACAACTTTTCAGTACTTTGCCACATTTTTCAGTACTTTGCCACTACTTTTCAGCACTTTGCCACAACTTTTCAGTACTTTGCCATACTTTTCAGCACTTTGCCACGACTTTGCTACAACTTGTCAGTACTATGCCACACTTTTCAGCACTTTGCCACTACTTTTCAGTACTTTGCCACTACTTTTCAGCACTTTGCCACACTTTTCAGTGCTTTGCAACTACTTTGCCACAACTTTTCATTACTTTGCCACACTTTTCAGCACTTTACCACTGCTTTTCAGTAGTTTGCCACTACTTTTCAGCACTTTACCACAACTTTTCAGTACCTTGCCACACTTTTCAGTACTTTGCTGCTGCTTTATAGTACTTTGCCACACTTTTCACTACTTTGCCACTACGTTTCAGCACTTTGCCACACTTTTCAGTACCTTGCCACTACTTTTCTGTACTTTGCCACACTTTTCATTACTTTGCCACGACTTTGCCACAACTTTTCAGTACTTTGCAACACATTACAGTGCTTTGCCACTAATTTGCAACAACTTTTCAGTACTTTGCCACACTTTTCAGCACTTTGCCACAACTTTTTAGTACTTTGCCACACTTTTCAGTACTTTGCCACGACTTTGCCACAACTTTTCAGTACTTTGCCACACATTTCAGTGCTTTGCCACTACTTTGCAACAACTTTTCTGTACTTTGACACACTTCTCAGTACTTTGCCACTACTTTTCAGCACTTTGCCACAACTTTTCAGTACTTTGCCACACTTTTCAGTGCTTTGCCACCACTTTGCCACAACTTTTCAGTACCTTGCCACACTTTTGAGCACTTTGCCACTGCTTTTTAGTAGTTTGCCACTACTTTTCAGCACTTTGCCACAATTTTTCAGTACTTTGCCACACTTTTCAGTGCTTTGCCACTACTTTGCCACAACTTGTCAGTACTTTGCCACACTTTTCAGCACATTGACACTACGTTTCAGTATTTTGCCACTACTTTTCAGCACTTTGCCACAACTTTTCTGTACTTTGCCACTACTTTTCAGCACTTTGCCACAACTTTTCAGTACATTGCCACATTTTTCAGTACTTTGCCACAACTTTTCAGTACTGTGCCACACTTTTCTTCACTTTGCCACTACTTTTTAGTACTTTGCCACTACTTTTCAGCACTTTGCCGCACTTTTCAGTACTTTGCCACGACTTTGCCACAACTTTTCAGTACTTTGCCACACTTTTCAGCAATTTGCCACTGCTTTTCAGTAGTTTGCCACCACTTTTCAGCACTTTGCCTCAACTTTTCAGTACTTTGCCACACTTTTCAGTGCTTTGCCACTACTTTGCCACAACTTTTCAGTACTTTGCCACACTTTTGAGCACTTTGCCACTGCTTTTCAGTAGTTTGCCACTACTTTTCAGCACATTGCCACAACTTTTCAGTACTTTGCCACACTTTTCAGTGCTTTGCCACTACTTTGCCACAACTTGTCAGTACTTTGCCACACTTTTCAGCACTTTGCCACTACGTTTCAGTACTTTGCCACTACTTTTCAGCACTTTGCCACAACTTTTCTGTACTTTGCCACTACTTTTCAGCACTTTGCCTCAACTTTTCAGTACTTTGCCATACTTTTCAGTACTTTGCCACGACTTTGCAACAACTTTTCAGTACTTTGCCACACTTTTCAGTACTTTGCCACACTTTTCAGCAATTTGCCACTACTTTGCCACAACTTTTCAGTACTTTGCCACACTTTTCAGCACTTTATCACTCCTTTAAAATAGTTTGCCACTACTTTTCAGCACTTTGCCACAACCTTTCATTACTTTGCCACACTTTTCAGCACATTACACTGCTTTTCAATAGTTTGCCACTACTTTTCAGCACTTTACCACAACTTTTCAGTACTTTGCCATACTTTTCAGTGCTTTGCCACTACTTTGCCACAACTTGTCTGTACTATGCCACACTTTCCAGCACTTTGCCACTACTTTTCAGTACTTTGCCACTACTTTTCAATACTTTGCCACAACTTTTCAGTACTTTGCCACACATTTCAGTGCTTTGCCACTACTTTGCCACAACGTTTCAGTACTTTGCCACACTTTTCAGCACTTTGCCACTGCTTTTCAGTACTTTGCCACTACTTTTCAGCACATTGCCACAATTTTTCTGTACTTTGCCACACTTTTCAGTACTTTGCCACCACTTTGCCACAACTTTTCAGTACTTTGCCACACTTTTGAGCACTTTGCCACTGCTTTTCAGCACTTTGCCACTACTTTTCAGTACTTTGCCACTACTTTTCAGCACTTTGCCACTACTTTGCCACAACTTGTCAGTACTTTGCCACACTTTTCAGCACTTTGCCACTACGTTTCAGTACTTT
Organism: Saccoglossus kowalevskii; assembly: GCF_978046115.1. Classification (NCBI taxonomy): domain Eukaryota; kingdom Metazoa; phylum Hemichordata; class Enteropneusta; family Harrimaniidae; genus Saccoglossus; species Saccoglossus kowalevskii. The sequence goes on from NC_140661.1 coordinate 289,617, forward strand.
GCCACTACTTTTCAGCACTTTGCCACAACTTTTCAGTACTTTGCCACATTTTTCAGTACTTTGCCACAACTTTTCAGTACTGTGCCACACTTTTCTTCACTTTGCCACTACTTTTCAGTACTTTGCCACAACTTTTCAGTACTTTGCCACATTTTTCAGTACTTTGCCACTACTTTTCAGCACTTTGCCACAACTTTTCAGTACTTTGCTATACTTTTCAGTACTTTGCCACACTTTTCAGTACTTTGCCACACTTTTCAGCAATTTGCCACTACTTTGCCACAACTTTTCAGTACTTTGCCACACTTTTCAGCACTTTACCACTCCTTTAAAATAGTTTGCCACTACTTTTCAGCACTTTGCCACAATTTTTCAGTACTTTGCCACACTTTTCAGTGCTTTGCCACTACTTTGCCACAACTTGTCAGTACTTTGCCACACTTTTCAGCACTTTGCCACTACTTTTCAGTACTTTGCCACTACTTTTCAGCACTTTGCCACAACTTTTCAGTACTTTGCCACTACTTTTCAGCACTTTGCCACAACTTTTCAGTACTTTGCCACATTTTTCAGTACACTGCCACAACTTTTCAGTACTGTGCCACACTTTTCTTCACTTTGCCACTACTTTTCAGTACTTTGCCACATTTTTCAGTACTTTGCCACTACTTTTCAGCACTTTGCCACAATTTTTCAGTACTTTGCCACACTTTTCAGTGCTTTGCCACTACTTTGCCACTACTTGTCAGTACTTTGCCACACTTTTCAGCACTTTGCCACTACTTTTCAGTACTTTGCCACTACTTTTCAGGACTTTGCCACAACTTTTCAGTACTTTGCCACTACTTTTCAGCACTTTGCCACTTTTCAGTACTTTGCCACATTTTTCAGTACACTGCCACAACTTTTCAGTACTGTGCCACACTTTTCTTCACTTTGCCACTACTTTTCATTACTTTGCCACTACTTTTCAGCACTTTGCCGCACTTTTCTGTACTTTGCCACGACTTTGCCACAACTTTTCAGTACTTTGCCACACTTTTCAGCAATTTGCCACTGCTTTTCAGTAGTTTGCCACCACTTTTTAGCACTTTGCCTCAACTTTTCAGTACTTTGCCACACGTTTCAGTGCTTTGCCACTACTTTGCCACAACTTGTCAGTACTTTGCCACACTTTCAGCACTTTGCCACTGCTTTTCAGTACTTTGCCACTACTTTTCAGCACATTGCCACAACTTTTCTGTACTATGACACACTTCTCAGTACTTTGCCACTACTTTTCAGCACTTTGCCACAACTTTTCAGTACTTTGCCACACTTTTCAGTGCTTTGCCACCACTTTGCCACAACTTTTCAGTACTTCGCCACACTTTTGAGCACTTTGCCACTGCTTTTCAGTAGTTTGCCACTAATTTTCAGCACTTTGCCACAATTTTTCAGTACTTTGCCACACTTTTCAGTGCTTTGCCACTACTTTGCCACAACTTGTCAGTACTTTGCCACACTTTTCAGCACTTTGCCACTACGTTTCACTACTTTGCCACTACTTTTCAGCACTTTGCCACAACTTTTCTGTACTTTGCCACTACTTTTCAGCACTTTGCCACAACTTTTCAGTACTTTACCATACTTTTCAGTACTTTGCCACGACTTTGCAACAACTTTTCAGTACTTTGCCACACTTTTCAGTACTTTGCCACACTTTTCAGCAATTTGCCACTACTTTGCCACAACTTTTCAGTACTTTGCCACACTTTTCAGCACTTTATCACTCCTTTAAAATAGTTTGCCACTACTTTTCAGCACTTTGCCACAACTTGTCAGTACTTTGCCACACTTTTCAGTGCTTTGTCACTACTTTGCCACAACTTGTCAGTACTATGCCACACTTTGCAGCACTTTGCCACTACTTTTCAGTACTTTGCCACTACTTTTCAGCACTTTGCCACAACTTTTCATTACTTTGCCACACTTTTCAGCACTTTACCACTGCTTTTCAGTAGTTTGCCACTACTTTTCAGCACTTTACCACAACTTTTCAGTACTTTGCCATACTTTTCAGTGCTTTGCCACTACTTTGCCACAACTTGTCAGTACTATGCCACACTTTCCAGCACTTTGCCACTACTTTTCAGCACATTGCCACAACTTTTCTGTACTTTGCCACACTTTTCAGTACTTTGCCACCACTTTGCCACCACTTTTCAGTACTTTGCCACACTTTTGAGCACTTTGCCACTGCTTTTCAGCACTTTGCCACTACTTTTCAGTACCTTGCCACTACTTTTCAGCACTTTGCCACAACTTTTCAGTACTTTGCCACTACTTTTCAGCACTTTGCCACAACTTTTCAGTACTTTGCCACATTTTTCAGTACACTGCCACAACTTTTCAGTACTGTGCCACACTTTTCTTCACTTTGCCACTACTTTTCAGTACTTTGCCACATTTTTCAGTACTTTGCCACTACTTTTCAGCACTTTGCCACAACTTTTCAGTACTTTGCCACACTTTTCTGTACTTTACCACTCCTTTAAAATAGTTTGCCACTACTTTTCAGCACTTTGCCACAACTTGTCAGTAATTTGCCACACTTTTCAGTGCTTTGCCACTACTTTGCCACAACTTGTCAGTACTATGCCACACTTTTCAGTACTTTGCCATACTTTTCAGTGCTTTGCCACTACTTTGCCACAACTTGTCAGTACTTTGCCACACTTTTCAGCACTTTGACACTACGTTTCAGTACTTTGCCACTACTTTTCAGCACTTTGCCACAACTTTTCTGTACTTTGCCACTACTTTTCAGCACTTTGCCACAACTTTTCAGTACATTGCCACATTTTTCAGTACTTTGCCACAACTTTTCAGTACTGTGCCACACTTTTCTTCACTTTGCCACTACTTTTCAGTACTTTGCCACAACTTTTCAGTACTTTGCCACATTTTTCAGTACTTTGCCACTACTTTTCAGCACTTTGCCACAACTTTTCAGTACTTTGCTATACTTTTCAGTACTTTGCCACACTTTTAAGTACTTTGCCACACTTTTCAGCAATTTGCCACTACTTTGCCACAACTTTTCAGTACTTTGCCACACTTTTCAGCACTTTACCACTCCTTTAAAATAGTTTGCCACTACTTTTCAGCACTTTGCCACAATTTTTCAGTACTTTGCCACACTTTTCAGTGCTTTGCCACTACTTTGCCACAACTTGTCAGTACTTTGCCACACTTTTCAGCACTTTGCCACTACTTTTCAGTACTTTGCCACTACTTTTCAGCACTTTGCCACAACTTTTCAGTACTTTGCCACTACTTTTCAGCACTTTGCCACAACTTTTCAGTACTTTGCCACATTTTTCAGTACACTGCCACAACTTTTCAGTACTGTGCCACACTTTTCTTCACTTTGCCACTACTTTTCAGTACTTTGCCACATTTTTCAGTACGTTGCCACTACTTTTCAGCACTTTGCCACAATTTTTCAGTACTTTGCCAGACTTTTCAGTGCTTTGCCACTACTTTGCCACTACTTGTCAGTACTTTGCCACACTTTTCAGCACTTTGCCACTACTTTTCAGTACTTTGCCACTACTTTTCAGCACTTTGCCACAACTTTTCAGTACTTTGCCACTACTTTTCACTACTTTGCCACAACTTTTCAGTACTTTGCCACATTTTTCAGTTCACTGCCACAACTTTTCAGTACTGTGCCACACTTTTCTTCACTTTGCCACTACTTTTCAGTACTTTGCCACATTTTTCAGTACTTTGCCACTACTTTTCAGCACTTTGCCACAACTTTTCTGTACTTTGCCACTACTTTTCAGCACTTTGCCACAACTTTTCAGTATATTGCCACATTTTTCAGTACTTTGCCACAACTTTTCAGTACTGTGCCACACTTTTCTTCACTTTGCCACTACTTTTCAGTACTTTGCCACTACTTTTCAGCACTTTGCCGCACTTTTCCGTACTTTGCCACGACTTTGCCACAACTTTTCAGTACTTTGCCACACTTTTCAGCAATTTGCCACTGCTTTTCAGTAGTTTGCCACCACTTTTCAGCACTTTGCCTCAACTTTTCAGTACTTTGCCACTACTTTTCAGCACTTTGCCACAATTTTTCAGTACTTTGCCACACTTTTCAGTGCTTTGCCACTACTTTGCCACAACTTGTCAGTACTTTGCCACACTTTTCAGCACTTTGCCACTACGTTTCACTACTTTGCCACTACTTTTCAGCACTTTACCACAACTTTTCAGTACTTTGCCATACTTTTCAGTGCTTTGCCACTACTTTGCCACAACTTGTCAGTACTATGCCACACTTTCCAGCACTTTGCCACTACTTTTCAGCACATTGCCACAACTTTTCTGTACTTTGCCACACTTTTCAGTACTTTGCCACCACTTTGCCACCACTTTTCAGTACTTTGCCACACTTTTGAGCACTTTGCCACTGCTTTTCAGCACTTTGCCACTACTTTTCAGTACCTTGCCACTACTTTTTAGCACTTTGCCACAACTTTTCAGTACTTTGCCACTACTTTTCAGCACTTTGCCACAACTTTTCAGTACTTTGCCACATTTTTCAGTACACTGCCACAACTTTTCAGTACTGTGCCACACTTTTCTTCACTTTGCCACTACTTTTCAGTACTTTGCCACATTTTTCAGTACTTTGCCACTACTTTTCAGCACTTTGCCACAACTTTTCAGTACTTTGCCACACTTTTCTGTACTTTACCACTCCTTTAAAATAGTTTGCCACTACTTTTCAGCACTTTGCCACAACTTGTCAGTAATTTGCCACACTTTTCAGTGCTTTGCCACTACTTTGCCACAACTTGTCAGTACTATGCCGCACTTTTCAGTACTTTGCCACACTTTTCAGTGCTTTGCCACTACTTTGCCACAACTTGTCAGTACTTTGCCACACTTTTCAACACTTTGACACTACGTTTCAGTACTTTGCCACTACTTTTCAGCACTTTGCCACAACTTTTCTGTACTTTGCCACTACTTTTCAGCACTTTGCCACAACTTTTCAGTACATTGCCACATTTTTCAGTACTTTGCCACAACTTTTCAGTACTGTGCCACACTTTTCTTCACTTTGCCACTACTTTTCAGTACTTTGCCACAACTTTTCAGTACTTTGCCACATTTTTCAGTACTTTGCCACTACTTTTCAGCACTTTGCCACAACTTTTCAGTACTTTGCTATACTTTTCAGTACTTTGCCACACTTTTAAGTACTTTGCCACACTTTTCAGCAATTTGCCACTACTTTGCCACAACTTTTCAGTACTTTGCCACACTTTTCAGCACTTTACCACTCCTTTAAAATAGTTTGCCACTACTTTTCAGCACTTTGCCACAATTTTTCAGTACTTTGCCACACTTTTCAGTGCTTTGCCACTACTTTGCCACAACTTGTCAGTACTTTGCCACACTTTTCAGCACTTTGCCACTACTTTTCAGTACTTTGCCACTACTTTTCAGCACTTAGCCACAACTTTTCAGTACTTTGCCACTACTTTTCAGCACTTTGCCACAACTTTTCAGTACTTTGCCACATTTTTCAGTACACTGCCACAACTTTTCAGTACTGTGCCACACTTTTCTTCACTTTGCCACTACTTTTCAGTACTTTGCCACATTTTTCAGTACGTTGCCACTACTTTTCAGCACTTTGCCACAATTTTTCAGTACTTTGCCAGACTTTTCAGTGCTTTGCCACTACTTTGCCACTACTTGTCAGTACTTTGCCACACTTTTCAGCACTTTGCCACTACTTTTCAGTACTTTGCCACTACTTTTCAGCACTTTGCCACAACTTTTCAGTACTTTGCCACTACTTTTCACTACTTTGCCACAACTTTTCAGTACTTTGCCACATTTTTCAGTTCACTGCCACAACTTTTCAGTACTGTGCCACACTTTTCTTCACTTTGCCACTACTTTTCAGTACTTTGCCACATTTTTCAGTACTTTGCCACTACTTTTCAGCACTTTGCCACAACTTTTCTGTACTTTGCCACTACTTTTCAGCACTTTGCCACAACTTTTCAGTACATTGCCACATTTTTCAGTACTTTGCCACAACTTTTCAGTACTGTGCCACACTTTTCTTCACTTTGCCACTACTTTTCAGTACTTTGCCACTACTTTTCAGCACTTTGCCGCACTTTTCCGTACTTTGCCACGACTTTGCCACAACTTTTCAGTACTTTGCCACACTTTTCAGCAATTTGCCACTGCTTTTCAGTAGTTTGCCACCACTTTTCAGCACTTTGCCTCAACTTTTCAGTACTTTGCCACTACTTTTCAGCACTTTGCCACAATTTTTCAGTACTTTGCCACACTTTTCAGTGCTTTGCCACTACTTTGCCACAACTTGTCAGTACTTTGCCACACTTTTCAGCACTTTGCCACTACGTTTCACTACTTTGGCACTACTTTTCAGCACTTTGCCACAACTTTTCTGTACTTTGCCACTACTTTTCAGCACTTTGCCACAACTTTTCAGTACTTTACCATACTTTTCAGTACTTTGCCACGACTTTGCAACAACTTTTCAGTACTTTGCCACACTTTTCAGTACTTTGCCACACTTTTCAGCAATTTGCCACTACTTTGCCACAACTTTTCAGTACTTTGCCACACTTTTCAGCACTTTATCACTCCTTTAAAATAGTTTGCCACTACTTTTCAGCACTTTGCCACAACTTGTCAGTACTTTGCCACACTTTTCAGTGCTTTGTCACTACTTTGCCACAACTTGTCACTACTATGCCACACTTTTCAGCACTTTACCACTGCTTTTCAGTAGTTTGCCACTACTTTTCAGCACTTTACCACAACTTTTCAGTACTTTGCCATACTTTTCAGTGCTTTGCCACTACTTTGCCACAACTTGTCAGTACTATGCCACACTTTCCAGCACTTTGCCACTACTTTTCAGCACATTGCCACAACTTTTCTGTACTTTGCCACACTTTTCAGTACTTTGCCACCACTTTGCCACCACTTTTCAGTACTTTGCCACACTTTTGAGCACTTTGCCACTGCTTTTCAGCACTTTGCCACTACTTTTCAGTACCTTGCCACTACTTTTTAGCACTTTGCCACAACTTTTCAGTACTTTGCCACTACTTTTCAGCACTTTGCCACAACTTTTCAGTACTTTGCCACATTTTTCAGTACACTGCCACAACTTTTCAGTACTGTGCCACACTTTTCTTCACTTTGCCACTACTTTTCAGTACTTTGCCACATTTTTCAGTACTTTGCCACTACTTTTCAGCACTTTGCCACAACTTTTCAGTACTTTGCCACACTTTTCTGTACTTTACCACTCCTTTAAAATAGTTTGCCACTACTTTTCAGCACTTTGCCACAACTTGTCAGTAATTTGCCACACTTTTCAGTGCTTTGCCACTACTTTGCCACAACTTGTCAGTACTATGCCACACTTTTCAGTACTTTGCCACACTTTTCAGTGCTTTGCCACTACTTTGCCACAACTTGTCAGTACTTTGCCACACTTTTCAGCACTTTGACACTACGTTTCAGTACTTTGCCACTACTTTTCAGCACTTTGCCACAACTTTTCTGTACTTTGCCACTACTTTTCAGCACTTTGCCACAACTTTTCAGTACATTGCCACATTTTTCAGTACTTTGCCACAACTTTTCAGTACTGTGCCACACTTTTCTTCACTTTGCCACTACTTTTCAGTACTTTGCCACATTTTTCAGTACTTTGCCACTACTTTTCAGCACTTTGCCACAACTTTTCAGTACTTTGCTATACTTTTCAGTACTTTGCCACACTTTTAAGTACTTTGCCACACTTTTCAGCAATTTGCCACTACTTTGCCACAACTTTTCAGTACTTTGCCACACTTTTCAGCACTTTACCACTCCTTTAAAATAGTTTGCCACTACTTTTCAGCACTTTGCCACAATTTTTCAGTACTTTGCCACACTTTTCAGTGCTTTGCCACTACTTTGCCACAACTTGTCAGTACTTTGCCACACTTTTCAGCACTTTGCCACTACTTTTCAGTACTTTGCCACTACTTTTCAGCACTTTGCCACAACTTTTCAGTACTTTGCCACTACTTTTCAGCACTTTGCCACAACTTTTCAGTACTTTGCCACATTTTTCAGTACACTGCCACAACTTTTCAGTACTGTGCCACACTTTTCTTCACTTTACCACTACTTTTCAGTACTTTGCCACATATTTCAGTACGTTGCCACTACTTTTCAGCACTTTGCCACAATTTTTCAGTACTTTGCCAGACTTTTCAGTGCTTTGCCACGACTTTGCCACAACTTTTCAGTACTTTGCCACACTTTTCAGCAATTTGCCACTGCTTTTCAGTAGTTTGCCACCACTTTTCAGCACTTTGCCTCAACTTTTCAGTACTTTGCCACTACTTTTCAGCACTTTGCCACAATTTTTCAGTACTTTGCCACACTTTTCAGTGCTTTGCCACTACTTTGCCACAACTTGTCAGTACTTTGCCACACTTTTCAGCACTTTGCCACTACGTTTCACTACTTTGGCACTACTTTTCAGCACTTTGCCACAACTTTTCTGTACTTTGCCACTACTTTTCAGCACTTTGCCACAACTTTTCAGTACTTTACCATACTTTTCAGTACTTTGCCACGACTTTGCAACAACTTTTCAGTACTTTGCCACACTTTTCAGTACTTTGCCACACTTTTCAGCAATTTGCCACTACTTTGCCACAACTTTTCAGTACTTTGCCACACTTTTCAGCACTTTATCACTCCTTTAAAATAGTTTGCCACTACTTTTCAGCACTTTGCCACAACTTGTCAGTACTTTGCCACACTTTTCAGTGCTTTGTCACTACTTTGCCACAACTTGTCACTACTATGCCACACTTTTCAGCACTTTACCACTGCTTTTCAGTAGTTTGCCACTACTTTTCAGCACTTTACCACAACTTTTCAGTACTTTGCCATACTTTTCAGTGCTTTGCCACTACTTTGCCACAACTTGTCAGTACTATGCCACACTTTCCAGCACTTTGCCACTACTTTTCAGCACATTGCCACAACTTTTCTGTACTTTGCCACACTTTTCAGTACTTTGCCACCACTTTGCCACCACTTTTCAGTACTTTGCCACACTTTTGAGCACTTTGCCACTGCTTTTCAGCACTTTGCCACTACTTTTCAGTACCTTGCCACTACTTTTTAGCACTTTGCCACAACTTTTCAGTACTTTGCCACTACTTTTCAGCACTTTGCCACAACTTTTCAGTACTTTGCCACATTTTTCAGTACACTGCCACAACTTTTCAGTACTGTGCCACACTTTTCTTCACTTTGCCACTACTTTTCAGTACTTTGCCACATTTTTCAGTACTTTGCCACTACTTTTCAGCACTTTGCCACAACTTTTCAGTACTTTGCCACACTTTTCTGTACTTTACCACTCCTTTAAAATAGTTTGCCACTACTTTTCAGCACTTTGCCACAACTTGTCAGTAATTTGCCACACTTTTCAGTGCTTTGCCACTACTTTGCCACAACTTGTCAGTACTATGCCACACTTTTCAGTACTTTGCCACACTTTTCAGTGCTTTGCCACTACTTTGCCACAACTTGTCAGTACTTTGCCACACTTTTCAGCACTTTGACACTACGTTTCAGTACTTTGCCACTACTTTTCAGCACTTTGCCACAACTTTTCTGTACTTTGCCACTACTTTTCAGCACTTTGCCACAACTTTTCAGTACATTGCCACATTTTTCAGTACTTTGCCACAACTTTTCAGTACTGTGCCACACTTTTCTTCACTTTGCCACTACTTTTCAGTACTTTGCCACATTTTTCAGTACTTTGCCACTACTTTTCAGCACTTTGCCACAACTTTTCAGTACTTTGCTATACTTTTCAGTACTTTGCCACACTTTTAAGTACTTTGCCACACTTTTCAGCAATTTGCCACTACTTTGCCACAACTTTTCAGTACTTTGCCACACTTTTCAGCACTTTACCACTCCTTTAAAATAGTTTGCCACTACTTTTCAGCACTTTGCCACAATTTTTCAGTACTTTGCCACACTTTTCAGTGCTTTGCCACTACTTTGCCACAACTTGTCAGTACTTTGCCACACTTTTCAGCACTTTGCCACTACTTTTCAGTACTTTGCCACTACTTTTCAGCACTTTGCCACAACTTTTCAGTACTTTGCCACTACTTTTCAGCACTTTGCCACAACTTTTCAGTACTTTGCCACATTTTTCAGTACACTGCCACAACTTTTCAGTACTGTGCCACACTTTTCTTCACTTTACCACTACTTTTCAGTACTTTGCCACATATTTCAGTACGTTGCCACTACTTTTCAGCACTTTGCCACAATTTTTCAGTACTTTGCCAGACTTTTCAGTGCTTTGCCACTACTTTGCCACTACTTGTCAGTACTTTGCCACACTTTTCAGCACTTTGCCACTACTTTTCAGTACTTTGCCACTACTTTTCAGCACTTTGCCACAACTTTTCAGTACTTTGCCACTACTTTTCACTACTTTGCCACAACTTTTCAGTACTTTGCCACATTTTTCAGTTCACTGCCACAACTTTTCAGTACTGTGCCACACTTTTCTTCACTTTGCCACTACTTTTCAGTACTTTGCCACATTTTTCAGTACTTTGCCACTACTTTTCAGCACTTTGCCACAACTTTTCTGTACTTTGCCACTACTTTTCAGCACTTTGCCACAACTTTTCAGTACATTGCCACATTTTTCAGTACTTTGCCACAACTTTTCAGTACTGTGCCACACTTTTCTTCACTTTGCCACTACTTTTCAGTACTTTGCCACTACTTTTCAGCACTTTGCCGCACTTTTCCGTACTTTGCCACGACTTTGCCACAACTTTTCAGTACTTTGCCACACTTTTCAGCAATTTGCCACTGCTTTTCAGTAGTTTGCCACCACTTTTCAGCACTTTGCCTCAACTTTTCAGTACTTTGCCACTACTTTTCAGCACTTTGCCACAATTTTTCAGTACTTTGCCACACTTTTCAGTGCTTTGCCACTACTTTGCCACAACTTGTCAGTACTTTGCCACACTTTTCAGCACTTTGCCACTACGTTTCACTACTTTGCCACTACTTTTCAGCACTTTGCCACAACTTTTCTGTACTTTGCCACTACTTTTCAGCACTTTGCCACAACTTTTCAGTACTTTACCATACTTTTCAGTACTTTGCCACGACTTTGCAACAACTTTTCAGTACTTTGCCACACTTTTCAGTACTTTGCCACACTTTTCAGCAATTTGCCACTACTTTGCCACAACTTTTCAGTACTTTGCCACACTTTTCAGCACTTTATCACTCCTTTAAAATAGTTTGCCACTACTTCTCAGCACTTTGCCACAACTTGTCAGTACTTTGCCACACTTTTCAGTGCTTTGTCACTACTTTGCCACAACTTGTCACTACTATGCCACACTTTTCAGCACTTTGCCACTACTTTTCAGTACTTTGCCACTACTTTTCAGCACTTTGCCACAACTTTTCATTACTTTGCCACACTTTTCAGCACTTTACCACTGCTTTTCAGTAGTTTGCCACTACTTTTCAGCACTTTACCACAACTTTTCAGTACTTTGCCATACTTTTCAGTGCTTTGCCACTACTTTGCCACAACTTGTCAGTACTATGCCACACTTTCCAGCACTTTGCCACTACTTTTCAGCACATTGCCACAACTTTTCTGTACTTTGCCACACTTTTCAGTACTTTGCCACCACTTTGCCACCACTTTTCAGTACTTTGCCACACTTTTGAGCACTTTGCCACTGCTTTTCAGCACTTTGCCACTACTTTTCAGTACCTTGCCACTACTTTTCAGCACTTTGCCACAACTTTTCAGTACTTTGCCACTACTTTTCAGCACTTTGCCACAACTTTTCAGTACTTTGCCACATTTTTCAGTACACTGCCACAACTTTTCAGTACTGTGCCACACTTTTCTTCACTTTGCCACTACTTTTCAGTACTTTGCCACATTTTTCAGTACTTTGCCACTACTTTTCAGCACTTTGCCACAACTTTTCAGTACTTTGCCACACTTTTCTGTACTTTACCACTCCTTTAAAATAGTTTGCCACTACTTTTCAGCACTTTGCCACAACTTGTCAGTAATTTGCCACACTTTTCAGTGCTTTGCCACTACTTTGCCACAACTTGTCAGTACTATGCCACACTTTTCAGTACTTTGCCACACTTTTCAGTGCTTTGCCACTACTTTGCCACAACTTGTCAGTACTTTGCCACACTTTTCAGCACTTTGACACTACGTTTCAGTACTTTGCCACTACTTTTCAGCACTTTGCCACAACTTTTCTGTACTTTGCCACTACTTTTCAGCACTTTGCCACAACTTTTCAGTACATTGCCACATTTTTCAGTACTTTGCCACAACTTTTCAGTACTGTGCCACACTTTTCTTCACTTTGCCACTACTTTTCAGTACTTTGCCACAACTTTTCAGTACTTTGCCACATTTTTCAGTACTTTGCCACTACTTTTCAGCACTTTGCCACAACTTTTCAGTACTTTGCTATACTTTTCAGTACTTTGCCACACTTTTAAGTACTTTGCCACACTTTTCAGCAATTTGCCACTACTTTGCCACAACTTTTCAGTACTTTGCCACACTTTTCAGCACTTTACCACTCCTTTAAAATAGTTTGCCACTACTTTTCAGCACTTTGCCACAATTTTTCAGTACTTTGCCACACTTTTCAGTGCTTTGCCACTACTTTGCCACAACTTGTCAGTACTTTGCCACACTTTTCAGCACTTTGCCACTACTTTTCAGTACTTTGCCACTACTTTTCAGCACTTTGCCACAACTTTTCAGTACTTTGCCACTACTTTTCAGCACTTTGCCACAACTTTTCAGTACTTTGCCACATTTTTCAGTACACTGCCACAACTTTTCAGTACTGTGCCACACTTTTCTTCACTTTGCCACTACTTTTCAGTACTTTGCCACATTTTTAAGTACTTTGCCACACTTTTCAGCAATTTGCCACTACTTTGCCACAACTTTTCAGTACTTTGCCACACTTTTCAGCACTTTACCACTCCTTTAAAATAGTTTGCCACTACTTTTCAGCACTTTGCCACAATTTTTCAGTACTTTGCCACACTTTTCAGTGCTTTGCCACTACTTTGCCACAACTTGTCAGTACTTTGCCACACTTTTCAGCACTTTGCCACTACTTTTCAGTACTTTGCCACTACTTTTCAGCACTTAGCCACAACTTTTCAGTACTTTGCCACTACTTTTCAGCACTTTGCCACAACTTTTCAGTACTTTGCCACATTTTTCAGTACACTGCCACAACTTTTCAGTACTGTGCCACACTTTTCTTCACTTTGCCACTACTTTTCAGTACTTTGCCACATTTTTCAGTACGTTGCCACTACTTTTCAGCACTTTGCCACAATTTTTCAGTACTTTGCCAGACTTTTCAGTGCTTTGCCACTACTTTGCCACTACTTGTCAGTACTTTGCCACACTTTTCAGCACTTTGCCACTACTTTTCAGTACTTTGCCACTACTTTTCAGCACTTTGCCACAACTTTTCAGTACTTTGCCACTACTTTTCACTACTTTGCCACAACTTTTCAGTACTTTGCCACATTTTTCAGTTCACTGCCACAACTTTTCAGTACTGTGCCACACTTTTCTTCACTTTGCCACTACTTTTCAGTACTTTGCCACATTTTTCAGTACTTTGCCACTACTTTTCAGCACTTTGCCACAACTTTTCTGTACTTTGCCACTACTTTTCAGCACTTTGCCACAACTTTTCAGTACATTGCCACATTTTTCAGTACTTTGCCACAACTTTTCAGTACTGTGCCACACTTTTCTTCACTTTGCCACTACTTTTCAGTACTTTGCCACTACTTTTCAGCACTTTGCCGCACTTTTCCGTACTTTGCCACGACTTTGCCACAACTTTTCAGTACTTTGCCACACTTTTCAGCAATTTGCCACTGCTTTTCAGTAGTTTGCCACCACTTTTCAGCACTTTGCCTCAACTTTTCAGTACTTTGCCACTACTTTTCAGCACTTTGCCACAATTTTTCAGTACTTTGCCACACTTTTCAGTGCTTTGCCACTACTTTGCCACAACTTGTCAGTACTTTGCCACACTTTTCAGCACTTTGCCACTACGTTTCACTACTTTGGCACTACTTTTCAGCACTTTGCCACAACTTTTCTGTACTTTGCCACTACTTTTCAGCACTTTGCCACAACTTTTCAGTACTTTACCATACTTTTCAGTACTTTGCCACGACTTTGCAACAACTTTTCAGTACTTTGCCACACTTTTCAGTACTTTGCCACACTTTTCAGCAATTTGCCACTACTTTGCCACAACTTTTCAGTACTTTGCCACACTTTTCAGCACTTTATCACTCCTTTAAAATAGTTTGCCACTACTTTTCAGCACTTTGCCACAACTTGTCAGTACTTTGCCACACTTTTCAGTGCTTTGTCACTACTTTGCCACAACTTGTCACTACTATGCCACACTTTTCAGCACTTTACCACTGCTTTTCAGTAGTTTGCCACTACTTTTCAGCACTTTACCACAACTTTTCAGTACTTTGCCATACTTTTCAGTGCTTTGCCACTACTTTGCCACAACTTGTCAGTACTATGCCACACTTTCCAGCACTTTGCCACTACTTTTCAGCACATTGCCACAACTTTTCTGTACTTTGCCACACTTTTCAGTACTTTGCCACCACTTTGCCACCACTTTTCAGTACTTTGCCACACTTTTGAGCACTTTGCCACTGCTTTTCAGCACTTTGCCACTACTTTTCAGTACCTTGCCACTACTTTTTAGCACTTTGCCACAACTTTTCAGTACTTTGCCACTACTTTTCAGCACTTTGCCACAACTTTTCAGTACTTTGCCACATTTTTCAGTACACTGCCACAACTTTTCAGTACTGTGCCACACTTTTCTTCACTTTGCCACTACTTTTCAGTACTTTGCCACATTTTTCAGTACTTTGCCACTACTTTTCAGCACTTTGCCACAACTTTTCAGTACTTTGCCACACTTTTCTGTACTTTACCACTCCTTTAAAATAGTTTGCCACTACTTTTCAGCACTTTGCCACAACTTGTCAGTAATTTGCCACACTTTTCAGTGCTTTGCCACTACTTTGCCACAACTTGTCAGTACTATGCCACACTTTTCAGTACTTTGCCACACTTTTCAGTGCTTTGCCACTACTTTGCCACAACTTGTCAGTACTTTGCCACACTTTTCAGCACTTTGACACTACGTTTCAGTACTTTGCCACTACTTTTCAGCACTTTGCCACAACTTTTCTGTACTTTGCCACTACTTTTCAGCACTTTGCCACAACTTTTCAGTACATTGCCACATTTTTCAGTACTTTGCCACAACTTTTCAGTACTGTGCCACACTTTTCTTCACTTTGCCACTACTTTTCAGTACTTTGCCACATTTCTCAGTACTTTGCCACTACTTTTCAGCACTTTGCCACAACTTTTCAGTACTTTGCTATACTTTTCAGTACTTTGCCACACTTTTAAGTACTTTGCCACACTTTTCAGCAATTTGCCACTACTTTGCCACAACTTTTCAGTACTTTGCCACACTTTTCAGCACTTTACCACTCCTTTAAAATAGTTTGCCACTACTTTTCAGCACTTTGCCACAATTTTTCAGTACTTTGCCACACTTTTCAGTGCTTTGCCACTACTTTGCCACAACTTGTCAGTACTTTGCCACACTTTTCAGCACTTTGCCACTACTTTTCAGTACTTTGCCACTACTTTTCAGCACTTTGCCACAACTTTTCAGTACTTTGCCACTACTTTTCAGCACTTTGCCACAACTTTTCAGTACTTTGCCACATTTTTCAGTACACTGCCACAACTTTTCAGTACTGTGCCACACTTTTCTTCACTTTACCACTACTTTTCAGTACTTTGCCACATATTTCAGTACGTTGCCACTACTTTTCAGCACTTTGCCACAATTTTTCAGTACTTTGCCAGACTTTTCAGTGCTTTGCCACGACTTTGCCAAAACTTTTCAGTACTTTGCCACACTTTTCAGCACTTTGCCACAATTTTTCAGTACTTTGCCACACTTTTCAGTGCTTTGCCACTACTTTGCCACAACTTGTCAGTACTTTGCCACACTTTTCAGCACTTTGCCACTACGTTTCACTACTTTGGCACTACTTTTCAGCACTTTGCCACAACTTTTCTGTACTTTGCCACTACTTTTCAGCACTTTGCCACAACTTTTCAGTACTTTACCATACTTTTCAGTACTTTGCCACGACTTTGCAACAACTTTTCAGTACTTTGCCACACTTTTCAGTACTTTGCCACACTTTTCAGCAATTTGCCACTACTTTGCCACAACTTTTCAGTACTTTGCCACACTTTTCAGCACTTTATCACTCCTTTAAAATAGTTTGCCACTACTTTTCAGCACTTTGCCACAACTTGTCAGTACTTTGCCACACTTTTCAGTGCTTTGTCACTACTTTGCCACAACTTGTCACTACTATGCCACACTTTGCAGCACTTTACCACTGCTTTTCAGTAGTTTGCCACTACTTTTCAGCACTTTACCACAACTTTTCAGTACTTTGCCATACTTTTCAGTGCTTTGCCACTACTTTGCCACAACTTGTCAGTACTATGCCACACTTTCCAGCACTTTGCCACTACTTTTCAGCACATTGCCACAACTTTTCTGTACTTTGCCACACTTTTCAGTACTTTGCCACCACTTTGCCACCACTTTTCAGTACTTTGCCACACTTTTGAGCACTTTGCCACTGCTTTTCAGCACTTTGCCACTACTTTTCAGTACCTTGCCACTACTTTTTAGCACTTTGCCACAACTTTTCAGTACTTTGCCACTACTTTTCAGCACTTTGCCACAACTTTTCAGTACTTTGCCACATTTTTCAGTACACTGCCACAACTTTTCAGTACTGTGCCACACTTTTCTTCACTTTGCCACTACTTTTCAGTACTTTGCCACATTTTTCAGTACTTTGCCACTACTTTTCAGCACTTTGCCACAACTTTTCAGTACTTTGCCACACTTTTCTGTACTTTACCACTCCTTTAAAATAGTTTGCCACTACTTTTCAGCACTTTGCCACAACTTGTCAGTAATTTGCCACACTTTTCAGTGCTTTGCCACTACTTTGCCACAACTTGTCAGTACTATGCCACACTTTTCAGTACTTTGCCACACTTTTCAGTGCTTTGCCACTACTTTGCCACAACTTGTCAGTACTTTGCCACACTTTTCAGCACTTTGACACTACGTTTCTGTACTTTGCCACTACTTTTCAGCACTTTGCCACAACTTTTCTGTACTTTGCCACTACTTTTCAGCACTTTGCCACAACTTTTCAGTACATTGCCACATTTTTCAGTACTTTGCCACAACTTTTCAGTACTGTGCCACACTTTTCTTCACTTTGCCACTACTTTTCAGTACTTTGCCACATTTTTCAGTACTTTGCCACTACTTTTCAGCACTTTGCCACAACTTTTCAGTACTTTGCTATACTTTTCAGTACTTTGCCACACTTTTAAGTACTTTGCCACACTTTTCAGCAATTTGCCACTACTTTGCCACAACTTTTCAGTACTTTGCCACACTTTTCAGCACTTTACCACTCCTTTAAAATAGTTTGCCACTACTTTTCAGCACTTTGCCACAATTTTTCAGTACTTTGCCACACTTTTCAGTGCTTTGCCACTACTTTGCCACAACTTGTCAGTACTTTGCCACACTTTTCAGCACTTTGCCACTACTTTTCAGTACTTTGCCACTACTTTTCAGCACTTTGCCACAACTTTTCAGTACTTTGCCACTACTTTTCAGCACTTTGCCACAACTTTTCAGTACTTTGCCACATTTTTCAGTACACTGCCACAACTTTTCAGTACTGTGCCACACTTTTCTTCACTTTACCACTACTTTTCAGTACTTTGCCACATATTTCAGTACGTTGCCACTACTTTTCAGCACTTTGCCACAATTTTTCAGTACTTTGCCAGACTTTTCAGTGCTTTGCCACTACTTTGCCACTACTTGTCAGTACTTTGCCACACTTTTCAGCACTTTGCCACTACTTTTCAGTACTTTGCCACTACTTTTCAGCACTTTGCCACAACTTTTCAGTACTTTGCCACTACTTTTCACTACTTTGCCACAACTTTTCAGTACTTTGCCACATTTTTCAGTTCACTGCCACAACTTTTCAGTACTGTGCCACACTTTTCTTCACTTTGCCACTACTTTTCAGTACTTTGCCACATTTTTCAGTACTTTGCCACTACTTTTCAGCACTTTGCCACAACTTTTCTGTACTTTGCCACTACTTTTCAGCACTTTGCCACAACTTTTCAGTACATTGCCACATTTTTCAGTACTTTGCCACAACTTTTCAGTACTGTGCCACACTTTTCTTCACTTTGCCACTACATTTCAGTACTTTGCCACTACTTTTCAGCACTTTGCCGCACTTTTCCGTACTTTGCCACGACTTTGCCACAACTTTTCAGTACTTTGCCACACTTTTCAGCAATTTGCCACTGCTTTTCAGTAGTTTGCCACCACTTTTCAGCACTTTGCCTCAACTTTTCAGTACTTTGCCACTACTTTTCAGCACTTTGCCACAATTTTTCAGTACTTTGCCACACTTTTCAGTGCTTTGCCACTACTTTGCCACAACTTGTCAGTACTTTGCCACACTTTTCAGCACTTTGCCACTACGTTTCACTACTTTGCCACTACTTTTCAGCACTTTGCCACAACTTTTCTGTACTTTGCCACTACTTTTCAGCACTTTGCCACAACTTTTCAGTACTTTACCATACTTTTCAGTACTTTGCCACGACTTTGCAACAACTTTTCAGTACTTTGCCACACTTTTCAGTACTTTGCCACACTTTTCAGCAATTTGCCACTACTTTGCCACAACTTTTCAGTACTTTGCCACACTTTTCAGCACTTTATCACTCCTTTAAAATAGTTTGCCACTACTTCTCAGCACTTTGCCACAACTTGTCAGTACTTTGCCACACTTTTCAGTGCTTTGTCACTACTTTGCCACAACTTGTCACTACTATGCCACACTTTTCAGCACTTTGCCACTACTTTTCAGTACTTTGCCACTACTTTTCAGCACTTTGCCACAACTTTTCATTACTTTGCCACACTTTTCAGCACTTTACCACTGCTTTTCAGTAGTTTGCCACTACTTTTCAGCACTTTACCACAACTTTTCAGTACTTTGCCATACTTTTCAGTGCTTTGCCACTACTTTGCCACAACTTGTCAGTACTATGCCACACTTTCCAGCACTTTGCCACTACTTTTCAGCACATTGCCACAACTTTTCTGTACTTTGCCACACTTTTCAGTACTTTGCCACCACTTTGCCACCACTTTTCAGTACTTTGCCACACTTTTGAGCACTTTGCCACTGCTTTTCAGCACTTTGCCACTACTTTTCAGTACCTTGCCACTACTTTTCAGCACTTTGCCACAACTTTTCAGTACTTTGCCACTACTTTTCAGCACTTTGCCACAACTTTTCAGTACTTTGCCACATTTTTCAGTGCACTGCCACAACTTTTCAGTACTGTGCCACACTTTTCTTCACTTTGCCACTACTTTTCAGTACTTTGCCACATTTTTCAGTACTTTGCCACTACTTTTCAGCACTTTGCCACAACTTTTCAGTACTTTGCCACACTTTTCTGTACTTTACCACTCCTTTAAAATAGTTTGCCACTACTTTTCAGCACTTTGCCACAACTTGTCAGTAATTTGCCACACTTTTCAGTGCTTTGCCACTACTTTGCCACAACTTGTCAGTACTATGCCACACTTTTCAGTACTTTGCCACACTTTTCAGTGCTTTGCCACTACTTTGCCACAACTTGTCAGTACTTTGCCACACTTTTCAGCACTTTGACACTACGTTTCAGTACTTTGCCACTACTTTTCAGCACTTTGCCACAACTTTTCTGTACTTTGCCACTACTTTTCAGCACTTTGCCACAACTTTTCAGTACATTGCCACATTTTTCAGTACTTTGCCACAACTTTTCAGTACTGTGCCACACTTTTCTTCACTTTGCCACTACTTTTCAGTACTTTGCCACAACTTTTCAGTACTTTGCCACATTTTTCAGTACTTTGCCACTACTTTTCAGCACTTTGCCACAACTTTTCAGTACTTTGCTATACTTTTCAGTACTTTGCCACACTTTTAAGTACTTTGCCACACTTTTCAGCAATTTGCCACTACTTTGCCACAACTTTTCAGTACTTTGCCACACTTTTCAGCACTTTACCACTCCTTTAAAATAGTTTGCCACTACTTTTCAGCACTTTGCCACAATTTTTCAGTACTTTGCCACACTTTTCAGTGCTTTGCCACTACTTTGCCACAACTTGTCAGTACTTTGCCACACTTTTCAGCACTTTGCCACTACTTTTCAGTACTTTGCCACTACTTTTCAGCACTTTGCCACAACTTTTCAGTACTTTGCCACTACTTTTCAGCACTTTGCCACAACTTTTCAGTACTTTGCCACATTTTTCAGTACACTGCCACAACTTTTCAGTACTGTGCCACACTTTTCTTCACTTTGCCACTACTTTTCAGTACTTTGCCACATTTTTCAGTACGTTGCCACTACTTTTCAGCACTTTGCCACAATTTTTCAGTACTTTGCCAGACTTTTCAGTGCTTTGCCACTACTTTGCCACTACTTGTCAGTACTTTGCCACACTTTTCAGCACTTTGCCACTACTTTTCAGTACTTTGCCACTACTTTTCAGCACTTTGCCACAACTTTTCAGTACTTTGCCACTACTTTTCACTACTTTGCCACAACTTTTCAGTACTTTGCCACATTTTTCAGTACACTGCCACAACTTTTCAGTACTGTGCCACACTTTTCTTCACTTTGCCACTACTTTTCAGTACTTTGCCACATTTTTCAGTACTTTGCCACTACTTTTCAGCACTTTGCCACAACTTTTCTGTACTTTGCCACTACTTTTCAGCACTTTGCCACAACTTTTCAGTACATTGCCACATTTTTCAGTACTTTGCCACAACTTTTCAGTACTGTGCCACACTTTTCTTCACTTTGCCACTACTTTTCAGTACTTTGCCACTACTTTTCAGCACTTTGCCGCACTTTTCCGTACTTTGCCACGACTTTGCCACAACTTTTCAGTACTTTGCCACACTTTTCAGCAATTTGCCACTGCTTTTCAGTAGTTTGCCACCACTTTTCAGCACTTTGCCTCAACTTTTCAGTACTTTGCCACACTTTTCAGTGCTTTGCCACTACTTTGCCACAACTTGTCAGTACTTTGCCACACTTTTCAGCACTTTGCCACTGCTTTTCAGTACTTTGCCACTACTTTTCAGCACATTGCCTAAACTTTTCTGTACTTTGACACACTTCTCAGTACTTTGCCACTACTTTTCAGCACTTAGCCACAACTTTTCAGTACTTTGCCACACTTTTCAGTGCTTTGCCACCACTTTGCCACAACTTTTCAGTACTTTGCCACACTTTTGAGCACTTTGCCACTGCTTTTCAGTAGTTTGCCACTACTTTTCAGCACTTTGCCACAATTTTTCAGTACTTTGCCAAACTTTTCAGTGCTTTGCCACTACTTTGCCACAACTTGTCAGTATTTTGCCACACTTTTCAGCACTTTGCCACTACGTTTCAGTACTTTGCCACTACTTTTCAGCACTTTGCCACAACTTTTCTGTACTTTGCCACTAGTTTTCAGCACTTTGCCACAACTTTTCAGTACTTTGCCATACTTTTCAGTACTTTGCCACGACTTTGCAACAACTTTTCAGTACTTTGCCACACTTTTCAGTACTTTGCCACATTTTTCAGTACTTTGCCACTACTTTTCAGCACTTTGCCACAACTTTTCAGTACTTTGCCACACTTTTCTGTACTTTACCACTCCTTTAAAATAGTTTGCCACTACTTTTCAGCACTTTGCCACAACTTGTCAGTAATTTGCCACACTTTTCAGTGCTTTGCCACTACTTTGCCACAACTTGTCAGTACTATGCCACACTTTTCAGTACTTTGCCACACTTTTCAGTGCTTTGCCACTACTTTGCCACAACTTGTCAGTACTTTGCCACACTTTTCAGCACTTTGACACTACGTTTCAGTACTTTGCCACTACTTTTCTGCACTTTGCCACAACTTTTCTGTACTTTGCCACTACTTTTCAGCACTTTACCACAACTTTTCAGTACATTGCCACATTTTTCAGTACTTTGCCACAACTTTTCAGTACTGTGCCACACTTTTCTTCACTTTGCCACTACTTTTCAGTACTTTGCCACTACTTTTCAGCACTTTGCCGCACTTTTCCGTACTTTGCCACGACTTTGCCACAACTTTTCAGTACTTTGCCACACTTTTCAGCAATTTGCCACTGCTTTTCAGTAGTTTGCCACCACTTTTCAGCACTTTGCCTCAACTTTTCAGTACTTTGCCACACTTTTCAGTGCTTTGCCACTACTTTGCCACAACTTGTCAGTACTTTGCCACACTTTTCAGCACTTTGCCACTGCTTTTCAGTACTTTGCCACTACTTTTCAGCACATTGCCACAACTTTTCTGTACTTTGACACACTTCTCAGTACTTTGCCACTACTTTTCAGCACTTTGCCCCAACTTTTCAGTACTTTGCCACACTTTTCAGTGCTTTGCCACCACTTTGCCACAACTTTTCAGTACTTTGCCACACTTTTGAGCACTTTGCCACTGCTTTTCAGTAGTTTGCCACTACTTTTCAGCACTTTGCCACAATTTTTCAGTACTTTGCCACACTTTTCAGTGCTTTGCCACTACTTTGCCACAACTTGTCAGTACTTTGCCACACTTTTCAGCACTTTGCCACTGCTTTTCAGTACTTTGCCACTACTTTTCAGCACATTGCCACAACTTTTCTGTACTTTGACACACTTCTCAGTACTTTGCCACTACTTTTCAGCACTTTGCCACAACTTTTCAGTACTTTGCCACACTTTTCAGTGCTTTGCCACCACTTTGCCACAACTTTTCAGTACTTTGCCACACTTTTCAGCAATTTGCCACTGCTTTTCAGTAGTTTGCCACCACTTTTCAGCACTTTGCCTCAACTTTTCAGTACTTTGCCACACTTTTCAGTGCTTTGCCACTACTTTGCCACAACTTGTCAGTACTTTGCCACACTTTTCAGCACTTTGCCACTGCTTTTCAGTACTTTGCCACTACTTTTCAGCACATTGCCACAACTTTTCTGTACTTTGACACACTTCTCAGTACTTTGCCACTACTTTTCAGCACTTTGCCATACTTTTCAGTACTTTCCCACGACTTTGCAACAACTTTTCAGTACTTTGCCACACTTTTCAGTACTTTGCCACATTTTTCAGTACTTTGCCACTACTTTTCAGCACTTTGCCACAATTTTTCAGTACTTTGCCACACTTTTCAGTGCTTTGCCACTACTTTGCCACAACTTGTCAGTACTTTGCCACACTTTTCAGCACTTTGCCACTGCTTTTCAGTACTTTGCCACTACTTTTCAGCACATTGCCACAAATTTTCTGTACTTTGACACACTTCTCAGTACTTTGCCACTACTTTTCGGCACTTTGCCACAACTTTTCAGTACTTTGCCACACTTTTGAGCACTTTGCCACTGCTTTTCAGTAGTTTGCCACTACTTTTCAGCACTTTGCCACAATTTTTCAGTTCTTTGCCACACTTTTCAGTGCTTTGCCACTACTTTGCCACAACTTGTCAGTACTTTGCCACACTTTTCAGCACTTTGCCACTACGTTTCAGTACTTTGCCACTACTTTTCAGCACTTTGCCACAACTTTTCTGTACTTTGCCACTACTTTTCAGCACTTTGCCACAACTTTTCAGTACTTTGCCATACTTTTCAGTACTTTGCCACGACTTTGCAACAACTTTTCAGTACTTTGCCACACTTTTCAGTACTTTGCCACATTTTTCAGTACTTTGCCACTACTTTTCAGCACTTTGCCACAACTTTTCAGTACTTTGCCACACTTTTCTGTACTTTACCACTCCTTTAAAATAGTTTGCCACTGCTTTTCAGCACTTTGCCACAACTTGTCAGTAATTTGCCACACTTTTCAGTGCTTTGCCACTACTTTGCCACAACTTGTCAGTACTATGCCACACTTTTCAGTACTTTGCCACACTTTTCAGTGCTTTGCCACTACTTTGCCACAACTTGTCAGTACTTTGCCACACTTTTCAGCACTTTGACACTATGTTTCAGTACTTTGCCACTACTTTTCAGCACTTTGCCACAACTTTTCTGTACTTTGCCACTACTTTTCAGCACTTTGCCACAACTTTTCAGTACATTGCCACATTTTTCAGTACTTTGCCACAACTTTTCAGTACTGTGCCACACTTTTCTTCACTTTGCCACTACTTTTCAGTACTTTGCCACTACTTTTCAGCACTTTGCCGCACTTTTCCGTACTTTGCCACGACTTTGCCACAACTTTTCAGTACTTTGCCACACTTTTCAGCAATTTGCCACTGCTTTTCAGTAGTTTGCCACCACTTTTCAGCACTTTGCCTCAACTTTTCAGTACTTTGCCACACTTTTCAGTGCTTTGCCACTACTTTGCCACAACTTGTCAGTACTTTGCCACACTTTTCAGCACTTTGCCACTGCTTTTCAGTACTTTGCCACTACTTTTCAGCACATTGCCACAACTTTTCTGTACTTTGACACACTTCTCAGTACTTTGCCACTACTTTTCAGCACTTTGCCACAACTTTTCAGTACTTTGCCACACTTTTCAGTGCTTTGCCACCACTTTGCCACAACTTTTCAGTACTTTGCCACACTTTTGAGCACTTTGCCACTACTTTTCAGCACATTGCCACAACTTTTCTGTACTTTGCCACACTTTTCAGTACTTTGCCACCACTTTGCCACCACTTTTCAGTACTTTGCCACACTTTTGAGCACTTTGCCACTGCTTTTCAGCACTTTGCCACTACTTTTCAGTACCTTGCCACTACTTTTCAGCACTTTGCCACAACTTTTCAGTACTTTGCCACTACTTTTCAGCACTGTGCCACAACTTTTCAGTACTTTGCCACATTTTTCAGTACACTGCCACAACTTTTCAGTACTGTGCCACACTTTTCTTCACTTTGCCACTACTTTTCAGTACTTTGCCACATTTTTCAGTACTTTGCCACTACTTTTCAGCACTTTGCCACAACTTTTCAGTACTTTGCCACACTTTTCTGTACTTTACCACTCCTTTAAAATAGTTTGCCACTACTTTTCAGCACTTTGCCACAACTTGTCAGTAATTTGCCACACTTTTCAGTGCTTTGCCACTACTTTGCCACAACTTGTCAGTACTATGCCACACTTTTCAGTACTTTGCCACACTTTTCAGTGCTTTGCCACTACTTTGCCACAACTTGTCAGTACTTTGCCACACTTTTCAGCACTTTGACACTACGTTTCAGTACTTTGCCACTACTTTTCAGCACTTTGCCACAACTTTTCTGTACTTTGCCACTACTTTTCAGCACTTTGCCACAACTTTTCAGTACATTGCCACATTTTTCAGTACTTTGCCACAACTTTTCAGTACTGTGCCACACTTTCTTCACTTTGCCACTACTTTTCAGTACTTTGCCACAACTTTTCAGTACTTTGCCACATTTTTCAGTACTTTGCCACTACTTTTCAGCACCTTGCCACAACTTTTCAGTACTTTGCTATACTTTTCAGTACTTTGCCACACTTTTAAGTACTTTGCCACAATTTTCAGCAATTTGCCACTACTTTGCCACAACTTTTCAGTACTTTGCCACACTTTTCAGCACTTTACCACTCCTTTAAAATAGTTTGCCACTACTTTTCAGCACTTTGCCACAATTTTTCAGTACTTTGCCACACTTTTCAGTGCTTTGCCACTACTTTGCCACAACTTGTCAGTACTTTGCCACACTTTTCAGCACTTTGCCACTACCTTTTCAGTACTTTGCCACTACTTTTCAGCACTTTGCCACAACTTTTCAGTACTTTGCCACTACTTTTCAGCACTTTGCCACAACTTTTCAGTACTTTGCCACATTTTTCAGTACACTGCCACAACTTTTCAGTACTGTGCCACACTTTTCTTCACTTTGCCACTACTTTTCAGTACTTGCCACATTTTTCAGTACGTTGCCACTACTTTTCAGCACTTTGCCACAATTTTTCAGTACTTTGCCAGACTTTTCAGTGCTTTGCCACTACTTTGCCACTACTTGTCAGTACTTTGCCACACTTTTCAGCACTTTGCCACTACTTTTCAGTACTTTGCCACTACTTTTCAGCACTTTGCCACAACTTTCAGTACTTTGCCACTACTTTTCACTACTTTGCCACAACTTTTCAGTACTTTGCCACATTTTTCAGTACACTGCCACAACTTTTCAGTACTGTGCCACACTTTTCTTCACTTTGCCACTACTTTTCAGTACTTTGCCACATTTTTCAGTACTTTGCCACTACTTTTCAGCACTTTGCCACAACTTTTCTGTACTTTGCCACTACTTTTCAGCACTTTGCCACAACTTTTCAGTACATTGCCACATTTTTCAGTACTTTGCCACAACTTTTCAGTACTGTGCCACACTTTTCTTCACTTTGCCACTACTTTTCAGTACTTTGCCACTACTTTTCAGCACTTTGCCGCACTTTTCCGTACTTTGCCACGACTTTGCCACAACTTTTCAGTACTTTGCCACACTTTTCAGCAATTTGCCACTGCTTTTCAGTAGTTTGCCACCACTTTTCAGCACTTTGCCTCAACTTTTCAGTACTTTGCCACACTTTTCAGTGCTTTGCCACGACTTTGCCCCAACTTTTCAGTACTTTGCCACACTTTTCAGCAATTTGCCACTGCTTTTCAGTAGTTTGCCACCACTTTTCAGCACTTTGCCTCAACTTTTCAGTACTTTGCCACACTTTTCAGTGCTTTGCCACTACTTTGCCACAACTTGTCAGTACTTTGCCACACTTTTCAGCACTTTGCCACTGCTTTTCAGTACTTTGCCACTACTTTTCAGCACATTGCCTAAACTTTTCTGTACTTTGACACACTTCTCAGTACTTTGCCACTACTTTTCAGCACTTTGCCACAACTTGTCAGTACTTTGCCACACTTTTCAGTGCTTTGCCACCACTTTGCCACAACTTTTCAGTACTTTGCCACACTTTTGAGCACTTTGCCACTGCTTTTCAGTAGTTTGCCACTACTTTTCAGCACTTTGCCACAATTTTTCAGTACTTTGCCACACTTTTCAGTGCTTTGCCACTACTTTGCCACAACTTGTCAGTATTTTGCCACACTTTTCAGCACTTTGCCACTACGTTTCAGTACTTTGCCACTACTTTTCAGCACTTTGCCACAACTTTTCTGTACTTTGCCACTAGTTTTCAGCACTTTGCCACAACTTTTCAGTACTTTGCCATACTTTTCAGTACTTTGCCACGACTTTGCAACAACTTTTCAGTACTTTGCCACACTTTCAGTACTTTGCCACATTTTTCAGTACTTTGCCACTACTTTTCAGCACTTTGCCACAACTTTTCAGTACTTTGCCACACTTTTCTGTACTTTACCACTCCTTTAAAATAGTTTGCCACTACTTTTCAGCACTTTGCCACAACTTGTCAGTAATTTGCCACACTTTTCAGTGCTTTGCCACTACTTTGCCACAACTTGTCAGTACTATGCCACACTTTTCAGTACTTTGCCACACTTTTCAGTGCTTTGCCACTACTTTGCCACAACTTGTCAGTACTTTGCCACACTTTTCAGCACTTTGACACTACGTTTCAGTACTTTGCCACTACTTTTCTGCACTTTGCCACAACTTTTCTGTACTTTGCCACTACTTTTCAGCACTTTACCACAACTTTTCAGTAACATTGCCACATTTTTCAGTACTTTGCCACAACTTTTCAGTACTGTGCCACACTTTTCTTCACTTTGCCACTACTTTTCAGTACTTTGCCACTACTTTTCAGCACTTTGCCGCACTTTTCCGTACTTTGCCACGACTTTGCCACAACTTTTCAGTACTTTGCCACACTTTTCAGCAATTTGCCACTGCTTTTCAGTAGTTTGCCACCACTTTTCAGCACTTTGCCTCAACTTTTCAGTACTTTGCCACACTTTTCAGTGCTTTGCCACTACTTTGCCACAACTTGTCAGTACTTTGCCACACTTTTCAGCACTTTGCCACTGCTTTTCAGTACTTTGCCACTACTTTTCAGCACATTGCCACAACTTTTCTGTACTTTGACACACTTCTCAGTACTTTGCCACTACTTTTCAGCACTTTGCCCCAACTTTTCAGTACTTTGCCACACTTTTCAGTGCTTTGCCACCACTTTGCCACAACTTTTCAGTACTTTGCCACACTTTTGAGCACTTTGCCACTGCTTTTCAGTAGTTTGCCACTACTTTTCAGCACATTGCCACAACTTGTCAGTACTTTGCCACACTTTTCAGCACTTTGCCACTACGTTTCAGTACTTTGCCACTACTTTTCAGCACTTTGCCACAACTTTTCTGTACTTTGCCACTACTTTTCAGCACTTTGCCACAACTTTTCAGTACTTTGCCATACTTTTCAGTACTTTGCCACGACTTTGCAACAACTTTTCAGTACTTTGCCACACTTTTCAGTACTTTGCCACATTTTTCAGTACTTTGCCACTACTTTTCAGCACTTTGCCACAACTTTTCAGTACTTTGCCACACTTTTCTGTACTTTACCACTCCTTTAAAATAGTTTGCCACTACTTTTCAGCACTTTGCCACAACTTGTCAGTAATTTGCCACACTTTTCAGTGCTTTGCCACTACTTTGCCACAACTTGTCAGTACTATGCCACACTTTTCAGTACTTTGCCACACTTTTCAGTGCTTTGCCACTACTTTGCCACAACTTGTCAGTACTTTGCCACACTTTTCAGCACTTTGACACTACGTTTCAGTACTTTGCCACTACTTTTCAGCACTTTGCCACAACTTTTCTGTACTTTGCCACTACTTTTCAGCACTTTGCCACAACTTTTCAGTACATTGCCACATTTTTCAGTACTTTGCCACAACTTTTCAGTACTGTGCCACACTTTTCTTCACTTTGCCACTACTTTTCAGTACTTTGCCACTACTTTTCAGCACTTTGCCGCACTTTTCAGTGCTTTGCCACTACTTTGCCACAACTTGTCAGTACTTTGCCACACTTTTCAGCACTTTGCCACTACTTTTCAGTACTTTGCCACTACTTTTCAGCACTTTGCCACAACTTTTCAGTACTTTGCCACTACTTTTCAGCACTTTGCCACAACTTTTCAGTACTTTGCCACATTTTTCAGTAAACTGCCACAACTTTTCAGTACTGTGCCACACTTTTCTTCACTTTGCCACTACTTTTCAGTACTTTGCCACATTTTTCAGTACGTTGCCACTACTTTTCAGCACTTTGCCACAATTTTTCAGTACTTTGCCAGACTTTTCAGTGCTTTGCCACTACTTTGCCACTACTTGTCAGTACTTTGCCACACTTTTCAGCACTTTGCCACTACTTTTCAGTACTTTGCCACTACTTTTCAGCACTTTGCCACAACTTTTCAGTACTTTGCCACTACTTTTCACTACTTTGCCACAACTTTTCACTACTTTGCCACATTTTTCAGTACACTGCCACAACTTTTCAGTACTGTGCCACACTTTTCTTCACTTTGCCACTACTTTTCAGTACTTTGCCACATTTTTCAGTACTTTGCCACTACTTTTCAGCACTTTGCCACAACTTTTCTGTACTTTGCCACTACTTTTCAGCACTTTGCCACAACTTTTCAGTACATTGCCACATTTTTCAGTACTTTGCCACAACTTTTCAGTACTGTGCCACACTTTTCTTCACTTTGCCACTACTTTTCAGTACTTTGCCACTACTTTTCAGCACTTTGCCGCACTTTTCCGTACTTTGCCACGACTTTGCCACAACTTTTCAGTACTTTGCCACACTTTTCAGCAATTTGCCACTGCTTTTCAGTAGTTTGCCACCACTTTTCAGCACTTTGCCTCAACTTTTCAGTACTTTGCCACACTTTTCAGTGCTTTGCCACTACTTTGCCACAACTTGTCAGTACTTTGCCACACTTTTCAGCACTTTGCCACTGCTTTTCAGTACTTTGCCACTACTTTTCAGCACATTGCCTAAACTTTTCTGTACTTTGACACACTTCTCAGTACTTTGCCACTACTTTTCAGCACTTTGCCACAACTTTTCAGTACTTTGCCACACTTTTCAGTGCTTTGCCACCACTTTGCCACAACTTTTCAGTACTTTGCCACACTTTTGAGCACTTTGCCACTGCTTTTCAGTAGTTTGCCACTACTTTTCAGCACTTTGCCACAATTTTTCAGTACTTTGCCACACTTTTCAGTGCTTTGCCACTACTTTGCCACAACTTGTCAGTACTTTGCCACACTTTTCAGCACTTTGCCACTACTTTTCAGTACTTTGCCACTACTTTTCAGCACTTTGCCACAACTTTTCAGTACTTTGCCACTACTTTTCAGCACTTTGCCACAACTTTTCAGTACTTTGCCACATTTTTCAGTACACTGCCACAACTTTTCAGTACTGTGCCACACTTTTCTTCACTTTGCCACTACTTTTCAGTACTTTGCCACATTTTTCAGTACGTTGCCACTACTTTTCAGCACTTTGCCACAATTTTTCAGTACTTTGCCAGACTTTTCAGTGCTTTGCCACTACTTTGCCACTACTTGTCAGTACTTTGCCACACTTTTCAGCACTTTGCCACTACTTTTCAGTACTTTGCCACTACTTTTCAGCACTTTGCCACAACTTTTCAGTACTTTGCCACTACTTTTCACTACTTTGCCACAACTTTTCACTACTTTGCCACATTTTTCAGTACACTGCCACAACTTTTCAGTACTGTGCCACACTTTTCTTCACTTTGCCACTACTTTTCAGTACTTTGCCACATTTTTCAGTACTTTGCCACTACTTTTCAGCACTTTGCCACAACTTTTCTGTACTTTGCCACTACTTTTCAGCACTTTGCCACAACTTTTCAGTACATTGCCACATTTTTCAGTACTTTGCCACAACTTTTCAGTACTGTGCCACACTTTTCTTCACTTTGCCACTACTTTTCAGTACTTTGCCACTACTTTTCAGCACTTTGCCGCACTTTTCCGTACTTTGCCACGACTTTGCCACAACTTTTCAGTACTTTGCCACACTTTTCAGCAATTTGCCACTGCTTTTCAGTAGTTTGCCACCACTTTTCAGCACTTTGCCTCAACTTTTCAGTACTTTGCCACACTTTTCAGTGCTTTGCCACTACTTTGCCACAACTTGTCAGTACTTTGCCACACTTTTCAGCACTTTGCCACTGCTTTTCAGTACTTTGCCACTACTTTTCAGCACATTGCCTAAACTTTTCTGTACTTTGACACACTTCTCAGTACTTTGCCACTACTTTTCAGCACTTTGCCACAACTTTTCAGTACTTTGCCACACTTTTCAGTGCTTTGCCACCACTTTGCCACAACTTTTCAGTACTTTGCCACACTTTTGAGCACTTTGCCACTGCTTTTCAGTAGTTTGCCACTACTTTTCAGCACTTTGCCACAATTTTTCAGTACTTTGCCACACTTTTCAGTGCTTTGCCACTACTTTGCCACAACTTGTCAGTATTTTGCCACACTTTTCAGCACTTTGCCACTACGTTTCAGTACTTTGCCACTACTTTTCAGCACTTTGCCACAACTTTTCTGTACTTTGCCACTAGTTTTCAGCACTTTGCCACAACTTTTCAGTACTTTGCCATACTTTTCAGTACTTTGCCACGACTTTGCAACAACTTTTCAGTACTTTGCCACACTTTTCAGTACTTTGCCACATTTTTCAGTACTTTGCCACTACTTTTCAGCACTTTGCCACAACTTTTCAGTACTTTGCCACACTTTTCTGTACTTTACCACTCCTTTAAAATAGTTTGCCACTACTTTTCAGCACTTTGCCACAACTTGTCAGTGCTTTGCCACTACTTTGCCACAACTTGTCAGTACTATGCCACACTTTTCAGTACTTTGCCACACTTTTCAGTGCTTTGCCACTACTTTGCCACAACTTGTCAGTACTTTGCCACACTTTTCAGCACTTTGACACTACGTTTCAGTACTTTGCCACTACTTTTCTGCACTTTGCCACAACTTTTCTGTACTTTGCCACTACTTTTCAGCACTTTACCACAACTTTTCAGTACATTGCCACATTTTTCAGTACTTTGCCACAACTTTTCAGTACTGTGCCACACTTTTCTTCACTTTGCCACTACTTTTCAGTACTTTGCCACTACTTTTCAGCACTTTGCCGCACTTTTCCGTACTTTGCCACGACTTTGCCACAACTTTTCAGTACTTTGCCACACTTTTCAGCAATTTGCCACTGCTTTTCAGTAGTTTGCCACCACTTTTCAGCACTTTGCCTCAACTTTTCAGTACTTTGCCACACTTTTCAGTGCTTTGCCACTACTTTGCCACAACTTGTCAGTACTTTGCCACACTTTTCAGCACTTTGCCACTGCTTTTCAGTACTTTGCCACTACTTTTCAGCACATTGCCACAACTTTTCTGTACTTTGACACACTTCTCAGTACTTTGCCACTACTTTTCAGCACTTTGCCCCAACTTTTCAGTACTTTGCCACACTTTTCAGTGCTTTGCCACCACTTTGCCACAACTTTTCAGTACTTTGCCACACTTTTGAGCACTTTGCCACTGCTTTTCAGTAGTTTGCCACTACTTTTCAGCACATTGCCACAACTTGTCAGTACTTTGCCACACTTTTCAGCACTTTGCCACTACGTTTCAGTACTTTGCCACTACTTTTCAGCACTTTGCCACAACTTTTCTGTACTTTGCCACTACTTTTCAGCACTTTGCCACAACTTTTCAGTACTTTGCCATACTTTTCAGTATTTTGCCACGACTTTGCAACAACTTTTCAGTACTTTGCCACACTTTTCAGTACTTTGCCACATTTTTCAGTACTTTGCCACTACTTTTCAGCACTTTGCCACAACTTTTCAGTACTTTGCCACACTTTTCTGTACTTTACCACTCCTTTAAAATAGTTTGCCACTACTTTTCAGCACTTTGCCACAACTTGTCAGTAATTTGCCACACTTTTCAGTGCTTTGCCACTACTTTGCCACAACTTGTCAGTACTATGCCACACTTTTCAGTACTTTGCCACACTTTTCAGTGCTTTGCCACTACTTTGCCACAACTTGTCAGTACTTTGCCACACTTTTCAGCACTTTGACACTACGTTTCAGTACTTTGCCACTACTTTTCAGCACTTTGCCACAACTTTTCTGTACTTTGCCACTACTTTTCAGCACTTTGCCACAACTTTTCAGTACATTGCCACATTTTTCAGTACTTTGCCACAACTTTTCAGTACTGTGCCACACTTTTCTTCACTTTGCCACTACTTTTCAGTACTTTGCCACTACTTTTCAGCACTTTGCCGCACTTTTCCGTACTTTGCCACGACTTTGCCACAACTTTTCAGTACTTTGCCACACTTTTCAGCAATTTGCCACTGCTTTTCAGTAGTTTGCCACCACTTTTCAGCACTTTGCCTCAACTTTTCAGTACTTTGCCACACTTTTCAGTGCTTTGCCACTACTTTGCCACAACTTGTCAGTACTTTGCCACACTTTTCAGCACTTTGCCACTGCTTTTCAGTACTTTGCCACTACTTTTCAGCACATTGCCACAACTTTTCTGTACTTTGACACACTTCTCAGTACTTTGCCACTACTTTTCAGCACTTTGCCACAACTTTTCAGTACTTTGCCACACTTTTCAGTGCTTTGCCACCACTTTGCCACAACTTTTCAGTACTTTGCCACACTTTTGAGCACTTTGCCACTGCTTTTCAGTAGTTTGCCACAACTTTTCAGCACTTTGCCACAATTGTTCAGTACTTTGCCACACTTTTCAGTGCTTTGCCACTACTTTGCCACAACTTGTCAGTACTTTGCCACACTTTTCAGCACTTTGCCACTACGTTTCAGTACTTTGCCACTACTTTTCAGCACTTTGCCACAACTTTTCTGTACTTTGCCATACTTTTCAGTACTTTGCCACACTTTTCAGCAATTTGCCACTACTTTGCCACAACTTTTCAGTACTTTGCCACACTTTTCAGCACTTTATCACTCCTTTAAAATAGTTTGCCACTACTTTTCAGCACTTTGCCACAACTTGTCAGTACTTTGCCACACTTTTCAGTGCTTTGTCACTACTTTGCCACAACTTGTCAGTACTATGCCACACTTTTCAGCACTTTGCCACTACTTTTCAGTACTTTGCCACTACTTTTCAGCACTTTGCCACAACTTTTCATTACTTTGCCACACTTTTCAGCACTTTACCACTGCTTTTCAGTAGTTTGCAACTACTTTTCAGCACTTTACCACAACTTTTCAGCACTTTGCCATACTTTTCAGTGCTTTGCCACTACTTTGCCACAACTTGTCAGTACTATGCCACACTTTCCAGCACTTTGCCACTACTTTTCAGTACTTTGCCACTACTTTTCAATACTTTGCCACAACTTTTCAGTACTTTGCCACACATTTCAGTGCTTTGCCACTACTTTGCCACAACGTTTCAGTACTTTGCCACACTTTTCAGCACTTTGCCACTGCTTTTCAGTACTTTGCCACTACTTTTCAGCACATTGCCACAACTTTTCTGTACTTTGCCACACTTTTCAGTACTTTGCCACCACTTTGCCACAACTTTTCAGTACTTTGCCACACTTTTGAGCACCTTGCCACTGCTTTTCAGCACTTTGACACTACTTTTCAGTACTTTGCAACTACTTTTCAGCACTTTGCCACAACTTTACAGAACTTTGCCACATTTTTGAGCACTTGCCACTGCTTTTCAGTAGTTTGCCACTACTTTTCAGCACTTTGCCACTACTTTGCCACAACTTGTCAGTACTTTGCCACACTTTTCAGCACTTTGCCACTACGTTTCAGTACTTTGCCACTACTTTTCAGCACTTTGCCACAACTTTTCAGTACTTTGCCACATTTTTCAGTACTTTGCCACAACTTTTTAGTACTGTGCCACACTTTTCTTGACTTTGCCACTACTTTTCAGTACTTTGCCACAACTTTTCAGTACTTTGCCACATTTTTCAGTACTTTGCCACTACTTTTCAGCACTTTGCCACAACTTTTCAGTACTTTGCTATACTTTTCAGTACTTTGCCACACTTTTCAGTACTTTGCCACACTTTTCAGCAATTTGCCACTACTTTGCCACAACTTTTCAGTACTTTGCCACACTTTTCAGCACTTTACCACTCCTTTAAAATAGTTTGCCACTACTTTTCAGCACTTTGCCACAATTTTTCAGTACTTTGCCACACTTTTCAGTGCTTTGCCACTACTTTGCCACAACTTGTCAGTACTTTGCCACACTTTTCAGCACTTTGCCACTACTTTTCAGTACTTTGCCACTACTTTTCAGCACTTTGCCACAACTTTTCAGTACTTTGCCACTACTTTTCAGCACTTTGCCACAACTTTTCAGTACTTCGCCACATTTTTCAGTACACTGCCACAACTTTTCAGTACTGTGCCACACTTTTCTTCACTTTGCCACTACTTTTCAGTACTTTGCCACATTTTTCAGTACTTTGCCACTACTTTTCAGCACTTTGCCACAATTTTTCAGTACTTTGCCACACTTTTCAGTGCTTTGCCACTACTTTGCCACTACTTGTCAGTACTTTGCCACACTTTTCAGCACTTTGCCACTACTTTTCAGTACTTTGCCACTACTTTTCAGCACTTTGCCACAACTTTTCAGTACTTTGCCACTACTTTTCAGCACTTTGCCACAACTTTTCAGTACTTTGCCACATTTTTCAGTACACTGCCACAACTTTTCAGTACTGTGCCACACTTTTTTTCACTTTGCCACTACTTTTCAGTACTTTGCCACATTTTTCAGTACTTTGCCACTACTTTTCAGCACTTTGCCACAATTTTTCAGTACTTTGCCACACTTTTCAGTGCTTTGCCACTACTTTGCCACTACTTGTCAGTACTTTGCCACACTTTTCAGCACTTTGCCACTACTTTTCAGTACTTTGCCACTACTTTTCAGCACTTTGCCACAACTTTTCAGTACTTTGCCACTACTTTTCAGCACTTTGCCACAACTTTTCAGTACTTTGCCACATTTTTCAGTACACTGCCACAACTTTTCAGTACTGTGCCACACTTTTCTTCACTTTGCCACTACTTTTCAGTACTTTGCCACATTTTTCAGTACTTTGCCACTACTTTTCAGCACTTTGCCACAACTTTTCAGTACTTTGCCACACTTTTCTGTACTTTACCACTCCTTTAAAATAGTTTGCCACTACTTTTCAGCACTTTGCCACAACTTGTCAGTAATTTGCCACACTTTTCAGTGCTTTGCCACTACTTTGCCTCAACTTGTCAGTACTATGCCACACTTTTCAGCACTTTGCCACTACTTTTCAGTACTTTGCCACTACTTTTCAGCACTTTGCCACACTTTTCAGTGCTTTGCAACTACTTTGCCACAACTTTTCATTACTTTGCCACACTTTTCAGCACTTTACCACTGCTTTTCAGTAGTTTGCCACTACTTTTCAGCACTTTACCACAACTTTTCAGTACTTTGCCACACTTTTCAGTTCTTTGCCACTACTTTGCCACTACTTGTCAGTACTTTGCCACACTTTTCAGCACTTTGCCACTACTTTTCAGTACTTTGCCACTACTTTTCAGCACTTTGCCACAACTTTTCAGTACTTTGCCACTACTTTTCAGCACTTTGCCACAACTTTTCAGTACTTTGCCACATTTTTCAGTACACTGCCACAACTTTTCAGTACTGTGCCACACTTTTCTTCACTTTGCCACTACTTTTCAGTACTTTGCCACATTTTTCAGTACTTTGCCACTACTTTTCAGCACTTTGCCACAACTTTTCAGTACTTTGCCACACTTTTCTGTACTTTACCACTCCTTTAAAATAGTTTGCCACTACTTTTCAGCACTTTGCCACAACTTGTCAGTAATTTGCCACACTTTTCAGTGCTTTGCCACTACTTTGCCACAACTTGTCAGTACTATGCCACACTTTTCAGCACTTTGCCACTACTTTTCAGTACTTTGCCACTACTTTTCAGCACTTTGCCACACTTTTCAGTGCTTTGCAACTACTTTGCCACAACTTTTCATTACTTTGCCACACTTTTCAGCACTTTACCACTGCTTTTCAGTAGTTTGCCACTACTTTTCAGCGCTTTACCACAACTTTTCAGTACTTTGCCACACTTTTCAGTGCTTTGCCACTACTTTGCCACAACTTGTCAGTACTTGCTACACTTTTTAGCACTTTGCCACTACGTTTCAGTACTTTGCCACTACTTTTCAGCACTTTGCCACAACTTTTCAGTACTTTGCCACACTTTTCAGTGCTTTGCCACTACTTTGCCACAACTTGTCAGTACTTTGCCACTTTTCAGCACTTTGACACTACGTTTCAGTACTTTGCCACTACTTTTCAGCACTTTGCCACAACTTTTCTGTACTTTGCCACTACTTTTCAGCACTTTGCCACAACTTTTCAGTACATTGCCACATTTTTCAGTACTTTGCCACAACTTTTCAGTACTGTGCCACACTTTTCTTCACTTTGCCACTACTTTTCAGTACTTTGCCACTACTTTTCAGCACTTTGCCGCACTTTTCCGTACTTTGCCACGACTTTGCCACAACTTTTCAGTACTTTGCCACACTTTTCAGCAATTTGCCACTGCTTTTCAGTAGTTTGCCACCACTTTTCAGCACTTTGCCTCAACTTTTCAGTACTTTGCCACACTTTTCAGTGCTTTGCCACTACTTTGCCACAACTTGTCAGTACTTTGCCACACTTTTCAGCACTTTGCCACTGCTTTTCAGTACTTTGCCACTACTTTTCAGCACATTGCCACAACTTTTCTGTACTTTGACACACTTCTCAGTACTTTGCCACTACTTTTCAGCACTTTGCCACAACTTTTCAGTACTTTGCCACACTTTTCAGTGCTTTGCCACCACTTTGCCACAACTTTTCAGTACTTTGCCACACTTTTGAGCACTTTGCCACTGCTTTTCAGTAGTTTGCCACTACTTTTCAGCACTTTGCCACAATTTTTCAGTACTTTGCCACACTTTTCAGTGCTTTGCCACTACTTTGCAACAACTTTTCAGTACTTTGCCACACTTTTCAGTACTTTGCCACACTTTTCAGCAATTTGCCACTACTTTGCCACAACTTTTCAGTACTTTGCCACACTTTTCAGCACTTTATCACTCCTTTAAAATAGTTTGCCACTACTTTTCAGCACTTTGCCACAACTTGTCAGTACTTTGCCACACTTTTCAGTGCTTTGTCACTACTTTGCCACAACTTGTCAGTACTATGCCACACTTTTCAGCACTTTGCCACTACTTTTCAGTACTTTGCCACTACTTTTCAGCACTTTGCCACAACTTTTCATTACTTTGCCACACTTTTTAGCACTTTACCACTGCTTTTCAGTAGTTTGCCACTACTTTTCAGCACTTTACCACAACTTTTCAGCACTTTGCCATACTTTTCAGTGCTTTGCCACTACTTTGCCACAACTTGTCAGTACTATGCCACACTTTCCAGCACTTTGCCACAACTTTTCAGTACTTTGCCACACATTTCAGTGCTTTGCCACTACTTTGCCACAACGTTTCAGTACTTTGCCACACTTTTCAGCACTTTGCCACTGCTTTTCAGTACTTTGCCACTACTTTTCAGCACATTGCCACAGCTTTTCTGTACTTTGCCACACTTTTCAGTACTTTGCCACCACTTTGCCACAACTTTTCAGTACTTTGCCACACTTTTGAGCATCTTGCCACTGCTTTTCAGCACTTTGACACTACTTTTCAGTACTTTGCCACTACTTTTCAGCACTTTGCCACAACTTTACAGAACTTTGCCACACTTTTGAGCACTTGCCACTGCTTTTCAGTAGTTTGCCACTACTTTTCAGCACTTTGCCACTACTTTGCCACAACTTGTCAGTACTTTGCCACACTTTTCAGCACTTTGCCACTACGTTTCAGTACTTTGCCACTACTTTTCAGCACTTTGCCACAACTTTTCAGTACTTTGCCACATTTTTCAGTACTTTGCCACAACTTTTCAGTACTGTGCCACACTTTTCTTCGCTTTGCCACTACTTTTCAGTACTTTGCCACAACTTTTCAGTACTTTGCCACATTTTTCAGTTCTTTGCCACTACTTTTCAGCACTTTGCCACAACTTTTCAGTACTTTGCTATACTTTTCAGTACTTTGCCACACTTTTCAGTACTTTGCCACACTTTTCAGCAATTTGCCACTACTTTGCCACAACTTTTCAGTACTTTGCCACACTTTTCAGCACTTTACCACTCCTTTAAAATAGTTTGCCACTACTTTTCAGCACTTTGCCACAATTTTTCAGTACTTTGCCACACTTTTCAGTGCTTTGCCACTACTTTGCCACAACTTGTCAGTACTTTGCCACACTTTTCAGCACTTTGCCACTACTTTTCAGTGCTTTGCCACTACTTTTCAGCACTTTGACACAACTTTTCAGTACTTTGCCACACTTTTCAGTTCTTTGCCACTACTTTGCCACTACTTGTCAGTACTTTGCCACACTTTTCAGCACTTTGCCACTACTTTTCAGTACTTTGCCACTACTTTTCAGCACTTTGCCACAACTTTTCAGTACTTTGCCACTACTTTTCAGCACTTTGCCACAACTTTTCAGTACTTTGCCACATTTTTCAGTACACTGCCACAACTTTTCAGTACTGTGCCACACTTTTCTTCACTTTGCCACTACTTTTCAGTACTTTGCCACATTTTTCAGTACTTTGCCACTACTTTTCAGCACTTTGCCACAACTTTTCAGTACTTTGCCACATTTTTCAGTACACTGCCACAACTTTTCAGT
Organism: Saccoglossus kowalevskii; assembly: GCF_978046115.1. NCBI lineage: Eukaryota > Metazoa > Hemichordata > Enteropneusta > Harrimaniidae > Saccoglossus > Saccoglossus kowalevskii. The sequence continues at coordinate 330,011 of NC_140661.1, forward strand.
ACTGTGCCACACTTTTCTTCACTTTGCCACTACTTTTCAGTACTTTGCCACATTTTTCAGTACTTTGCCACTACTTTTCAGCACTTTGCCACAACTTTTCAGTACTTTGCCACACTTTTCTGTACTTTACCACTCCTTTAAAATAGTTTGCCACTACTTTTCAGCACTTTGCCACAACTTGTCAGTAATTTGCCACACTTTTCAGTGCTTTGCCACTACTTTGCCTCAACTTGTCAGTACTATGCCACACTTTTCAGCACTTTGCCACTACTTTTCAGTACTTTGCCACTACTTTTCAGCACTTTGCCACACTTTTCAGTGCTTTGCAACTACTTTGCCACAACTTTTCATTACTTTGCCACACTTTTCAGCACTTTACCACTGCTTTTCAGTAGTTTGCCACTACTTTTCAGCACTTTACCACAACTTTTCAGTACTTTGCCACACTTTTCAGTTCTTTGCCACTACTTTGCCACTACTTGTCAGTACTTTGCCACACTTTTCAGCACTTTGCCACTACTTTTCAGTACTTTGCCACTACTTTTCAGCACTTTGCCACAACTTTTCAGTACTTTGCCACTACTTTTCAGCACTTTGCCACAACTTTTCAGTACTTTGCCACATTTTTCAGTACACTGCCACAACTTTTCAGTACTGTGCCACACTTTTCTTCACTTTGCCACTACTTTTCAGTACTTTGCCACATTTTTCAGTACTTTGCCACTACTTTTCAGCACTTTGCCACAACTTTTCAGTACTTTGCCACACTTTTCTGTACTTTACCACTCCTTTAAAATAGTTTGCCACTACTTTTCAGCACTTTGCCACAACTTGTCAGTAATTTGCCACACTTTTCAGTGCTTTGCCACTACTTTGCCACAACTTGTCAGTACTATGCCACACTTTTCAGCACTTTGCCACTACTTTTCAGTACTTTGCCACTACTTTTCAGCACTTTGCCACACTTTTCAGTGCTTTGCAACTACTTTGCCACAACTTTTCATTACTTTGCCACACTTTTCAGCACTTTACCACTGCTTTTCAGTAGTTTGCCACTACTTTTCAGCGCTTTACCACAACTTTTCAGTACTTTGCCACTACTTTTCAGTGCTTTGCCACTACTTTGCCACAACTTGTCAGTACTTGCTACACTTTTTAGCACTTTGCCACTACGTTTCAGTACTTTGCCACTACTTTTCAGCACTTTGCCACAACTTTTCAGTACTTTGCCACACTTTTCAGTGCTTTGCCACTACTTTGCCACAACTTGTCAGTACTTTGCCACTTTTCAGCACTTTGACACTACGTTTCAGTACTTTGCCACTACTTTTCAGCACTTTGCCACAACTTTTCTGTACTTTGCCACTACTTTTCAGCACTTTGCCACAACTTTTCAGTACATTGCCACATTTTTCAGTACTTTGCCACAACTTTTCAGTACTGTGCCACACTTTTCTTCACTTTGCCACTACTTTTCAGTACTTTGCCACTACTTTTCAGCACTTTGCCGCACTTTTCCGTACTTTGCCACGACTTTGCCACAACTTTTCAGTACTTTGCCACACTTTTCAGCAATTTGCCACTGCTTTTCAGTAGTTTGCCACCACTTTTCAGCACTTTGCCTCAACTTTTCAGTACTTTGCCACACTTTTCAGTGCTTTGCCACTACTTTGCCACAACTTGTCAGTACTTTGCCACACTTTTCAGCACTTTGCCACTGCTTTTCAGTACTTTGCCACTACTTTTCAGCACATTGCCACAACTTTTCTGTACTTTGACACACTTCTCAGTACTTTGCCACTACTTTTCAGCACTTTGCCACAACTTTTCAGTACTTTGCCACACTTTTCAGTGCTTTGCCACCACTTTGCCACAACTTTTCAGTACTTTGCCACACTTTTGAGCACTTTGCCACTGCTTTTCAGTAGTTTGCCACTACTTTTCAGCACTTTGCCACAATTTTTCAGTACTTTGCCACACTTTTCAGTGCTTTGCCACTACTTTGCAACAACTTTTCAGTACTTTGCCACACTTTTCAGTACTTTGCCACACTTTTCAGCAATTTGCCACTACTTTGCCACAACTTTTCAGTACTTTGCCACACTTTTCAGCACTTTATCACTCCTTTAAAATAGTTTGCCACTACTTTTCAGCACTTTGCCACAACTTGTCAGTACTTTGCCACACTTTTCAGTGCTTTGTCACTACTTTGCCACAACTTGTCAGTACTATGCCACACTTTTCAGCACTTTGCCACTACTTTTCAGTACTTTGCCACTACTTTTCAGCACTTTGCCACAACTTTTCATTACTTTGCCACACTTTTTAGCACTTTACCACTGCTTTTCAGTAGTTTGCCACTACTTTTCAGCACTTTACCACAACTTTTCAGCACTTTGCCATACTTTTCAGTGCTTTGCCACTACTTTGCCACAACTTGTCAGTACTATGCCACACTTTCCAGCACTTTGCCACAACTTTTCAGTACTTTGCCACACATTTCAGTGCTTTGCCACTACTTTGCCACAACGTTTCAGTACTTTGCCACACTTTTCAGCACTTTGCCACTGCTTTTCAGTACTTTGCCACTACTTTTCAGCACATTGCCACAGCTTTTCTGTACTTTGCCACACTTTTCAGTACTTTGCCACCACTTTGCCACAACTTTTCAGTACTTTGCCACACTTTTGAGCATCTTGCCACTGCTTTTCAGCACTTTGACACTACTTTTCAGTACTTTGCCACTACTTTTCAGCACTTTGCCACAACTTTACAGAACTTTGCCACACTTTTGAGCACTTGCCACTGCTTTTCAGTACTTTGCCACACTTTTCAGCACTTTACCACTCCTTTAAAATAGTTTGCCACTACTTTTCAGCACTTTGCCACAATTTTTCAGTACTTTGCCACACTTTTCAGTGCTTTGCCACTACTTTGCCACAACTTGTCAGTACTTTGCCACACTTTTCAGCACTTTGCCACTACTTTTCAGTACTTTGCCACTACTTTTCAGCACTTTGACACAACTTTTCAGTACTTTGCCACACTTTTCAGTTCTTTGCCACTACTTTGCCACTACTTGTCAGTACTTTGCCACACTTTTCAGCACTTTGCCACTACTTTTCAGTACTTTGCCACTACTTTTCAGCACTTTGCCACAACTTTTCAGTACTTTGCCACTACTTTTCAGCACTTTGCCACAACTTTTCAGTACTTTGCCACATTTTTCAGTACACTGCCACAACTTTTCAGTACTGTGCCACACTTTTCTTCACTTTGCCACTACTTTTCAGTACTTTGCCACATTTTTCAGTACTTTGCCACTACTTTTCAGCACTTTGCCACAACTTTTCAGTACTTTGCCACACTTTTCTGTACTTTACCACTCCTTTAAAATAGTTTGCCACTACTTTTCAGCACTTTGCCACAACTTGTCAGTAATTTGCCACACTTTTCAGTGCTTTGCCACTACTTTGCCACAACTTGTCAGTACTATGCCACACTTTTCAGCACTTTGCCACTACTTTTCAGTACTTTGCCACTACTTTTCAGCACTTTGCCACACTTTTCAGTGCTTTGCAACTACTTTGCCACAACTTTTCATTACTTTGCCACACTTTTCAGCACTTTACCACTGCTTTTCAGTAGTTTGCCACTACTTTTCAGCGCTTTACCACAACTTTTCAGTACTTTGCCACACTTTTCAGTGCTTTGCCACTACTTTGCCACAACTTGTCAGTACTTGCTACACTTTTTAGCACTTTGCCACTACGTTTCAGTACTTTGCCACTACTTTTCAGCACTTTGCCACAACTTTTCAGTACTTTGCCACACTTTTCAGTGCTTTGCCACTACTTTGCCACAACTTGTCAGTACTTTGCCACTTTTCAGCACTTTGACACTACGTTTCAGTACTTTGCCACTACTTTTCAGCACTTTGCCACAACTTTTCTGTACTTTGCCACTACTTTTCAGCACTTTGCCACAGCTTTTCAGTACATTGCCACATTTTTCAGTACTTTGCCACAACTTTTCAGTACTGTGCCACACTTTTCTTCACTTTGCCACTACTTTTCAGTACTTTGCCACTACTTTTCAGCACTTTGCCGCACTTTTCCGTACTTTGCCACGACTTTGCCACAACTTTTCAGTACTTTGCCACACTTTTCAGCAATTTGCCACTGCTTTTCAGTAGTTTGCCACCACTTTTCAGCACTTTGCCTCAACTTTTCAGTACTTTGCCACACTTTTCAGTGCTTTGCCACTACTTTGCCACAACTTGTCAGTACTTTGCCACACTTTTCAGCACTTTGCCACTGCTTTTCAGTACTTTGCCACTACTTTTCAGCACATTGCCACAACTTTTCTGTACTTTGACACACTTCTCAGTACTTTGCCACTACTTTTCAGCACTTTGCCACAACTTTTCAGTACTTTGCCACACTTTTCAGTGCTTTGCCACCACTTTGCCACAACTTTTCAGTACTTTGCCACACTTTTGAGCACTTTGCCACTGCTTTTCAGTAGTTTGCCACTACTTTTCAGCACTTTGCCACAATTTTTCAGTACTTTGCCACACTTTTCAGTGCTTTGCCACTACTTTGCAACAACTTTTCAGTACTTTGCCACACTTTTCAGTACTTTGCCACACTTTTCAGCAATTTGCCACTACTTTGCCACAACTTTTCAGTACTTTGCCACACTTTTCAGCACTTTATCACTCCTTTAAAATAGTTTGCCACTACTTTTCAGCACTTTGCCACAACTTGTCAGTACTTTGCCACACTTTTCAGTGCTTTGTCACTACTTTGCCACAACTTGTCAGTACTATGCCACACTTTTCAGCACTTTGCCACTACTTTTCAGTACTTTGCCACTACTTTTCAGCACTTTGCCACAACTTTTCATTACTTTGCCACACTTTTTAGCACTTTACCACTGCTTTTCAGTAGTTTGCCACTACTTTTCAGCACTTTGCCACTACTTTGCCACAACTTGTCAGTACTTTGCCACACTTTTCAGCACTTTGCCACTAAGTTTCAGTACTTTGCCACTACTTTTCAGCACTTTGCCACAACTTTTCAGTACTTTGCCACATTTTTCAGTACTTTGCCACAACTTTTCAGTACTGTGCCACACTTTTCTTCGCTTTGCCACTACTTTTCAGTACTTTGCCACAACTTTTCAGTACTTTGCCACATTTTTCAGTACTTTGCCACTACTTTTCAGCACTTTGCCACAACTTTTCAGTACTTTGCTATACTTTTCAGTACTTTGCCACACTTTTCAGTACTTTGCCACACTTTTCAGCAATTTGCCACTACTTTGCCACAACTTTTCAGTACTTTGCCACACTTTTCAGCACTTTACCACTCCTTTAAAATAGTTTGCCACTACTTTTCAGCACTTTGCCACAATTTTTCAGTACTTTGCCACACTTTTCAGTGCTTTGCCACTACTTTGCCACAACTTGTCAGTACTTTGCCACACTTTTCAGCACTTTGCCACTACTTTTCAGTACTTTGCCACTACTTTTCAGCACTTTGCCACAACTTTTCAGTACTTTGCCACTACTTTTCAGCACTTTGCCACAACTTTTCAGTACTTTGCCACATTTTTCAGTACACTGCCACAACTTTTCAGTACTGTGCCACACTTTTCTTCACTTTGCCACTACTTTTCAGTGCTTTGCCACATTTTTCAGTACTTTGCCACTACTTTTCAGCACTTTGCCACAATTTTTCAGTACTTTGCCACAATTTTCAGTGCTTTGCCACTACTTTGCCACTACTTGTCAGTACTTTGCCACACTTTTCAGCACTTTGCCACTACTTTTCAGTACTTTGCCACTACTTTTCAGCACTTTGCCACAACTTTTCAGTACTTTGCCACATTTTTCAGTACACTGCCACAACTTTTCAGTACTGTGCCACACTTTTTTTCACTTTGCCACTACTTTTCAGTACTTTGCCACATTTTTCAGTACTTTGCCACTACTTTTCAGCACTTTGCCACAATTTTTCAGTACTTTGCCACACTTTTCAGTGCTTTGCCACTACTTTGCCACTACTTGTCAGTACTTTGCCACACTTTTCAGCACTTTGCCACTACTTTTCAGTACATTGCCACTACTTTTCAGCACTTTGCCACAACTTTTCAGTACTTTGCCACTACTTTTCAGCACTTTGCCACAACTTTTCAGTACTTTGCCACATTTTTCAGTACACTGCCACAACTTTTCAGTACTGTGCCACACTTTTCTTCACTTTGCCACTACTTTTCAGTACTTTGCCACATTTTTCAGTACTTTGCCACTACTTTTCAGCACTTTGCCACAACTTTTCAGTACTTTGCCACGCTTTTCTGTACTTTACCACTCCTTTAAAATAGTTTGCCACTACTTTTCAACACTTTGCCACAACTTGTCAGTAATTTGCCACACTTTTCAGTGCTTTGCCACAACTTGTCAGTACTATGCCACACTTTTCAGCACTTTGCCACTACTTTTCAGTACTTTGCCACTACTTTTCAGCACTTTGCCACACTTTTCAGTGCTTTGCAACTACTTTGCCACAACTTTTCATTACTTTGCCACACTTTTCAGCACTTTACCACTGCTTTTCAGTAGTTTGCCACTACTTTTCAGCACTTTACCACAACTTTTCAGTACTTTGCCACACTTTTCAGTGCTTTGCCACTACTTTGCCACAACTTGTCAGTACTTGCTACACTTTTTAGCACTTTGCCACTACGTTTCAGTACTTTGCCACTACTTTTCAGCACTTTGCCACAACTTTTCAGTACTTTGCCACACTTTTCAGTGCTTTGCCACTACTTTGCCACAACTTGTCAGTACTTTGCCACACTTTTCAGCACATTGATACTACGTTTCAGTACTTTGCCACTACTTTTCAGCACTTTGCCACAACTTTTCTGTACTTTGCCACTACTTTTCAGCACTTTGCCACAACTTTTCAGTACATTGCCACATTTTTCAGTACTTTGCCACAACTTTTCATTACTGTGCCACATTTTTCTTCACTTTGCCACTACTTTTCAGTACTTTGCCACTACTTTTCAGCACTTTGCCGCACTTTTCAGTACTTTGCCACGACTTTGCCACAACTTTTCAGTACTTTGCCACACTTTTCAGCAATTTGCCACTGCTTTTCAGTACTTTGCCACTACTTTTCAGCACTTTGCCACTACTTTGCCACAACTTGTCAGTACTTTGCCACACTTTTCAGCACTTTGCCACTAAGTTTCAGTACTTTGCCACTACTTTTCAGCACTTTGCCACAACTTTTCAGTACTTTGCCACATTTTTCAGTACTTTGCCACAACTTTTCAGTACTGTGCCACACTTTTCTTCGCTTTGCCACTACTTTTCAGTACTTTGCCACAACTTTTCAGTACTTTGCCACATTTTTCAGTACTTTGCCACTACTTTTCAGCACTTTGCCACAACTTTTCAGTACTTTGCTATACTTTTCAGTACTTTGCCACACTTTTCAGTACTTTGCCACACTTTTCAGCAATTTGCCACTACTTTGCCACAACTTTTCAGTACTTTGCCACACTTTTCAGCACTTTACCACTCCTTTAAAATAGTTTGCCACTACTTTTCAGCACTTTGCCACAATTTTTCAGTACTTTGCCACACTTTTCAGTGCTTTGCCACTACTTTGCCACAACTTGTCAGTACTTTGCCACACTTTTCAGCACTTTGCCACTACTTTTCAGTACTTTGCCACTACTTTTCAGCACTTTGCCACAACTTTTCAGTACTTTGCCACTACTTTTCAGCACTTTGCCACAACTTTTCAGTACTTTGCCACATTTTTCAGTACACTGCCACAACTTTTCAGTACTGTGCCACACTTTTCTTCACTTTGCCACTACTTTTCAGTGCTTTGCCACATTTTTCAGTACTTTGCCACTACTTTTCAGCACTTTGCCACAATTTTTCAGTACTTTGCCACAATTTTCAGTGCTTTGCCACTACTTTGCCACTACTTGTCAGTACTTTGCCACACTTTTCAGCACTTTGCCACTACTTTTCAGTACTTTGCCACTACTTTTCAGCACTTTGCCACAACTTTTCAGTACTTTGCCACATTTTTCAGTACACTGCCACAACTTTTCAGTACTGTGCCACACTTTTTTTCACTTTGCCACTACTTTTCAGTACTTTGCCACATTTTTCAGTACTTTGCCACTACTTTTCAGCACTTTGCCACAATTTTTCAGTACTTTGCCACACTTTTCAGTGCTTTGCCACTACTTTGCCACTACTTGTCAGTACTTTGCCACACTTTTCAGCACTTTGCCACTACTTTTCAGTACATTGCCACTACTTTTCAGCACTTTGCCACAACTTTTCAGTACTTTGCCACTACTTTTCAGCACTTTGCCACAACTTTTCAGTACTTTGCCACATTTTTCAGTACACTGCCACAACTTTTCAGTACTGTGCCACACTTTTCTTCACTTTGCCACTACTTTTCAGTACTTTGCCACATTTTTCAGTACTTTGCCACTACTTTTCAGCACTTTGCCACAACTTTTCAGTACTTTGCCACGCTTTTCTGTACTTTACCACTCCTTTAAAATAGTTTGCCACTACTTTTCAACACTTTGCCACAACTTGTCAGTAATTTGCCACACTTTTCAGTGCTTTGCCACAACTTGTCAGTACTATGCCACACTTTTCAGCACTTTGCCACTACTTTTCAGTACTTTGCCACTACTTTTCAGCACTTTGCCACACTTTTCAGTGCTTTGCAACTACTTTGCCACAACTTTTCATTACTTTGCCACACTTTTCAGCACTTTACCACTGCTTTTCAGTAGTTTGCCACTACTTTTCAGCACTTTACCACAACTTTTCAGTACTTTGCCACACTTTTCAGTGCTTTGCCACTACTTTGCCACAACTTGTCAGTACTTGCTACACTTTTTAGCACTTTGCCACTACGTTTCAGTACTTTGCCACTACTTTTCAGCACTTTGCCACAACTTTTCAGTACTTTGCCACACTTTTCAGTGCTTTGCCACTACTTTGCCACAACTTGTCAGTACTTTGCCACACTTTTCAGCACATTGATACTACGTTTCAGTACTTTGCCACTACTTTTCAGCACTTTGCCACAACTTTTCTGTACTTTGCCACTACTTTTCAGCACTTTGCCACAACTTTTCAGTACATTGCCACATTTTTCAGTACTTTGCCACAACTTTTCATTACTGTGCCACATTTTTCTTCACTTTGCCACTACTTTTCAGTACTTTGCCACTACTTTTCAGCACTTTGCCGCACTTTTCAGTACTTTGCCACGACTTTGCCACAACTTTTCAGTACTTTGCCACACTTTTCAGCAATTTGCCACTGCTTTTCAGTACTTTGCCACACTTTTCAGTGTTTTGCCACTACTTTGCCACAACTTGTCAGTACTTTGCCACACTTTTCAGCACTTTGCCACTGCTTTTCAGTACTTTGCCACTACTTTTCAGCACATTGCGACAACTTTTCTGTACTTTGACACACTTCTCAGTACATTGCCACTACTTTTCAGCACTTTGCCACAACTTTTCAGTACTTTGCCACACTTTTCAGTACTTTGCCACATCGCTCATACGTAAATAAATAGAACTTCAATATGACAACATAGTTACATCGCTCATACGTAAATAAATATAACTCCAATATGACAATATAGTTAGATCACTCATACGTAAATAAATAGAACTCCAATATGACAACATAGTTACATCGCTCGTACGTAAATAAATAGAACTCCAATATGACAACATAGTTACATCACTCATACGTAAATAAATAGAACTCCAATATGACAACATAGTTACATCGCTCATACGTAAATAAATATAACTCCAATATGACAACATAGTTACATCACTCATACGTAAATAAATATAACTCCAATATGACAACATAGTTAGATCACTCATACGTAAATAAATAGAACTCCAATATGACAACGTAGTTACATCGCTCATACGTAAATAAATAGAACTCCAATATGACAACATAGTTAGATCTCTCATACATAAATAAATATAACTCCAATATGACAACATAGTTAGATCACTCATACGTAAATAAATATAACTCCAATATGACAACATAGTTAGATCACTCATACGTAAATAAATAGAACTCCAATATGACAACATAGTTACATCACTCATACGTAAATAAATAGAACTCCAATATGACAACATAGTTACATCACTCATACGTAAATAAATAGAACTCCAATATGACAACATAGTTACATCGCTCATACGTAAATAAATAGAACTCCAATATGACAACATAGTTAGATCACTCATACGTAAATAAATAGAACTCCAATACGACAACATAGTTAGATCGCTCATAAGTAAATAAATATAACTCCAATATGACAACATAGTTAGATCACTCATACGTAAATAAATAGAACTCCAATATGACAACATAGTTAGATCACTCATACGTAAATAAATATAACTCCAATATGACAACATAGTTACATCACTCATACGTAAATAAATAGAACTCCAATATGACAACATAGTTATATCGCTCATACGTAAATAAATATAACTCCAATATGACAACATAGTTACATCACTCATACGTAAATAAAAAGAACTCCAATATGACAACATAGTTACATCACTCATACGTAAATAAATAGAACTCCAATATGACAACATAGTTACATTGCTCATACGTAAATAAATAGAACTCCAATATGACAACATAGTTACATCGCTCATACGTAAATAAATAGAACTCCAATATGACAACATAGTTACATCGCTCATACGTAAATAAATATAACTCCAATATGACAACATAGTTACATCACTCATACGTAAATAAATATAACTCCAATATGACAACATAGTTAGATCACTCATACGTAAATAAATAGAACTCCAATATGACAACGTAGTTACATCGCTCATACGTAAATATATAGAACTCCAATATGACAACATAGTTAGATCACTCATACATAAATAAATATAACTCCAATATGACAACATAGTTAGATCACTCATACGTAAATAAATATAACTCCAATATGACAACATAGTTAGATCACTCATACGTAAATAAATAGAACTCCAATATGACAACATAGTTAGATCACTCATATGTAAATAAATAGAACTCCAATATGACAACATAGTTAGATCGCTCATACGTAAATAAATATAACTCCAATATGACAACATAGTTAGATCACTCATACGTAAATAAATAGAACTCCAATATGACAACATAGTTACATCGCTCATACGTAAATAAATATAACTCCAATATGACAACATAGTTACATCACTCATACGTAAATAAAAAGAACTCCAATATGACAACATAGTTACATCACTCATACGTAAATAAATAGAACTCCAATATGACAACATAGTTACATCGCTCATACGTAAATAAATAGAACTCCAATATGACAACATAGTTACATCGCTCATATGTAAATAAATAGAACTCCAATATGACAACATAGTTACATCACTCATACGTAAATAAATAGAACTCCAATATGACAACATAGTTACATCGCTCATACGTAAATAAATAAAACTCCAATATGACAACATAGTTAGATCACTCATATGTAAATAAATAGAACTCCAATATGACAACATAGTTAGATCGCTCATACGTAAATAAATATAACTCCAATATGACAACATAGTTAGATCACTCATACGTAAATAAATAGAACTCCAATACGACAACATAGTTACATCGCTCATACGTAAATAAATAGAACTCCAATATGACAACATAGTTACATCGCTCATACGTAAATAAATATAACTCCAATATGACAACATAGTTACATCACTCATACGTAAATAAAAAGAACTCCAATATGACAACATAGTTACATCACTCATACGTAAATAAATAGAACTTCAATATGACAACATAGTTACATCACTCATACGTAAATAAATAGAACTCCAATATGACAACATAGTTACATCGCTCATACGTAAATAAATAGAACTCCAATATGACAACATAGTTACATCGCTCATATGTAAATAAATAGAACTCCAATATGACAACATAGTTACATCACTCATACGTAAATAAATAGAACTCCAATATGACAACATAGTTACATCGCTCATACGTAAATAAATAAAACTCCAATATGACAACATAGTTAGATCACTCATATGTAAATAAATAGAACTCCAATATGACAACATAGTTAGATCGCTCATACATAAATAAATATAACTCCAATATGACAACATAGTTAGATCACTCATACGTAAATAAATAGAACTCCAATACGACAACATAGTTACATCGCTCATACGTAAATAAATAGAACTCCAATATGACAACATAGTTACATCGCTCATACGTAAATAAATATAACTCCAATATGACAACATAGTTACATCACTCATACGTAAATAAAAAGAACTCCAATATGACAACATAGTTACATCACTCATACGTAAATAAATAGAACTCCAATATGACAACATAGTTAGATCACTCATACGTAAATAAATAGAACTCCAATATGACAACATAGTTACATCGCTCATACGTAAATAAATAGAACTCCAATATGACAACATAGTTAGATCACTCATACGTAAATAAATAGAACTCCAATATGACAACATAGTTAGATCGCTCATACGTAAATAAATATAACTCCAATATGACAACATAGTTAGATCACTCATACGTAAATAAATAGAACTCCAATATGACAACATAGTTACATCGCTCATACGTAAATAAATAGAACTCCAATATGACAACATAGTTACATCGCTCATACGTAAATAAATATAACTCCAATATGACAACATAGTTACATCACTCATACGTAAATAAAAAGAACTCCAATATGACAACATAGTTACATCACTCATACGTAAATAAATAGAACTCCAATATGACAACATAGTTACATCACTCATACGTAAATAAATAGAACTCCAATATGACAACGTAGTTACATCGCTCATACGTAAATAAATAGAACTCCAATACGACAACATAGTTACATCGCTCATACGTAAATAAATAGAACTCCAATATGACAACATAGTTACATCGCTCATACGTAAATAAATATAACTCCAATATGACAACATAGTTACATCACTCATACGTAAATAAAAAGAACTCCAATATGACAACATAGTTACATCACTCATACGTAAATAAATAGAACTCCAATATGACAACATAGTTACATCACTCATACGTAAATAAATAGAACTCCAATATGACAACGTAGTTACATCGCTCATACGTAAATAAATAGAACTCCAATATGACAACATAGTTACATCGCTCATACGTAAATAAATATAACTCCAATATGACAACATAGTTACATCGCTCATACGTAAATAAATAGAACTCCAATATGACAACATAGTTACATCACTCATACGTAAATAAATAGAACTCCAATATGACAACATAGTTACATCGCTCATACGTAAATAAATATAACTCCAATATGACAACATAGTTACATCACTCATACGTAAATAAATATAACTCCAATATGACAACATAGTTAGATCACTCATACGTAAATAAATAAATAGAACTCCAATATGACAACATAGTTAGATCACTCATACGTAAATAAATAGAACTCCAATATGACAACATAGTTACATCGCTCATACGTAAATAAATAGAACTCCAATATGACAACATAGTTACATCGCTCATACGTAAATAAATATAAATATGTATATTTCACCTTGTCCATAATTAGTGAGAATTAACAGAAACTATGCAGTCGTAATTAACAAGCATCTAAGATGTAAATTAGACATTATGAAAATAATATATTACATATAAATTTTATATTATGCAAATACCACAACATTTTTCTATGTTACTATGTTATTAACCTGGATAGAAAGCCACAATATGAAGTGAGAATATAGCATTAAATTGAGCAATCTGCTTACGTGAGTGGACTCCAGTGTTCGCTCACACAGTTTACAATACCACAGCTGTCAAGTGAAAAATATATCTAGTTAATAAACAGGTCTTAGACATTAACGGCCGCTGATATCTTGTTGAGGGACAGAAACAGGTCTTAGACGCTAACGGCCGCTGATATCTTGTGAGGAACAGCTCCACAAGACTTGTTTTTGCTCATAAAAATAGTATTCAAATCTCTCTCGTCATCGAGTTCACCGCTCTACTGACCGATGTAATCATGGTATTTTGAACAGAGATGATGGAGAGACACCATTTAAACAAGCCATGCATGGCACAGTCCCCGTTAATTATCGAATTTAAGATATATAGTTTTGTTTATAGTAATATAGCTGGAATATAAACATGTCAGGAATATGATTATGATGATTGTTTAACATTTAAATGATTGACATTTGTATCTGATCGTCAAATGAGTATTGAGAGATATTGCTCTGGAACAGCATTAATTAAAACAAGCAGCCTCTCAGCTGAGATAGCTCCACTGTTAGCAATGCACATTTCAATTAAAGAACAGAAGATATCATTAGAAAATATCACTTTTTACCAAAAATGACAAAAATATTCATCAAACTTAGAGAACTGAAGATATCATCATGAAATGAACAAATCTGAGTTAGAACCACATGTAGTACCTATATATGTAATATCAAAGCAATTGGACTTACGGTTTTCAACAAGAAGTCGAAAATATCACTTTTTACCAAAAATGACAAAAATATTCACCAAAATTAGAGAATTAAAGATATCATTACAAAATGAACAAATCTGAGAAAGGTCCACATGTAGTACCTATATATGTAATATCAAAGCAATTGGACTTGCGGTTTTTAACAAGTTGAAAATATCACTTTTTACAAAATATCACAATCACTCATATGATAAGCTTCGCTCGACATCGGAGCTAAAAACAAGATGGCTGCCAGTCGACCATTTTGAATTGAATCGCTAAACCACTGCATGTGCATATGTCCCACATAAAGTACTAGGCACATGCAAAGAATGAACAAAATTGGTCCAAAAGATTCTGAAATATGAATCAGTACGGATGCACGCACAGACGGCCATTTTTAATAGGATTGTCAAACCAATATATCTGTATATCTATGACATGATGTATAATGAATATTTAAAATTTGAACATAATCAGTCACAGCAAGTCAGAGATATGGCACTAGAACCACATTTATTAAAACAAAATGGCCACCAGTCGGCCATTTTGAATCTTATCTGAAAACAAAATGATGTGCATCAAGGTCCTATAATGTCCAACGTATATACCAAGTTTGAACAAAATCCATCTGTAAACAGCCGAGAAATGCTTGATTTTGATGATTTTTAGAACAAAAATGGTCGCCATTCGGCCACCTTGAATCAGATAGTGAAACAAATTGATGTGCATATGTATAATATCATGTATGATGTATGTGTGAAGTTTAATTGTGATTGGTCCAGGCATTTCTAAGATGCAGGTCTGCACGGACGGAAGCACGGAGGTCAAAACTGCGTTCGAACGGGGACTAATAAAATCAAATTTAAATTTAGTGAAGGTTTTTGAATGGAAACCATACATTTGTTATTGTGCATATTCATTGTGTTTTATATATTTAGTGAATTTTCACCAATTTTTTATGTAAAATATAGATTAAAATGTATATTCTCTTGATTTTATTTTCACTGAATCTTCCTTTAAAAATAGCGAAAAATAAACTAGTGAAAATAAAATATTTTGAATATATGAATATGTTAATCATCATAAATTCTGATTTGAATAATTAATGCAAAATAGTAATATGTATATATTTATCACCACAATTGAAATACATGTATTTCTTACCCTATCAGATTTTTCACTTGGTGTTTTTTCACTTTGTGCTGCCACTGGCGTTTTTTTGGGCTGTCCTTCAGTTTTCCCTTTTTCATCTTTCTTTGGCACTTTTCTTTCTCTGCTTTTATCCTGAATTCTCTGGTCAGGTTTGCGTTTTGCTCCTGCAGCTAACTGTGGTCTTGTGTCTCTGTTCTGAGTAAGTAAACACAATGAGTCAGACTAATACATAGCAATGAGTCAGACTACCGTTAAAGTCCTATTACAAGCCGCGGCTTCTATTACAATTATGCAAATTAAGCAGTGGAGTGAGAGCTGCAAGTTTGGGGTGCGGCTTCTATTACGTACTTTTGGAAAATCTCAAATGGGCGTGGTCATATTATCAGCGGTAAAAGTTGTCTAAATTCCGAGTAAGACCGTCGATGCAATACCATCGAACGGAATTGCAATAAAAAGGAAAAAAAAACCCCATTCACCCACTCGATCACGGACACAGACATGCATGTTTATTATACGGAATATCTCTTTTTGGAGGATGTGTGTGGCCCTGAAAAGGGCCGTTTGGTTTGGGTATTGTCTCGGTATTCAGTCTTCGTCGTCACTGTCATCGAATATATTCGCAATTTCTTCCGCAATAGCTTCAGTATCGTAGTCATCGTCGTCGTCCTCGGACTGGAGGTCGTCAAAAAGAAGGTCATCTTCCGTGCCATCGAGATTGTTTGATATCCCAGGCTTCAGAAATGATCGCTGAATAGTGGTTTCAGACAATTTTTCCCAAGCCTTGGACACCCACTGAACCACCATTTCTCTCGATGGACACTTTCTTTTGCCAGCTGGGGTAAATTCAGCTTCCCCTTCTTTCATCCATAGGTCCCATAGATCATGCATGGTTTCTTTTATTGGCTTATTTATGCCGATATCGAGAGGCTGTAGAAAGGACGTAAGACCTCCAGGAATTACAGCCACATCGATATTCCGCTCCCGGAGTGCAGCCTTCACATTGTCCGTGAGGTGAACTGTGCAGGAATCCCAAACCAATAACCTTCTGCTGTCGTCTTCCCGGTGAGGAAACGTTCGCCTGATATAATCTAAACATCCTACATGTAAACAAAATAAAAATAACGAAACTATCAAAAGAAAGCAAACATGTGATCGTGAAAAGCATTACACACATGCGCGTTGAACCTTTATGTATGACGTTGCAAAATTGTTAACAATAATGAATATTCATGTATGGTTTCATGGCACCCCTTTTATATATTTCGTGCGTTTATAGAAATGTGAACATTGAAACCGTCTTGATTAAAATATTTCCCTGACTGGCCCCAAGGCAGACGACACCATAAATCAAATCATGGAGGTAAAAACGATAAAATAGTATTTACCTGGTTCGTCGATATAGCCTTTCTGGTGTACCCTGACTTGAACTGCATTTGTTGATAAATGGCTCTGGTCACGTTTTCCCTTAAAAATGATAACTGGCTTCAACTTTGTCCCATCGGCAGCAGCTGTGAGCACCACAGTGAAACCTTTTTTTTCATTTCCAGTTGTTTTGATGTGCACGGTCTTTACGCCTGTGTGTTCAAGAGTTTTGTTTCCCGGCATATCAAAACGGAGAGGGGTCTCATCCATGTTGTAAATATCAGACAAAGGATATTGGTGTTGTTCTCTGAGTCTGATAACGAATCGGTGAAATAAAATAACCTTCTCTTCGAAATCTGGGGGTAGTTTCTGGCCAATCGATGTTCTCTGGCGAGTGGACAAAGAATGACGATGTTTGAAACTACGCCACTACTTTGCAACAACTTTTCAGTACTTTGCCACACTTTTCAGCACTTTGCCACAACTTTTTAGTACTTTGCCACACTTTTCATTACTTTGCCACGACTTTGCCACAACTTTTCAGTACTTTGCCACACATTCCAGTGCTTTGCCACTACTTTGCAACAACTTTTCAGTACTTTGCCACACTTTTCAGCACTTTGCCACAACTTTTCAGTACTTTGCCACATTTTTCAGTACTTTGCCACTACTTTTCAGCACTTTGCCACAACTTTTCAGCACTTTGCCATACTTTTCAGTACTTTGCCACGACTTTGCTACAACTTGTCAGTACTATGCCACACTTTTCAGCACTTTGCCACTACTTTTCAGTACTTTGCCACTACTTTTCAGCACTTTGCCACACTTTTCAGTGCTTTGCAACTACTTTGCCACAACTTTTCATTACATTGCCACACTTTTCAACACTTTAACAATGCTTTTCAGTAGTTTGCCACTACTTTTCAGCACTTTACCACAACTTTTCAGTACTTTGCCACACTTTTCAGTACTTTGCTACTGCTTTTCAGTACTTTGCCACACTTTTCACTACTTTGCCACTACTTTTCAACACTTTGCCACACTTTTCAGTACTTTGCCACTACTTTTCAGCACTTTGCCACAACTTTTCTGTACTTTGCCACACTTTTCATTACTTTGCCACGACTTTGCCACAACTTTTCAGTACTTTGCAACACATTCCAATGCTTTGCCACTAATTTGCAACAACTTTTCAGTACTTTGCCACACTTTTCAGCACTTTGCCACAACTTTTTAATACTTTGCCACACTTTTCAGTACTTTGCCACGACTTTGCCACAACTTTTCAGTACTTTGCCACACATTTCAGTGCTTCGCCACTACTTTGCAACAACTTTTCTGTACTTTGACACACTTCTCAGTACTTTGCCACTACTTTTCAGCACTTTGCCACAACTTTTCAGTACTTTGCCACACTTTTCAGTGCTTTGCCACCACTTTGCCACAACTTTTCAGTACTTTGCCACACTTTTGAGCACTTTGCCACTGCTTTTCAGTAGTTTGCCACTACTTTTCAGCACTTTGCCACAATTTTTCAGTACTTTGCCACACTTTTCAGTACTTTGCCACTACTTTTCAGCACTTTGCCACAACTTTTCTGTACTTTGCCACTACTTTTCAGCACTTTGCCACAACTTTTCAGTACATTGCCACATTTTTCAGTACTTTGCCACAACTTTTCAGTACTGTGCCACACTTTTCGTCACTTTGCCACTACTTTTCAGTACTTTACCACTACTTTTCAGCACTTTGCCGCACTTTTCAGTACTTTGCCACGACTTTGCCACAACTTTTCAGTACTTTGCCACACTTTTCAGCAATTTGCCACTGCTTTTCAGTAGTTTGCCACCACTTTTCAGCACTTTGCCTCAACTTTTCAGTACTTTGCCACACTTTTCAGTGCTTTGCCACTACTTTGCCACAACTTATCAGTACTTTGCCACACTTTTCAGCACTTTGCCGCTGCTTTTCAGTACTTTGCCACTACTTTTCAGCACATTGCCACAACTTTTCTGTACTTTGCCACAACTTTTCAGTACTTTGCCACAATTTTCAGTGCTTTGCCACCACTTTGCCACAACTTTTCAGTACTTTGCCACACTTTTGAGCACTTCGCCACTGCTTTTCAGTACTTTGCCACTACTTTTCAGCACTTTGCCACAACTTTTCAGGACTTTGCCACATTTTTCAGTACTTTGCCACAACTTTTCAGTACTGTGCCACACTTTTCTTCACTTTGCCACTACTTTTCAGTACTTTGCCACAACTTTTCAGTACTTTGCCACATTTTTCAGTACTTTGCCACTACTTTTCAGCACTTTGCCACAACTTTTCAGTACTTTGCTATACTTTTCAGTACTTTGCCACACTTTTCAGTACTTTGCCACACTTTTCAGCAATTTGCCACTACTTTGCCACAACTTTTCAGTACTTTGCCACACTTTTCAGCACTTTACCACTCCTTTAAAATAGTTTGCCACTACTTTTCAGCACTTTGCCACAACTTGTCAGTACTTTGCCACACTTTTCAGCACTTTGCCACTACTTTTCAGTACTTTGCCACTACTTTTAAGCACTTTGCCACAACTTTTCAGTACTTTGCCACTACTTTTCAGCACTTTGCCACAACTTTTCAGTACTTTGCCACATTTTTCAGTACACTGCCACAACTTTTCAGTACTGTGCCACACTTTTCTTCACTTTGCCACTACTTTTCAGTACTTTGCCACATTTTTCAGTACTTTGCCACTACTTTTCAGCACTTTGCCACAATTTTTCAGTACTTTGCCACACTTTTCAGTGCTTTGCCACTACTTTGCCACTACTTGTCAGTACTTTGCCACACTTTTCAGCACTTTGCCACTACTTTTCAGTACTTTGCCACTACTTTTCAGCACTTTGCCACAACTTTTCAGTACTTTGCCACTACTTTTCAGCACTTTGCCACAACTTTTCAGTACTTTGCCACATTTTCCAGTACACTGCCACAACTTTTCAGTACTGTGCCACACTTTTCTTCACTTTGCCACTACTTTTCAGTACTTTGCCACATTTTTCAGTACTTTGCCACTACTTTTCAGCACTTTGCCACAACTTTTCAGTACTTTGCCACACTTTTCTGTACTTTACCACTCCTTTAAAATAGTTTGCCACTACTTTTCAGCACTTTGCCACAACTTGTCAGTAATTTGCCACACTTTTCAGTGCTTTGCCACTACTTTGCCACAACTTGTCAGTACTATGCCACACTTTTCAACACTTTGCCACTACTTTTCAGTACTTTGCCACTACTTTTCAGCACTTTGCCACACTTTTCAGTGCTTTGCAACTACTTTGCCACAACTTTTCATTACTTTGCCACACTTTTCAGCACTTTACCACTGCTTTTCAGTAGTTTGCCACTACTTTTCAGCACTTTACCACAACTTTTCAGTACTTTGCCACACTTTTCAGTGCTTTGCCACTACTTTGCCACAACTTGTCAGTACTTGCTACACTTTTTAGCACTTTGCCACTACGTTTCAGTACTTTGCCACTACTTTTCAGCACTTTGCCACAACTTTTCAGTACTTTGCCACACTTTTCAGTGCTTTGCCACTACTTTGCCACAACTTGTCAGTACTTTGCCACACTTTTCAGCACTTTGACACTACGTTTCAGTACTTTGCCACTACTTTTCAGCACTTTGCCACAACTTTTCTGTACTTTGCCACTACTTTTCAGCACTTTGCCACAACTTTTCAGTACATTGCCACATTTTTCAGTACTTTGCCACAACTTTTCAGTACTGTGCCAAACTTTTCTTCACTTTGCCACTACTTTTCAGTACTTTGCCACTACTTTTCAGCACTTTGCCGCACTTTTCAGTACTTTGCCACGACTTTGCCACAACTTTTCAATACTTTGCCACACTTTTCAGCAATTTGCCACTGCTTTTCAGTAGTTTGCCACCACTTTTCAGCACTTTGCCACACTTTTCAGTGCTTTGCCACTACTTTGCCACAACTTGTCAGTACTTTGCCACACTTTTCAGCACTTTGCCACTACTTTTCAGTACTTTGCCACAACTTTTCAGCACTTTGCCACAACTTTTCAGTACGTTGCCACTACTTTTCAGCACTTTGTCACAACTTTTCAGTACTTTGCCACATTTTTCAGTACACTGCCACAACTTTTCAGTACTGTGCCACACTTTTCTTCACTTTGCCACTACTTTTCAGTACTTTGCCACATTTTTCAGTACTTTGCCACTACTTTTCAGCACTTTGCCACACTTTTCAGTGCTTTGTAACTACTTTGCCACAACTTTTCATTACTTTGCCACACTTTTCAGCACTTTACCACTGCTTTTCAGTAGCTTGCCACACTTTTAGTGCTTTGCCACTATTTTGCCACAACTTGTCAGTACTTGCTACACTTTTTAGCACTTTGCCACTACGTTTCAGTACTTTGCCACTACTTTTCAGCACTTTGCCACAACTTTTCAGTACTTTGCCACACTTTTCAGTACTTTGCTACTGCTTTTCAGTACTTTGCCACACTTTTCACTACTTTTCCACCACTTTTCAGCACTTTGCCACACTTTTCAGTACTTTGCCACTACTTTTCAGCACTTTGCCACAACTTTTCTGAACTTTGCCACACTTTTCATTACTTTGCCACGACTTTGCCACAACTTTTCAGTACTTTGCCGCACATTCCAGTGCTTTGCCTCTACTTTGCAACAACTTTTCAGTACTTTGCCACACTTTTCAGCACTTTGCCACAACTTTTTAGTACTTTGCCACACTTTTCAGTACTTTGGCACGACTTTGCCACAACTTTTCAGTACTTTGCCACACTTTTCAGCACTTTGCCACTGCTTTTCAGTACTTTGCCACTATTTTTCCGTTCTTTGCCACTACTTTGCAGTACTTTGCCACTATTTTGCCATGCTTTGCCGTACTTTGCCACTACTTAGCCGTACTTTGCCACATTGCCACTACTTTGCAGTACTTTGCCACTTCTTTGCCACTACTTTGCAATACAGTGGCCCCTCGCTAAGTCGCGGGTGTCGGGATCCAAGCAAAAACCGCGACTTATCGAGGGCCGCGACTTACCGAGGGACCTCGTGAAAGAGGGAGATCGTGCATTGAAAAACATATAAAAAGCGCATATAAACCCTCGGTTTAGCTAATTGATGTATCATCATATGTGTCAGGCAGTATTCCAATAAAATCATGATTATGTTTGCTGTAAACATTGCGTTGATTATTTTGTTTGTGTCCGATATTATGTGGGTCGCTTGCTGTTGCTTGCGACTTCGACGGTAACAGCTTCCAAAATAAACCAGTTTCATCGCAATTATAAACTTGTTCGTCAAAATAACCACCTTCATAGATAATTTCTCTCAGTTTTTCGGGAAAAGTTCTGACAGCGTCCATGTTCACAGATCGAGCTTGGATTGAGACTGCGTGTGTCGATAGCGTGTCCTCTTTGCCATCGCAAGAACCACCCTGAAGTGGCCTCAAATTCAAAGTCGTCATATCTGAGTTGTGTGCTTTGCATTGGGTGATGGGACCAGATAGTGGAGTTCTGTCAGACCGTTCTTGAAGAAACGTAAACAGCTTTATCGGTGTTTTCATTGTCGGACACTTTCGCATGTTTTTCTGTTCAGTCCCGCCTCTTGGTCAACTTTGAAAACAAATTTACTTTTCATTTTTTACCCACCCACGAATAGTGGGCTCAACCACGGCTAGATCACGTGCAACCCATAACTTGGTTTCACCTCTACTTGACACGGTCGATCGCCGTGAGTTTATGGCGTACGAACAGGCTGGATAGTTTTTGCTTTGACATGCTGCTCAATTGAGAAATAGAGATCAGACTTCTATGAATTCAACTCATTGTAGCGAGTTTTTTTAGAGGTATACCAAATGGGACCGGGCAAGAAGTATGTACGGTCACTACTCGACACCCCTGTTGACACCTTGAGTAAGGCCGCCGTCACCCATTTCGTCTCAGCAATTGACGGACAGTAGGTGTTAAGTTGTCTCTTTAACGGTTAGTTAAAAACACTATGCCACGAAACATTAGTCTTTGTACTTCAAAACTGCTGTCAAAACACAAGAGAAATTTTGGGAGCCATCCAAGTACCCGCGACTTAGCCGAATCGCGACTTACCGAGGCGCGACTTAGCGAGGGGCCACTGTATTTGCCACTACTTTGCCGTACTATGACACTACTTTGCCACTACTTTGAAGTACTTTTTGCCACCACTTTGCCGTACTTTGCCAGTACTTTGCCGTACTTTGCCACTACTTTGCAGTACTTTGCCACTATTTTGCAGTACTTTGCCACTACTATACAGTACTTTGCCACTACTTTGCAGTACTTTGCCACTACGTTGCCATTACTTTGCAGTACGTTGCCACTACCTTACCATACTTTGCCACTCCTTTGCAGTATTTTACCCCTACTTTGCCATACTTTTCCGTACTTTGCCACTACTTTGCCATACTTAGCCAATACTTTGCCGTACTTTGCCACTACTTTGCCGTACTTTGCTTTTCCACTACTTTGAAGTACTTTGCCACTACTTTGCCGTACTTTGCCACTACTTTGCAGTACTTTGCCTCTACCTTTCCGTACTTTGTCACTACTTTGCTGTATTTTGCCACTACTTTGCCACGACTTTGCCGTACTTTGTCACTACTTGCCACTACTTTGCCGTACTTTGCCACTACTTTGCAGTATTTTGCCACTACTTTGCCATACTTTGCCGTACCTTGCCGTACTTTGCCGTATTTTGCCAATACTTTGCCGTACTTTGCCACTACTTTGCAGTACATTGGCACTATTTTTCCGTTCTTTGCCACTACTTTGCAGTATTTTGCCACTACTTTGCCGTACTTTGCCTCTACTTTGCAGTACTTTGTCACTACTTTGCCGTACTTTGCCACTACTTTGCAGTACTTTGCCACTACTTTGCAGTACTTTGCAACTACTTTGCCATTACTTTGCAGTACGTTGCCACTACCTTACCGTACTTTGCCACTCCTTTGCAGTATTTTGCCCCTACTTTGCCGTACTTTGCCTCTACTTTTCCGTACTTTGCCACTACTTTGCCATACTTAGCCAATACTTTGCCGTACTTTGCCACTACTTTGCAGTACTTAGCCACTATTTTTCCGTTCTCTGCCACTACTTTACAGTACTTTGTCACTATTTTGCCGTACTTTGCTACTACTTTGCCGCACTTTGCCACTAATTTGCAGTATTTTGCCACTACTTTGCCGTACTTTGCCATTACTTTGCAGTACGTTGCCACTACCTTACCGTACTTTGCCACTCCTTTGCAGTATTTTGCCCCTACTTTGCCTGTACTTTTCCGTACTTTGCCACTACTTTGCCATACTTAGCCACTACTTTGCCACTACTTTGCCGTGCTTTGCTACTACTTTGAAGTACTTTGCCACTACTTTGCCGTACTTTGCCACTCATTTACCGTACTTTGCCACTACTTTGCCATACTTCGCCACTATTTTGCCGTACTTTGCCACTACTTTGCCGTACTTTGCCACTATTTTGCCGTACTTTGCCACTACTTTGCAGTACATTGGCACTATTTTTCCGTTCTTTGCCACTACTTTGCAGTATTTTGCCACTACTTTGCCGTACTTTGCCACTACTTTGCAGTACTTTGCCACTACTTTGCCGTACTTTGCCACTACTTCGCAGTACTTTGCCACTACTTCGCAGTACTTTGTTACTATTTTGCAGTACTTTGCCACGACTTTGCCGTACTTTTCCGTGCTTTGCCACTACTTTGCCACTATTTTTCCGTTCTTTGCCACTACTTTGCAGTACTTTGCCACTATTTTGCCGTGCTTTGCCGTACTTTGCCACTACTTAGCCGTACTTTGCCACTTTGCCACTACTTTGCATTACTTTGCCACTTCTTTGCCACTACTTTGCAATATTTGCCACTACATTGCCGTACTATGACACTACTTTGCCGTACTTTGCCACTACTTTGAAGAACTTTTTGCCACCACTTTGCCGTATTTTGCCACTACTTTGCCGTACTTTGCCACTACTTTGCCATACTTTGCCATTACTTTGCAGTACGTTGCCACTACTTTGCAGTACTTAGCCACTATTTTTCCGTTCTTTGCCACTACTTTACAGTACTTTGCCACTATTTTGCCGTACTTTGCCACTACTTTGCCGCACTTTGCCACTACTTTTCAGTATTTTGCCACTACTTTGCCGTACTTTGCCACTACTTTGCCGTACTTTTCCAATACTTTGCCGTGCTTTGTCACTATTTTGCAGTATTTTGCCACTACTTTGCCTCTACTTTGCCGTACTTTGCCACTACTTAGCCGTACTTTGCCACATTGACGCTACTTTGCAGTACTTTGCCACTTCTTTGCAATATTTGCCACTACTTTGCCGTACTATGAAACTACTTTGCCGTACTTTGCCACTACTTTGAAGTACTTTTTGCCACCACTTTGCCGTTCTTTGCCGTACTTTGCCACTACTTTGCCACTATTTTGCCGTACTTTGCCACTACTTCGCCGTACTTTGCCATTACTTTGCAGTACGTTGCCACTACCTTACCATACTTTGCCACTCCTTTGCAGTATTTTGCCCCTACTTTGCCTCTATTTTTCCGTACTTCGCCACTATTTTGCCGTACTTTGCCACTACTTTGAAGTATTTTGCCACTACTTTGCCGTACTTTGCCACTACTTTGCAGTACTTTGCCACTACTTCGCAGTACTTTTCCGCTTCTTTGCCGTACTTTGCCAATACTTTGCCGGACTTTGCCACACTTTTGCCGTACGTTGCCACTACTTTGCCGTACTTTGCCTGTACTTTGCCACTACTTCGCCGTACTTTGCCACTATTTTGCAGTACTTTGCCACTACTTTGCCGTACTTTGCCACTACTTTGCAGTACTTTGCCTCTACCTTTCCGTACTTTGTCACTACTTTGCAGTATTTTGCCACTAATTTTCCACTACTTTGCCGTACTTTGCCACTACTTGCCACTACTTTGCCTTACTTTGCTACTACTTTGCAGTATTTTGCCACTACTTTGCCACTACTTTGCCGTACATTGCCACTATTTTTCCGTTCTTTGTCACTACTTTGCAGTACTTTGCCACTATTTTGCCGTACTTTGCCACTACTTTGCAGTATTTTGCCACTACTTCGCAGTACTTTGCCACTACTTTGCCGTATTTTGCCGTACTTTTCCAATACTTTGCCGTGCTTTGCCACTACTTTGCTGTGCTTTGCCACTACTTTACCACTATTTTCCCGTTCTTTGCCACTATTTTTCCGTTCTTTGCCACTACTTTTCAGTACTTTGCCACTATTTTGCCGTACTTTGCCACTACTTTGCAGTATTTTGCCACTACTTCATAGTACTTTGCCACTACTTTGCCGTATTTTGCCGTACTTTTCCAATACTTTGTCACTACTTTGCTGTGCTTTGCCACTACTTTACCACTATTTTTCCGTTCTTTGCCACTATTTTTCCGTTCTTTGCCACTACTTTGCAGTACTTTGCCACTATTTTGCCGTACTTTGCCACTACTTTGCAGTATTTTGCCACTACTTTGCCGTACTTTTCCAATACTTTGCCGTGCTTTGCCACTACTTTGTCATGCTTTGCCACTACTTTGCCATACTTTGTCACTACTTTGCCATACTTTGTCACTACTTTGCCACTACTTTGCCGTAATTTGCCAACACTTTTGCCGTACTTTGCCACTACTTTGCAGTACTTTGACACTACTTTGCCGTACTTTGCTTTTCCACTACTTTGCCGTATTTTTGCACTATGAGAGTGTGTTAGTCATGCAACCAATGACTACAAAGGACATTTGAGGGTGTGTTAGCCATGTGACCAAGGACTGAAAAGAACATGTGAGGATGTGTTAGCCATGTGACTAAGGGCTACAACAGACATGCAAGGGTGTGTTAGCCATGTGACCAAGGGCTGCAAAATACATTTGAGGGTGTGTTCGCCTTGTAATGATTTTTTTATTGATTGTTTTGCAATAATGTGCTTATTACTTAGATAATTCACGTCAATGTCTCATTAAGATGTGTATCTTTGCAGCAGTTTGGTCATATGCATTAAAATTTTATATTAAAAATTTTGTCTGATTTTTATCACACAGTTTTCATAAGGGGTTGAAGATATACATTTCCTAATTAGTTCTATCTTATTCAAAGTTTCAGCAGCAGTATGTTTTTGTTGTCATCATAGCTGCCTTCATCAATGGTGATAATAAAAGTGGATGGTGCTAGCCATTGTTTAGACATAAACTGTTTGACATACCTGGTATGTACACAACAAATATTTCTGTTTTCGACTTATTTTTAACATTTTTGTGTATGGCAACATTTTCTGACTTTGTGTTAATCGTGCTAATTGCAAGTGCATTTTTGCAAACCAGTCACCCATAATACCTCCAATACTTAATACCTGATTTCGTGCTTTTCATTTTAACAAATACCTTTTTAGTGCTAATAAAATATCTTATTATACATCTGTCACCATAAGTTGCAGCCTGCCGTAATTTTGAGAGATTTTACAGAGTATTTTCATCCTACCATATTAGGAAATGCAAATTCCAAATATGGAATGATTAGGCACGTAAGCATTCTCTAATAATAAAAACAAACATGGCTGCCACCAGGGTTTGACCAGACTCCACACAAAGATAATAATGACCGACAGCCAATGGCTTCTGCAACACAACAACGAAGAAATACAGGAGTCTTGCTTGCAGAAGAACGCTGATATTCTGGATGACACAGCTGGAAGCAGGAGATTGTAGAGCAGTTTGTACAAGTCTCACAGAATGATGGTTGTAACCTGTATCACTTGTCGTAGCAGAACACACAAGAAAGCAAGTTGAAGTGACGGACACCAAGTTGAAATGATAGACACCAACTGTCCTGAGTCTGTCCAATTTATAGGAATGATTCTGTGACACCACCTGGGTTTCTACATAAGCCAATCAGAATGTAATTTTGCTAGCAGCTGTGTCACATAGGCAACTCAGTAGATCATAAACATCCTTTGTCACTCAAATAACAGCACACGTGGTAGATTCCAATTCTCCTTCCAATGTTGTAAACACCCTTTGTTATTTAATTTACAAGCACACCTGGCAGGTTCCACTGTCCTTCCAGAGGTGAAAACAAGTATGACCTGTCAATCACCTTTATGACAGTTATCACAAAGCAATGCACACCATTTCTCCTCATGAATCCATGCACACTTCCATTTGCAGGGTTTGACGTAATATGACAAAAACTCAAAATAAAGGATGCTGACACCTCATAATAACCTCATATTATTTTGATACAACAGATTGGTTACTGTAGCACAATTCATTTAAAGACAGTTTATGACAACTAACATGTCACATAGTATTGGAGACCTTGAGAAATGCTTAATTCTGGGCCAACTTTATTTAGTTTGTCATTGGCTACAAGTAATGGACAAGTTTCTGTAAGCATGTGTGAATTGTGATAAAAGTATACTTTGGAATCCAAAACTTCTACCGGTACTAGTAATGATGTGCTTTATTTTGCTACAGATCATGACAAGATGCCAGCATATGCTTGGGGTAAAGAAGATGCACCAACACACAAAGTCGCTGTCAAGGCAAAACTTTGAAAACATTCTGTGACATAATACAAGTAATATAACATATCACAATTTGGTAAATGCGATATTAAAAACATGTACAAAGAAAGCTTAGGAAGAACTGCTATGTGTTAAGTGTATTGGAGGTTTATTTATGCCCGGACCTGGATCCGGATAAATAACCCCACTGACTGGCAAGTTTTTATAATAAAACTCACGGTTTACTTTCACTTTTCACTTGGCAAGCTTGACTGCCGGGTGCAAAATACACAATGGGAATCTTTGCAGTTTTATAGTACATCTATTACACTGATATCTCGAGAGTTAATTAGCTTTTTTCTCTAATTGCCCTTGTAGTGTCCTATCATGAGATTCATGCAGCCTTGTGAACGTTTACAAGGTTCTACTGAGACTGACAAAATAATGTGTGATTGTAAGAAGTTGTGTGCATTTCAAAGTTTGAGTTGCTATTAATATTGACCTCCAACTTGCATATCTATGACTAGGTGGGTGGAACACTTTGTGCTGATGGTCAAGCACAGCCCATCTTTCATGTGATGTGACCAGGTAGCTGGAACACTGTGTGCTGATGGTCAAGCACAGCCCATCTTTCATGTAATGTGACCAGGTGGGTGGAACACTGTGTGCTGATGGTCAAGTATAGCCCATATTTTATGTAATGTGACCAGGTGGGTGGAACACTGTCTGCTGATGGTCAAATCACAGCCCATCTTTCATGTAATGTGTCCAGGTGGATGAAACACTGTCTGCTGATGGTCAAGCACAGCCCATCTTTCATGTAATGTGACCAGGTGGGTGGAACACTGTCTGCTGATGGTCAAGCACAGCCATCTTTCATGTAATATGACCAGGTGGGTGAAACACTGTCTGCTGATGGTCAAGCACACCCCATCTGTCATGTAATGTGACCAGGTGGGTGGAACACTGTCAGTTGACGGTCAAGCACAGCCCATCTTTCATGTAATGTGACCAGGTGGGTGAAAAACTGTCTGCTGATGGTCAGGCACACCCCATCTTTCATGCAATGTGACCAGGTGGGTGGAACACTGTGTGCTGATGGTCAAGCACAGTCCATCTTTCATGTGATGTGACCAGGTGGGTGAAACACTGTGTGCTGATGGTCAAGCACAGCCCATCTTTCATGTAATGTGACCAGGTGGCTGGAACACTGTCTGCTGATGGTCAAGCACAGCCCATTGTCCATGTAATGTGACCAGGTGGCTGGAACACTGTGTGCTGATGGTTAAGCACAGCCCATCTTTCATGTAATGTGACCAGGTGGCTGGAACACTGTGTGCTGATGGTCAAGCACAGCCCATTGTCCATGTAATGTGACCAGGTGGCTGGAACACTGTCTGCTGATGGTCAAGCACAGCCCATCTTTCATGTAATGTGACCAGGTGGCTGGAACACTGTCTGCTGATGGTCAAGCACAGCCCATCTTTCATGTAATGTGACCAGGTGGCTGGAACACTGTCTGCTGATGGTCAAGCACAGCCCATTGTCCATGTAATGTGACCAGGTGG
This sequence comes from Saccoglossus kowalevskii, assembly GCF_978046115.1. Taxonomy (NCBI): domain Eukaryota; kingdom Metazoa; phylum Hemichordata; class Enteropneusta; family Harrimaniidae; genus Saccoglossus; species Saccoglossus kowalevskii. The sequence goes on from NC_140661.1 coordinate 360,453, forward strand.
CTGGAACACTGTCTGCTGATGGTCAAGCACAGCCCATCTTTCATGTAATGTGACCAGGTGGCTGGAACACTGTCTGCTGATGGTCAAGCACAGCCCATCTTTCATGTAATGTGACCAGGTGGCTGGAACACTGTCTGCTGATGGTCAAGCACAGCCCATTGTCCATGTAATGTGACCAGGTGGCTGGAACACTGTGTGCTGATGGTTAAGCACAGCCCATCTTTCATGTAATGTGACCAGGTGGCTGGAACACTGTGTGCTGATGGTTAAGCACAGCCCATCTTTCATGTAATGTGACCAGGTGGCTGGAACACTGTCTGCTGATGGTCAAGCACAGCCCATCTTTCATGTAATGTGACCAGGTGGCTGGAACACTGTCTGCTGATGGTCAAGCACAGCCCATTGTCCATGTAATGTGACCAGGTGGCTGGAACACTGTGTACTGATGGTTAAGCACAGCCCATCTTTCATGTAATGTGACCAGGTGGCTGGAACACTGTGTGCTGATGGTTAAGCACAGCCCATCTTTCATGTAATGTGACCAGGTGGCTGGAACACTGTCTGCTGATGGTCAAGCACAGCCCATCTTTCATGTAATGTGACCAGGTGGTTGGAACACTGTCTGCTGATGGTCGAGCACAGCCCATCTTTCATGTAATGTGACCAGGTGGTTGGAACACTGTCTGTAGATGGTCAAGCACAGCCCATCTTTCATGTAATGTGACCAGGTGGTTGGAACACTGTCTGCTGATGGTCAAGCACAGCCCATTTTCCATGTAGGTCAGGTGAATCATTGCCAAAAGTCCTTTGCAGCTTAATTTTGATGATGCTAATGATGATTACAGCCATCCCAGGACATTGCAAATGGCAAACAGGAATATGTACTAAGTAATACTGAAACAGATGTGTGGCTGTTTCTTATCATGATATTTTAATATCAATTAATCATTGTATAAAAAACTAGAATTTACAATTAATATGTTTAAAAGACTCTTGACAATATATTCTGTTAATATTACTGTAATATTACTGATTGATAGCTGTATTTATTTCATATGCAAAACTAATACTTTCAAGTATTATTCAAGCAATTTCAAGAAAATCAGATTACATACCAGAATTCATCATAATTTCACACCAATTTATGTATTCTCAGTTGAGACTGATATATCAGACAAAACTGAAGTAATTATTACTTATTTATTTGACACCATGTTTGTTGTAAACCAATCAAAGATGAGATAGTTCCGCCAGTGGCACCCCAACCCTTATTCAGATATTGCAGTGACCCAAGTGGAATCATCAAATCACAGACATCTTTAATCAGTTCAATTTTAGCAGATTCCAATTCTTTTTCCAGCGCAACTTTAGCTCTTTTTTCACCACCATATTTCAATCCCTTGGCTAGTTCAATTAAATTATGAAGTTTACGAAGATCTCTGAGAACAAGAGCAAGGATTCCAAGAAACCAGGTCCATGCTGAGATTTTGGACCACATGAGTAAATCAGCCTACAAAGAAAAGAACAGTTTATCTTTTATGAAATAATGAATAAGATTTCAGGATACAAATTAAACTGTATTTATTGTTACTGCATTAAGCAACAAATCTTGGAGAGTATTTTACTGGTTCTCATTATCAGCAGTGGTATTTCAGTTTTTGGACGTGGGGAATACTTAAAAAGGAGTGAAAAATGGTTTCTAAATGGCAATCCTGTAAATACTGTTGAGTACTATAAATATTTGGGTTTACTTATTTCAGGTAGAAACACTTCGGACAAAGCAGTAACAAAGCAGTAACAACGCTGTACAATGTACACAATTTTTCGTATGATAAGAAAACTGGGAGCTTGCCTCACCAAGATTATTTTAAATTATTTGATTGTATGGTTTTGCCAGTTTTAAGCTATGATGCTGAAATATGGGGGCATAGTAAATACCAGGTGATGGAAAGAGTACAACTAAAATATTGTAAAGCATTTTTGGGGGTAAAATCATCAACACCTGATGCAGTAGTTTTGGGAGAATGTGGCAGGTTTCCAATTCTCCTCCCTAACATATAAGAAATGTCTCAAATACTGGTTTGAACTACTAAAAATGTCTCAAAATAAAGTCACTAGACAAGCATATGATTTGGCTATTTCACTTGATAATAATGATAGGGAATCTTGGGAAACAAAAGTAAAATATCTATTATCTGTGCATGGGTTTGGAGAGGTATGGCTATGGCAGGGACCAGTAGACTTTGATGCATGTTTACACCTATTTATGACCAGAGCATCTGATATATTTAAGCAAGGATGGTGGGGAATGTTGTCTCAAAAGAAAAGCTGCGGACATATCGAAATATCAAAACTTCATTTCACCCAAAAGTATATTTGAAACAAATTATATTCCATTATGTCAAATAAATCTGACCAAATAATTACAAACCTAACAATGTTACATATTTTGAAACAAGAATGTATTAACATGAGGTGACTTTTGACCTCAGAAAAGTATCTGTTATGTATTTATTTTTCCATGTATATTGTGAAATGGGCCGGTGGCCTTTAAGAACTAATAAAGATTCATTGGTATTTTAGGATGGACTCATCGCAGGAACAAACACAAAACATGACCACTGATTGTAGAATACTGACAACATTTTATTGCATATACTAGGTGTACATTTGAAAATTAAACTTATAGTGTTTGATGATAATCAGATGATAATTGTTTGACTTAAATGTGGTGCTTTCTGGATGTATGGTTACAAGTGGTACTTTCTAAATGTCTGGCTGCGTGTGTTGCTTTCTGGATGTATGGTTACATATGTTGCTTTCTAAATGTATGGCTGCATGTGGTGCTTTCTGGATGTATGGTTACATGTAGTAATTTCTAAATGTCAGGCTGCGTGTGGTGCTTTCTGGATGTATGGTGACACATGTTGTTTTCTAAATGTCTGGCTGCGTGTGGTGCTTTCTGGATGTATGGTTACATGTAGTAATTTCTAAATGTCTGGCTGCGTGTGGTGCTTTCTGGATGTATGGTTACATGTAGTAATTTCTAAATGTCTGGCTGTGTATGGTGCTTTCTGAATGTATGGTTACATGTAGTAATTTCTAAATATCTGGCTGCGTGTTGTGCTTTCTGGATGTATGGTGACATATGTTGCTTTCTAAATGTCTGGCTGCGTGTGGTGCTTTCTGGATGTATGGTTACATATGTTGCTTTCTAAATTTCTGGCTGCGTGTGGTGCTTTCTGGATGTATAGTTACATATGTTGCTTTCTAAATTTCTGGCTGCGTGTGGTGCTTTCTGGATGTATGGTTACATATGTTGCTTTCTAAATGTCTGGCTGTGTGTGGTGCTTTCTGGATGTATGGTTACATATGTTGCTTTCTAAATGTCTGGCTGCGTGTGGTGCTTTCTGGATGTATAGTTACATATGTTGCTTTCTAAATTTCTGGCTGCGTGTGGTGCTTTCTGGATGTATGGTTACATATGTTGCTTTCTAAATGTCTGGCTGCGTGTGGTGCTTTCTGGATGTATGGTGACATATGTTGCTTTCTAAATATCTGGCTGCATGCGGTGCTTTCTGGATGTATGGTGACATATGTTGCTTTCTAAATGTCTGGCTGCTTGTGGTGCTTTCTGGGTGTATGGTGACATATGTTGCTTTCTAAATATCTGGCTGCGTGCGATGCTTTCTGGATGTATGGTGACATATGTTGCTTTCTAAATATCTGGCTGCGTGCGGTGCTTTCTGGATGTATGGTGACATATTGCTTTCTAAATGTCTGGCTGCGTGTGGTGCTTTCTGGGTGTATAGTGACATATGTTGCTTTCTAAATATCTGGCTGCGTGCGGTGCTTTCTGGATGTATGGTTACATATGTTGCTTTCTAAATGTCTGGCTGCGTGTGGTGCTTTCTGGATGTATGGTGACATATGTTGCTTTCTAAATATCTGGCTGCGTGTGGTGCTTTCTGGGTGTATGGTGACATATGTTGCTTTCTAAATATCTGGCTGCGTGCGGTGCTTTCTGGATGTATGGTTACATGTGGTACTATATGGCTGCATGTGGTAATGTCTGAATGTATGGCTGCATGTGGTACTGCCTGATTATTTGTGAGAGTGACTCCTCATGACTACTTACTTTAATGACTTTGATCTTAGTAAACCATATCACATGGTCTGCAACTAACCATGCTGCCTTGCCTGTCATTCCCAAGATTTGAAATATTTTCAGAATGTCATCAGTGATATACATTGCATCTGCTATTTTCTGTAGAAAATCAAGTGTTTTGGCCATTCTGAATACTGTAAATAGACAAAGTATTTCATGATTTATTTATTTAATTAATTACATGGTAATAGGCAATGGTTACTTCTCATACTATAAGCAACTTTTACAAACACACCAAAATCTAACTTGACCAAGATTTAAAAAGATTGGATAAAAACAGTTTTTCATATTGTCAACAACAACTATGAAGACATACACTTTACTCTCATTGACGTTTTTATGGATCTATGACACTACAGACAATATATACTACTGGTAAAGAACCGAAAATTATAGCTGCAACTTATATACATCTTTATCGTTTGTTCATTCATATGTCTGATCACAAATTGGGCATTATGATTATGTGTTTCATAATTCCATATTCAGTATGGCACTTTTGTCAACAAAATGGCAGGCAGTCAGTAATTTTGTTTGGAGGTAAGAAAGTATTGTACCTGTAATTTCCATTACAGATTGGAAATTTTTCTAGAATTAGCCCTGGACCTAAAGCATGAAGAGAATACAAACTTGGCTCACATTTTCTGGACATTGTTAATGCAGCTTCTAAGTTCTGTATGCGGATATGTAATTCTTTTGGGACCACCCCTGTAGTATTCCAGTACCATATTAACCATCTTGATGTATACTGAGCAGTTCTAAAATAAATAGGTTTGATTATTTGTATGATAATGAGTTAAGGTGATGAAAACACATAGTACATGTATTCATTCCAGGTAGTATGCTAGTCATCATATGCTTACATGTGCACGTTATAGCAGTGTTAATATTACGATAGTAAAAATATCATCATCAGTATTAACAGTATGTTTACTTTTATTTCACAGTAAATCTTTTTTGGGGAAAAACAATTTTTAGAAACCACAATGAAAACACATTTCATCTTTTCAAATTTGCAATAACAATATATTTACATTGTGTAGTGTTCAAACTTAATATTATCATTAGTCAATCAGTACTTCAGCTCTGCCCATTGTTACAGAATAACAGGGTTTAAACAAGAATGTTATTGTGCACATCCCCATCCTTTCCCAGTTATTATGTAATAATATACGAGGTATGTATGGGGGTTTAAAAACTAACTCTGCGACGCGATTGTGCGACTCGCCAAATGTCGATTATTGCACTCTGCCACAGTATCGCAGTGTCACTCTGCGAAGAGCACGATTCCCATTGGTTGGTTGGTCGGTCGAAAAGCGCGAATCTCAATGGTCGATCGATCTAAGGATACACAGCATGCCTTATAGAAATGTTCAGTTTTATATGGTTATTTCGCCGACTGCTCGCGAACTACGGTAAACAAGTATTTACCGACGACATGCCGCACGGTTCGGTAATCAGCAAGTATTTAACATTGATTTATTAACATATATAACATCCCCCGAAGAGGGTGAAAGGGGTTACAAAACACATGCACGTTGGTGTTGGCTGCCTTATTACGGTGTAACATCAGGGAACTGGTAACATTAACGCCATCTTGAAGTTGTAAGGCTCGCCCGCAACTACGCTCATTAGCATAGGCGGCAACTTTAAAGCGAGTAGAGCGTGAAGTATGTTTCTTAGTACATCCATGTTTCACACGATGTTACGTTCTTTTTTGTCATTAGCAAATATAATTTGTTATGACTATTTTCATCACTTTGAATTCCCAAATAAAGCGTGTAGCGGGTCAAACTGTTTCTAGGCAACCAATATCGTTTCATTAAGAATATTAAGAGAGAAAAAACGTAAAGCTGTGTGAATGGATTGAAACTACTGCAGAAGATAGAAAACTAAAATGGCAGTGTCAACGGAAAATTAGATAGGTGCAAGCTCTCTGCATGTTTACTTGGCTGATGTCGACGAGCAACAGATTTCCTGTACTCCCTTCCTCGTCTGATCACCGGCCCTCAACGGTATCACGTATCGGTGTCGTCATCGGTTAAGTAGTTGAAACTCTTTCGCGTTGATGCGAATATTCCAGCCTAATCGTCCCTTTCGAACCACTGGCGAGGTTGGTCATAATATGACCTAGACGTGCTTGCAATCTGTTGCGATTCCGATGAAAAATTCTTGAAAATAAATATAAATTGCGTAAACGAGGGGTGAACGCGAAAGTCCTGTAATTTTTCATCGGAATCACAACAGGCTGCAGGCAAGTCTAAATTAGTAATAAATATGACCCCGAGTTGCAGATTTGTCTTTGCCTCGTCTGTCATTGGCGTCTTTGCTTTCTTTTTTTTCATCGTCATTGCGTTAGTAAGAATGGGTGTTATTAAAATAGAATATAGACTTAGAAAACAAAACGATTTCTCAGACGAAGTCTTGACTGATAATAATGCTGACAATGGACGTTAGATTAATATGCATTGTTTGCGACAGGAAGCTTGTCACCCGTTCTATCAGAATCGTCAACAACAGAGTATTACCGGTAGTGTACACATACATGTTATAAACATTATGCAAATATTAACGAAACGGTAGTAGTGTTAGCGTTTGAGCACTGGTCTTTCCGAATTTTCGAAAAGCTGGGATGATGAATCAAGGTACAAAGTAACCGTTTTATCAATTATTGAAAAATCAAGAAAAAAAAATTCCCTTCCTGCTACATTAAGATCAATATGGATCACCGAAATTTGGCGTTCATTTAAAAAAATAAACCATACTTTTCAGTAATACTGACTTATGATGCAAAAATAATTCCATTCATGTATTTTATTGTCCCTTATATCCTTATTGTATTCTAATCTAGATCCCAGAAGGGGTACGATATCAATAAAGGTTGTTATATATATACCACGAACCAACGTCGTTTTTGTTTACTTTTCATAACTGTTACAAAGTATTTCATTTCTGGTGGTTAAAATACCAGCTGATCGATCGTAGACCACACATTTGGAGTCCGTTTATGATCTAAACGAAGGCAGACGATTGCAAACAACTGCTGTCATGGCAAAACGTTGCACATCGTGAATGATTGTTTCGCTGCATGCAAATTATTTTCCTTGATGCACTCAACAAAGTCAAAGCAGACGTACAACATTCGTTGCAGAACGCGTGAAAAGTACTTCGCGTTCCACTCGCTTTGAAGCTGCCGCCAATGCTAATGAGCATAGTCGTCGCAAACCGTGTCGGGACGAAGCCTTAAAACTCCAAGATGGCGATAACGTTACACCGTAAATAGGCAGTCAAAACCAACGTGCGTGTTACACTATTTATTTTTTTCTAGCCAGTGGTGTGATGTGTCTAATCACCGTAAACCATGTGTTATTTGTTTGGTCCACAATTTGTCTTCCATGTGCTTGCCGATCACCGAACAGTGCGGTATGTCGCCGGTACATAGTATAATAATAATAATAATAATAATAATAATAATAATAATAATGTTTATTCAACCTTTGTATCGGCAGCATGAAAACAGTAATACATATATTTAAATTACATTGATCATTTCTTTTCTATATTGCCATAAATCAATTACATATTTCCTAATTAAAGCTGATGAGGTATTTCCCACATAATTTTCATTTATGTTCCATAGTGTATCACAGAAAAGGAAATTGAACCTATAATTCACCCCCCTGAAAGAAAACTATTCATTAGTGATGAAGATTCAACATTGTTTCTCAGTGAGGTTTCTAATGCTAAATAAAATTCCTTTCTAATATGATTAGATGACGTACAAAGATAAAGAAAGTGGTAAATGTCTTCTTTGCCCTGATTGCAGACTCCACAAATTCCATTTCCCCTGTAATTTTTCCATCCCATTTTGTTACCTTCAAGATCTAAAGAGTTTGACCTAGTTTTAAAGACAAGGGAGATACCATGATGATCATAAGGATCCATTATGTAACTTTCTTTTTTAATGTTTCTTTTAATCCAACAGTAGTGTTTTAATGATTTCATCTTTTCTAAATTTTGTGTAAACATGTTTATTTCATTTTCTTTACCGATTTTGATAAAACTTCTTATCCATTTTGGATTTTGGGGTATTTCATTTCCATAGATATGATCCATGCCATTAGTCACTAGAATGTTTTCTACATATTTAGGCCAATTCCAAGCCAGTTTAACTTTGTTTTTATACTGAGTATTCATTTTTTTAAAAGCTATTTTAGTCCATCTGATGTTTTTCATTTTCTGAAGTCTATCCAGATATTGAATCCGCACTTTATCGTGAATGTAATTCAAGTCTTCCCATCCTAAGTCTCCCAACACTGCAGGTCCTGCCACATTTCTGTTTACTTTGAATAAAAATTTACCAAATTGGTACTGAATACTTTGTAATTTCTTTTTAAACTCTCTGCTATCCTGAAACCATATTCCACACCCATAATTCATTGATGGCATGATTATGCTATGCCATAACACATCATCGTACTCAAATCGATTAAAACTGTTGTGTTGGTTAATTATTGATTTGCCATATGCTAAGATTGTCATTCCTTTTTTATAAACTTCAGTAAATTGTGTATGATCATTCAGTGTTTTTGATATGGTTATGCCTAAATATTTGTATGTTTTACTTTCTTTTAATGTCAAGTTTCCTAGTTCCTGTGACTTGGATTGGTTATAACTGAGTTTCCATTTACTAGCGAACTGAGCTGCTACATCAAGCATACCAAAAAAGGAATTATTTGTGTTCCTATCGTCACCCCTAGTTTTGATTCAAATAACATTTTTGCAAATTCATTTATATAAATTGAGAAGAGTAGGGGGCTTTAAAATGCATCCTTGTTTTACACCTTCACTGGTTTCAAAGTATTCAGTCTCAATATCATTAAAATTAACCTTATTAAAAACATTCTTGAACATGTCATCTATAATATTCCACAATTGTCCTTGTATTCCTGCTTTCCACAAGGATACTCGCAAACCATCCCTCCAAACTCTATCAAACACTTTTGAGAAATCGAGAAATACTACATAAGTAGATTTCTTACTCGATTTCCTGAAGGACGCTATACCTTTGAGTGTAAACACATGATCCTCACATCTCCTATCTTCCCCAAAACCTCCTTGAATTTCTCCCAGAATGTTATTTTCTTCAACAAATTTTCTTAACTTTGTTTCAATAACCTTACTGTAAATTTTTGAAACACAGGAATTTAGAGTGATACCTCTGTAGTTGTTGAGGTCTTTTGTATCACCCTTTTTGTGGATTGGTTTTACAACACCCTCTTTCCAGCCATCAGGAAAATTGCTTTCTTTTAGAAAGGACTTAAAAAGTAGCGCTAATGTCTGGGTTATTGTATCGCCATCATTCCTAATAAATTCATTGACGATTTCATCAGGACCACAAGCTTTTCCAGATTTGGTCGATTGTATTGCTTTTAGAACATCATCTTTTGTTATATCTATAGTGTTAATTACTGGAGAGTTTGTATCAATTTCCTTTTTAAAAATATTATTTCTTATTAAATATAGTTCCTCACATATTTGATCATGAAAGTTTGTTACATTATTAATTTCCCTATTCATCTTCCCTAAAGTATTCCAGTAATGTTTCAAGTTGTTCTTATTGACTTTGGGTTTGTTGTTATGTTTTTACTTTTGGTTAAATTGTCATAAATGCATGTTTGGTTAGCATGATTAGTGTTTACACACTTTTTTACCGTACCATTTTTACCATTTAAAACTTAATTTTTTATAAGGCATGCTGTGAACATCGACCATTGGGATTCTCGCTTTTCGACCCACCAACCAATAGGAATCGTGCTCTTCGCAGAGTGACACTGCAATCCTGTCGCAGAGTGCAATAATCGACATTCGGCGAGTCGCACAATCGCGTCGCAGAGTTAGTTTTTAGACCCTGATACATACATGAATATATAGGTTGTCATCATGTTTTATTAGTCCCCGTTCAGACACAGTCCAAAAACGGGGACTTATGTTTTGACCTTTGTGCGTTCGTCCGGACCTGTATCTTAGACATGCCTGAACCAATCTCAATCAAACTTCACACATACATCATGCATAATATTATACATATGCTCATCAATTTGTTTTACAATGGTGGCCTTTTTTGTGGTAAAAAATCATCAAAATCAAGAATTTATGGATGGATTTTGTTTAAACTTGGTACGTATGTTGGACATTATGGGACCTCGATGCACGTCATTTTATTTTTCAGATCCAATTTAAAATGGCTGACTGGTGGCCATTTTGTTTTAATGAATGCAGTTCTAGTGCCATATCTCTGCTATGCTTTGACTGATTATGTTCAGGCGCTGATGTGATTTCAAATGAAATATTGAATAACAGATTAATTATTAATTATCTTACTAAAATGTCCAAATAAGTTTTAAATTCAGGCATATTGCTATCACATTGGAATAGTAGCCTCATGTAAACCAGATGATACTAATCATTTCTAGTTGTGTCTCTAAATTATATACTATGATGTAAATACTAGATTAACTCTTAGTAAGTACTTACAAAACTAAACAAGTAGTGGATAATCAGTTTGGCTTCAAGATAAACCATCATACTACAGATAATATTTACATTTTTAAATCCTTAATTAACAAGTCATTGAAAATGACACAGTCCCCGTAAAATTGTTGAAAGTTCTCTTTGTGCTCGTCATATTAAAGCAGAGGGATTGTCGAGAGCGTGTCCTTGAAACTTGAGTTCCAAGTGGCGTATATAACAGATTGTTTATTTACATCAAAACATGTGTCCCATGTAGTAGTAATATGGCCAAAAATAAAAACAGCCGTTATTCGGCCATCTTTGATCTGATTATGAAACACACTGATATGTATGATGTATGTGCCAAATACGAATGAAAATGGTACACAAATTGTGGAAATATAGTAGTAAGGCCAAAAAGTCAGATGGCTGTCAATCGGCTATCCTTGACCAGATTTTGAAACAAATTGTCATGGACATGCATCCTAACATGTATAAAGTACATGTATGTGCCAAATTTGAAAGAAAACTGACAGAGCACATCCAAGATACCGCAAAAAACAAAAACAAGATGCCTGCCAGTCGACCATCTTTGATCCAATTGCGAAATAAATCGTCATGGACATGTATCCTAGCATGTATAATCTATGTACCGAGTTTGAATGAGAACTGACAAAGCATGTCCAAAATACAACACTTTCAAAAAACAAGATGGCTGCCAGTCGGCCATTTTGAATCGGATCACTAAACCACTGCATGTGCATATGTCCCACATAAGGTACCAGGCACATGAGAAGAATGAACGGAATCGGCCCATAGGATTCTGAAATATGACTCTGTACAGACTGACACACAGGCGGACGGACGGACAGACTCAGGAACTCACAGACGGTCGGGGACATGTATTCATCAGGAATATATTTTTTTTCTTCTAAAATTTGACTTTTCAAGACCAACGTCATGCTCATGAATAGTTCTGAGCATTAAACAGATCAATATGTTAAGATCATAGATACTATAACCAAGACAATTCAAAATCGAGACATGTATGATCTATGTACTAAATTTGAATGAAAACTGACAAAGCATGTCCAAAATACAACATTTTCAAAAAACAAGATGGCTGCCAGTCAGCCATCTTTAATCCAATTGTGAAATAAATTGTCACGGACATGTATCCTAACATGTATAATCGATGTACCAAGTTTGAATGAAAACTGACAAAGCATGTCCAAAATACAACATTTTCAATAAAAAAGATTTTGAATCGAATCGCTAAACCATTACATGTGCATATGTCCCACATAAAGTACTAGGCACATGCAAAGAATGAACGGGATCGGTCCAAGGGATTCTGAGATATGACTCCGAACGGGCGCACGGACGTACAGACGCACGGACGGAGACCGAATTATAAGTCCACGTTTTCTGACTTCGTTCGAACGGGGACTAATAAATATGTCAATTACAAACTGAAAAAAATCAGGGAATTATTTGTTTTAATGTTTCATTGACTACATAACTACTGCAATGCTCAGCTGAAGTACCAAAAAGCAGACTTAAATCATATGGTGACCGAACATTCTCTCATTTATCTCCTTCACTATGGAATTATCTACCGTAAGACATTCGTACAGTACCAAATGTTCACACATTCAAATCAGGATTAAAAACTCATCCATTTCATCAAGTATCCCTGTGAACCGTGAGTGTCATTGGGCATCATTTGATAGATACAATGTAAATTATATATATTATTATAATAATTATACTAGAAGCATCGCGAAGTATCTTTTGCTGTGTCTTTCATAGTGATTAGCTTTCCCAGTGAGTACTAGGGCTTTGTCGCAGTACTATAATAACTGATACTTTCATCAGAGTTTAGAATCAAGAGTTTTATGTCAGCATACCCACAAGAACAAACTCTCCAGCCAGATTTGTGTGTAATATTTCATTTATTAAAATGAGGTCAAATGCTTTAAATACAATGAACACTGTATTCTTAAAAATACTGTTAAGCATTTTTGGGTTAAGTCCTACTGCAGTGGTAGCTGAAAATACAACACAACAAAAAATCCTTAGTACTGAAAAAGTACTGTCGTATTTAAAAACTGTGAAAGGGGGGACACGTGTGCCACCAACATATACCTAACTAGGCAGAGGATGAGAGAGGATCTTGTAAAAAGCTTATCACTGCTCCTTGATGAGCAAAAGTAGCGAAACTGAGCAGACTACTAAGTATAAAATCGTGAAATTTTACTGATGAACCAAAGCTTCTGATTGGTTGTTAACTGAAGTGATAAGACCCTTGTTTTGATTGGTCCATTTATACATAGCCAAAAGGATAAATTAGGGGCACTGCAAAATATAATTTTTGCCTCATGGGTTCTTCCATAAATTGCTTAAGAGTAGCTGTGTCTCCCTGAAGCCCTATTTATATGCAATTAACAACTGGTGTTAATCTAGGACGAAATACCAATCTTAAGAGCTGTCCTTATGAATTCCTAAATATGACCCATTGTGAGACAGGTTAATTACATGTAGTTTTACCCTACAGATGATATTGCCCCCTAGTTTTTTACTTTGACCAAGAAACATTTGACCATTTATAGAATGGGCTTTGCATCATGCATGCTTGTTATACTGCTTAGTGACATACCACTATTTTGCAGTCAGTGATTTTTACAAAAATAATTGTTCCCATAGTGTGGTGTTGGGCCCAATAAACACGCAGACAACAGGTTCGGTATACAAGCAAGGTTTACTTGTGTGTAATAACTCACAGAACTCACAAAGATGGCAGCCCTGTCCCAGAATTCCATCTGTTGCTAAGTAACCCAACTGATGGCGGGAATATGGCCATGCAAAGTACGGTATATGTTTATACTATTAATGCTCAGACACAACATAATTCCCCCTCACGGAAAGGATGCATAATCCTAAGTATAAACATACGATGAATGAAAGAACGATATTAAAGTTCGATAAGAGTTCAAAATCTCAAACATGCAACAGTTTAAATCCTTTTAACTGCATTAACAAACTAATGTTCTATAGATACAGTTCTTATGCTTATGAAAGTACATAGTCACTCAAATATGCTGGCATACGTGTTATTCGTACTGGACGACTTTCGCGTGTAGGTAAGCTATTAGCAATTGTAACTACTGGATGATGTTCTTGGTTTATCATTAAGTGTTCGTTAGGGAGTTCAGGTGGGAGTACAGATGAATCATGTCTATGCGAACGTACACATCTTCTGGCACTCCATGCTGTACCGTCGTCAAGTCTAAACGAAGACTTACCAAGCTTCTTAACAATGCGATGCGGCTCAGAAAATGTAGGGGAGAGCTTATGGCTGCGATTTGGACGTTTAACTCTCACCCAGTCTCCTACATTCAGATTGCTGGATCTAGCGTGCTGTCGTTGATCTGTTTAAGACTTGATTCTGGCTTGACGTTGTTCTATTTCTGACTTCATAGCTGGAATGTCTGTTTGTGCATTACCGACGCTGGTAGTGGGTGGTTTTAGTTTATCAAGTGGTAGACGCATTTGACGATTGAGCATAAGTTGTGAAGGTGACTTTTGAGTAAGAGCATGTGGTGTAGCTCTATAGTTCTGTAGTATTGTACGAACTGAATCTGCGAATGTCTTTCCCTCCGACAAGTTCGTTTTCAAACCCTCTTTCAGGCATTTATTGAATCGTTCCACCCCCACCGTTGCTTTGGGGGTTATATAATGATGTTAGATTATGTTTGATACCATGTGATTGTAGATAATTTTCAAACTCGTCTGAGGTAAACTGAGGTCCGTTGTCAGTAGTGATGACTTCTGGAAATCCCCATCGAGTGAAAAGTTCTTCAAGAATCTTAATAACTGCTGTAGATGTGATCGTTCCTGTTGTTACCACTTCAGGCCATTTGGAATGTAGGTCGTGTACTACAACTAAGAAACGTTGACTATGTGGTGCTATGGCTATCTCACCAAATATGCCCATTTGTATAGAGTTCCATGGTTCTGTCGGCCATGGCGTTGGTTGAAGTGGTGGTTGTTTTGGTCTAGCTGACTTGCCACTGATAGCGCAAGGTTCACAATTGCGGACGTAATCTTCGATCTGAGAGTCCATACCTGGCCACCATACTGTTTCACGACATCGCTGTTTCATACGAACTATACCTGGATGTCCGTCATTCGTAGGACTCGTTCCTGCAGGGCTTCAGGAATAACTGCACGTGAACTACGGGCAATAGAGTATTCATTCCATACTGTTACCTCATCGCGGAGGTTGGCGAATACTTTGAGATTTGGTGGCAAACTTTTTGGCCAACCATTTTGAACATATGTGGCAACTCGTTGAAGCAGCGGATCATCACGAGACTGTGTTTGGAGTTCGCTAGCTGTGACTAACCCATCTAAGTTAATTTCAAGAATGTCGTTTTCAGTTTCTGTGTTGTCCGTAGTGCGTAGTGCGTACAAGACGACTTAGCATATCTGCGACAAAGTTCTTACTACCTTACATGTGCTCGACATCAAAGTTGTACTGCAAAAGACGATCAGTCCATCTATAGATACGTAGTGGTTTATGACCGAAGCCTACTGTTGACAGAATTGATTTGAGCGCTTCATGGTCAGTGCGTAGTGTGTATTTCCTACCGTAGAGTACAATATGCCAATGTTCTGAAGCATACACACACGCTAAAGCTTCACGTTCGCTTGTTGAGTATTTACGCTCGGTTGGAGACAATGTCCGAGAAGTGAATGCAACTGGCTTCTCTTCATCATTAACTATTTGCGACAAAACTGCTCTGATTGCATATCCCGAAGCATCTGTAGTAACATATGTTTTAGCATCAGGGTTGAAGTGTGCGAGAACCGGTGGTGACGAAATCTGGTTCTTGAGTTTGTCGAATGCGCACTGCTGATCCTTAGTCCATTCCCATGGCTCATCTTTGCGTAACAGTTTACGTAGGGGTTCAGCTATGTCTGCGTAATATGGTACAAACTTTAAATAGAAGTTTGTTGTACCAAGAAATGATTGCAATTCCTTGACATTGGCAGGCTCGGGGAGATCCATAATTGCTTTCGTATTGGACTGTAATGGTAACACACCAGACGCGGATACCCTGTAGCCAACAAAATCAATCTCATCTTTCGAAAACTCACACTTATCTCTATTGAGTGTTAAATTGTACTTTCTCAGTTTGTTTAGCACTGTGTTAAGACGCTGGTCATGTTCTGCTTGGTTTGCACCGTGAATTGTAACATCGTCAGGTGTACAGCTCCCTCACAGTCGCTAAGAACAGAAGCAAGTATCTTTTGGAAGGCGCTTGGTGCTGATGAAAGTCCATATGGCATGCGCTTATACTGGAAGACGCCCTCATGTGTTATGAATGCTGTGAGGTTCCGACTGTCTTCCGCAAGTGGTACTTGTAGGTAGCTGCGACGCAAATCCAATTTCGTGAATACTCTGGATCCATGAAATTCGGAGGTGAGTTCACCAAGGTCAGGTAGGGGATACTTATCAGGTATAATGGCTTTGTTTACATCTCGCAAGTCTACACAAAGTCTAATATCGCCGGTCTTTCTTCGTGCAACGACTAAATTTGAAATCCACGGAGAATTATCAATGCGTTCAATAATGTCCAAATTCTCAAGACGACTCAATTCCTTTGAAACTTCCTCGCGTACTGTTAGCGGTAATCGTCGAAGTTTCTGTGACACTGGGGAAATGCTTGGATCAACCCGTGGTCGGTGCGCAAAAGTAGTAATTTTCCCAAATCCAGAAAATAATTCAGGAAAGTTGTCAACAGCATCCACTGAGTTGACAATTGTACCATGTCTACTTATCTGAAATCCAAGTTGGTTGAATAAATCAATTCCCATGAGATTACTACCATTTTTTGTGACATAAAACTTAAAGTTCTGCACAGTCTGTTCATCATACTGCACTGGAAGACGTACTACACCAATAACCGGAATGTTACCTCCATTGTAGCTGGTTAACATTTGTCTAGTTGGTAGCAGTGGTATAGCTTTGAAGTGTTGTTTGTATAATTCCTCATTCAAGATGGAAACCTTAGCACCAAGGTCTAGTACTAGGTTGAGTCTAATCCCATTTATTGTCACAGCACAAGTTTTGAACCTATTGTCAATTGCGTTAACTTCGGAAACAGTATATTTATTAACACATGTTCAATGTCTGAGTCCTTATTGGGTGTATCCACTTGTTTAACCTTTGTAGTTGCAGAGCTTCTACACATTCGTGCAAAGTGACCAATTTTATGACAGTTTCTGCACTCTTGTCTGTTGGCTGGGCAGTCTGAGTGACGTGTATCATGGTTATTGGAACCACAGTTGCGACAACCTGAAAGTTTATTTTGTGTGGCCCGATTTCTATTACGGTAGTTTTGAGTACGATTTCTGTTGTACTGTCTTTTGTTGATACCTTGTATTTTGGGTTTTTCTTCCAGTTTTACTTTTACTGGGTTTGGTTCGAGTGACATCGTGTCAGACGCAATCACATGTGAATCAAATAAAGCATTTTCAATTTGTTCAGCTAAAGTTGTGGCTTTATGCAAAGTTAACGTGTCTGGCTCCATTAGTAATCTTTCTCTAATACGTGGAGTATGCGTTTTCTCAATCAGCTGATCTCTGATCATTTCATCTGTGAGTGTACCAAAATTACATTTGGCAGCATGTTCGTTCAAAGTAGCAACATAACTCGATATTGACTCACCAGGACGCTGTCCGCGCTGACGAAATCGATGCCTTTCCAGGATAACGGATTTTCGAGGACCAAAGTGCGACTTGAGTTTATCCACAACATCCTTATACGTAGGGCAATCACCAAGAGACTGGAAGATTCGCTGTCCCTTGATCCCTAAACAATGTAGTAGTACTGCACGTTTTCTGCCGTCAGCAACGTCATCACTGTCTAGATTGGTGGCAGTCATATAAGTTTTAAACCCGGAATACCACCTCAGCCATGTAATCGCTGGCTCACCTGGACTAGCTAAGAAAGGTGTTGGTGGTGGGAGATAAAATTCAGCCATCCTCGTTGCCAAAATGTGGTGTCGGGCCCAATAAACACGCAGACAACAGGTTCGGTATACAAGCAAGGTTTACTTGTGTGTAATAACTCACAGAACTCACAAAGATGGCAGCCCTGTCCCAGAATTCCATCTGTTGCTAAGTAACCCAACTGATGGCAGGAATATGGCCATGCAAAGTACGGTATATGTTTATACTATTAATGCTCAGACACAACACATAGCACCACCAATTAGATAAAATGGCATAGTATGTTGGCAAGTTTTCAACAAATCCAAAATCACTATAATTTTGTTTACTTTGCATGCGTACTATGGTTGTGTTTGAGGTTTTATCATTTTAATGGTGTGCATATTTTAATATATACAAGTACACTCACAAAAATACCCATAAAATATTAATTAAAGAATTTATTTATATAACCTTGACAAAAGAAATCTTTATTTTTTCTCATTATAATGATAACGTGTAAATCTTAATAAATGAGATTTAAAACTCACAACGGGTGGTTTAGCAATATTGGGGATTGTCAATTTGGCCATGGGGGCTACAGGTTTGTAAAAAACAATATTTTGTAGATATATTTTCATGTATACCATAGGGTCCATAGTATCTTTTGCTTACTGATTTTACTACACTGTGTACTTGGCAGTTTCCAGTCCTTGTATACTGTGTTCTTTTACACATAGAAATTGAGAATCACAATTACACGGAAATGAACACTAAACAAGACATGACATGTCGTGTCATAGCACCCTCTCAGAAAAAATTCAAAAACATATATTGAACTGGGTTTGTGTCAGAGTGAATTAATTCATTGTGAGCTGTATTAAAATTCTGTTATTAATTGTTCAGAATTGATGTGTTACAATTTTAGGGGGGGGGTAAAAAAATATTCATTTGGCTTTTCTGAGACAATTTATAACTTATTAAACATATAATGCGATGTGCACTTGTAAACAATTATAACCTGTCCCTGTACCAACTTTCAACAAAACTGGATGACACATATCTGAGAAAAAGCTGGTAACAGCTAGAAAAAGCTTGTTTTTTTTTAGATTTTTAAGGAAAAAAATGGCCTCCAAGCCGTAAAAAACAGGTCATGAATGACACTGCCTTCACTTGTTGTCATTTGAAAGTTGCAACATATAATTTGTCCAGTTTTTGGCATGGACATAAATTGGCAATCATGAATTCTATTGCATTTTCAAGTTTATAGCACTCTCCATCCTGGTCTCAGGAAGAACACCAGAGAGCAACAAACAAGTACAACAGGTAAAAAATGACATGTAAGTATGGAAATCAGATCTGCAAATATGTTGAAGAGTGAGTCTGTGTTGTGTCTGTTTGGATAAACTTCCTTGTACAACTGTATTCCTAATACAAGGACACTGTCAATCACAGAGCTGTTCCAGCGAAAAACTTCTGATATTTTAGACAGTAACAGGACAATGATACTGTTTGTCATACAAGTACAGTGTTCTCCCCAGGAATTTAAACCACTGACCAAAGCACATTTACACCCACATAATAAACAACATATTATTGAAATTATTATTATTTTTTTACCATTAATATTCTGTTTTTTGTAGATTAGTTTATTTTTTATTACTTCCTTATTAGTGTATTATTACTGTTTTACTTTTACTATTATCTGTAACAATTGCCACTCTATCCGGGTAGTGAGTAAGTGTTAATAAATAAATAAATAAATATATTTTCAAAAACAAAGTGGCATATATGTATTTGTTTCACAAAGTAATATTAATGAGCTCGGTCACAGTGCAAATATTTTTTTTTATTGGAGTTAAAATATTAAGTTTCATAATTTAGGAGAGTTTGAATGCGAATACTGCAGACTAAAAAGAACAAATTTTGAATTAGTTTATTGGAAGCAATTATTTTTGATAACTCGATCACTTTGGTGAAAACACAAACCCGCCATGATAGTTGATGATGACACATTAGTTGACCGGCATGTATCCTTTGTCCCGATGGGTTAAAAATGCCATTAACCAATCAGAAAGCAGCATGGTAATGCCGGTAGAACCCAAAGTTTTCCGAATGATAGTGATCAAAAAAATTACAAACGATGTTGTAGCACGATGTGTTGGTATGAATTTCAGATGAAAACTGCATGATGGTTTTCGAAAGAGGTGATTAGCAATTTTTAAAAGGTAAAAGAAGTCTTGAACGAAGAGTTTTTACATGATTCACGATGATAACAGTTCAAATGTATTTTACCCAATCATGCAATAAACACATTTTTTCATGAGTAGCGTAAACTGATCAGGGTTGAATTGATTTTGAAAGAATTTTAGCTTTCAATCTAAAGACTGTGTCTATCGTCTGAAAGTATTTACTCGCAAAAAAAGAGTTTCTAATTTTACATAGTGCGACTATGTCTATTGTTTACAAATTATTATCCACGACTGGCAGGATGCGCGTCTGTCGGTACGTAAGTATAATAACAATATGACAATAGTTCTGGCTGGAAGCGCTTCCGTGGTGGTCGCTGATTTTGAGTGCCGGTCGCGCCAACCAGTGTGACGAGATACCCAATGAAAAAAGCACTGTGGCGGTCTTGCTAATCACCGTGGCGGTGTCAGACAAGAGTGGCGGCAAATCAAAGCACTACATGTAGTTTGTTGCCCTGAATAAATAACGAGATAATTCCGACGTTAAATTCTATTTTGTCCAGCGACTGTGTACAAACAAACGTGCGCCGCTGACGATCACGGTGACCAGCTACGCGAACATATTTGCATCTAACTCAACCCCATGCAACAAAAAATGATACTATGTGTGCATTATGGTCCATTCCTCCTCAACGAACAAGTACATAAGTGAAAATTTAGTCAAAGACTAGAAAACTGCAGAAGAAATTTGCCTTATTTACACGTATCGGCAATGCAAGCTACCATGCGAAACATAAAAATTAATAAATTATTGACTTGGATCTTGACAAATATTAGTACTATTTATGTATACATAGAATGTACAAAAATTGGACTTAGAATCTGAATAAACGTAACTATGCTCAATAATACAATATCTGTATACATAAACTGTACAAAAATATGAAATTTAATATTCAATTAAATTCATAAGAGAGTATAAAAACATTTTTAATAGATTAATTACAGGAATACTAAACTATATTTTTGGATACCAGTAAAATTATATTTTTACTACAGTTTACTGAAATAGTTATTATAAGAAGTGTGTATAACACATTACCCAAGAGAGTTGTTTATAGTTTGCCTAATTTGCATATATTAAAAATTATCCTGTTTTGGATCCTAACATGACTTATTGCCAATTTTTATGAACTTTTTCTTAATCAATTTAACTAAATTAAAATATAATTTCCCATTATATATGAAGTTTTGGCATTTTCAGTTGAGCAAAACACAATAAAATAAATTAGTATTACTCTCACCACAATCAGTTTGTTGTACATCCTTGGCTGACATATATGTCAAACAGATACAACATTGGATGTAAATGAATGTTCCATAGTCAGTCAGGTAAGCATAAACAATTGATAAATTGAATTCTAAATGATAAATACAAATACATGCTGTGGTGTATTAAGACCATACACTTGGGCAAATGAAACACACAATAAAGTAGAATTTCATTTTGTTAAATAAATGCCCTTTTTATGAATTGAGCTTTGTACAATTTTTGTATACAAAATCATTCCAAATATGTGATACTTCTTGTATACAAAAGTACATCTTTTGTACATTATTTGCATAGTATTTGCATACTTGTTGTTTACAAATCTGTTTCAAATATAGGGTACTTCTTGTATACAAAAAAATTATACAAATTTATTCAGAATTTGTATACTTTTTGCACACAAAAATTATACATTTTGTTTAATGAATTTTGGTAAGGGACATACCATTTTGATGCTTGAGGGGAATGAAAATTTTATGCTACGAAAAAATGCAGACCTTGAACGTACTTTTTGGACTTTAGTAGTACGTCATTTTTGTTTGATTACCTAACGTTTTTAGGTTCATTTGCTGCAAGTTACAGAGCACATACCAAAGCGGACCTTGAACCTACTTTTTGGACTTTAGTACTACGTCATTTTTGTTTGATTACCTAAAGTTTTTAAGTTCATGTGCTGCAAGTTACAGAGCACATACCAGAGTGGCCGTCCCTCAGCAAATAATGAAGCAAAGAAATTTTCGATGTCTAAATCGCAAAACTTGTCCTTTTTACGCAAACTGGGAAGTTCGAATTACTAAACGAAGTACAGGACAACGAAGCTTAGATATCCAAGAACCAACACATACAAAAAAATTATCTCAAAGGGGAATATTCGTGGTGTATTTTACCTCTAACCGGACTGGACGTGAGATTTTGTTAGTAATCTAAGTATCCAAACATATTTTAGTATAAGGTACAAAAAAATGTAGTAAATATGTGATGATGTTAAAAATTTGCAATAATAATAAAAAAAAACATAGATGTAGTTTCCTTCCAGCCTTGTACATATATGCCCCAAAGTCGGAAGATTTTAGCATGATTGATTTTTTTCATTCTCAGCATTTTTGCCAAATTTATTTTCTGTATTCTTGATATGTTTTAGTTCTGTAAGTTTTTTGTCCCGAATGTTATTTTGTTTTGTTGTTGTTATTATTGAACATTACTCGTGGTTCTTCTGGTACGGTCCAAATAAAATTCTGCCATCACACAGGTCCAGGGTCCACCATGGCCCACCATGGGTCAACAAACTCTGCACGAATCGTGGACGACGACATTGGTAAAAAACAACTAATATGACAATATGAATAATTGTGAATGAATGAGTGAATTAATTGTACTTATTCAATTTGTTTGTGGACTGAACGATAATTTGACAGAATAAATATCATGTTGACAAATCAGTACCCAGTAGCTCCAACCATGGATGTACTTCTTAGTACATCCATGCTCCAACAATAGTAAATCAGTAGCTCCATGATCCGACCTTGGCGCTCATCACACACTAAATAAAGTCACCCACTATCTGTGCATATAATAATACGCACTAACTACACGTGATACATATATTACATTACCTGTAAAGCTTATCTCGTCCATCTGTGTAACTCGTGAATTTAATGAACTTTCTAACAAACGATGGGTTCGATGAAAATGACATACTCGGCAAACAATTGTTCTCCAGACCCGGAAGTAATTTCCCGTACCAGCTAGATGAGCCAAAAATTGTTACGGACCTTTTAACTTAATTCAAATAGACCCCGCTAACACTGTAAGCAAATAACACCGAATAAACGGCAAGGGGACCGAATGATCAGCGGAAGAAGGCCAACCTACAGGACTGTACTCAGGGCTATGAATGGACTGTGATTAGTCACATCAAAGTCGTCACATTCATTTTAAAGATCTTTTTCGGTTTTATATATTTCGTAATATTATTAAGGGGCTGTGATATTTCATGTTTATTACCCAGTATTATTTCGCCCCAGTGCTTTTCGTCTCAGTATTGTTTCGTCGAGGGACTGTGTCTAGTCGGCGTCGTCGCTTTTCGTCCGTATATACTGGCCGAGTACGGTCACTGGCCGAGTTCGGTGGTCACCTTTTCGTCCCATGCCGGGCCCCTGTTGATCTGCACTCGTTGTGTTGTCACCGGAAGCGCTGTCCCAGCACAAACGGTGTAGAAGACGCCGACCTGCACGTCAATGGATCTGCACTGGCTCAGAAGATGAATTCTGATTGGCTAAGCAATATTGATTGACAAACTACACGCCCACTTAATATCAATTAATAGCTATTTTTAATAGTTATTTAGGACTACGATTACCAAATATTATCTTCAATATATCACTTAATATCAACGTTTTTTCCAGGGTAACACTGCCATAAGAGCGGTGTTGATTGGCGCATTACAGTTACAATCGTTTGCACCCAGTAAGAATGTATGTGATTGGTCAGGTCATAGGACAACAAAAAACTTGTGGCGTTGAATGCACGTTCATTCTTCATGTAGCTGCGTTTCGATACACAAATCGTTGCTGAACTGAAGCAGCTGATATACAAGTTGTCGTACCTTTGTTTTCTAGTTTTCAAAGTCCTAGGTAACTATTTGCCTCGCTGATCTGTTTTCTCCGTAGACCGCGTTGAGGTAGTCATCAGATTCAGTGACGTTTCGAGATCGTCATTTTCAGTCCGGTTAATTATGTATTTGTCGATGTCAACGAGAGTTTTGTAATTTGCAAAGATCAACTGTATTTTCCTACTGTACGCATCGCACGTTTTTTTCTGTATCGCACATTTCTCTATGTCCCAAAGAGTGTAGTACTGTATGATAGTATAGTATAGTATAGTATATTTTATTTGACACTAAATAATATATTTTGTTACATTATCTGTGGTCAAAAGACATTAAATATAATAAAACACAAGTACACACACGAGACAAAGAAAATACATTAAATAACTAAAGTCTAAGTAAAATTACTTATAGTAAAATAGTATGTGGTCAATAAATTTGCTAGCACTATTGGCAATGAACCCATCTCTCGAACTTAAAATTTTTGTAAACATTTGTTGTTTTGATAGTTTAAGGATACTTTCATTATAAATGCTAACTACATTCAGAAATTCAGTACGAGCATTTGTTATTCCAGTATGGTTACAGTCTAAAAGTGCATGGATTTCATTGCCAATAGCCCCATTGTTACAAAGTTGGCACTTTCTTTCCTCTGGAGGTATCCCTTGATATCTAAGTTTTTCAATTGGTAGGGTATGTGCAGATATCCTAAATTTGGTGAAGCTGGTTCTATGTTGTGCATTTTTTACTTGATTCAAATATGGTTCAAATTTATATGTAGGTTTGAACTGAGTGTATGTACGTACTTTATTGTTTTGGGTTGTCTGGACTGTTGGTAGCCAAACTTTTTCAACATAGATTTCTTTTAATTTTGACTTAAGCAGAGTATTGTCATCAGCATCACCAGTTTTAGTTATCTCCTGTAATTTATTTACAAATGTTGCCTATGTATTACCTTTGATTTTGGTTTCTGAGATGTAAGCACAATGTACTAAGTGACTGCAATTGCTGGTGTTGTTTTCAATTCTTTTCTTGTATTTAAATAATTGTGCACATATTTCAGTAATAACAGGATAACTTCCAAGTTCAGCTCTAGAAGCAATATTACTTGAACGTCTGTGCACTCCTAATACACTCTTACAGAACTTAATGTGAAGTTGCTCAAATTGTGATCCGTCATTAAAGAGATTATTAACAAATCTTTTTGTATCAATTTGATCATCCTGTTTAGATTTGTAAATCTTGAAGGTAAAAGCCCCCCAAATTTCTGAGCCATACATTAAGATCGGTAAGACTGTACTTTTAAAAAGCTGTAAAGCATTACTAATAGAAAGAGTTTGGTTATGTAAAGTGATAGTTTGCCTAAGAATACCTAATGCACGTTGTGCTTTCATCACCAGATTTTCAATGGCAAGTTTAAAATTACCATTACTTTGAAAAATGATACCAAGATAGTTATATGATGTAACAACTTGGATTTTGTTATCATTTAGGTAGAAATCCATTTCAATTAGCCTACCTAATTTATTAAATATAATAATTTTGTTTTATTGATATTGACTTGAAGTTTCCACTTTTTGCAGTACTGTTCAAGTTTATCAAGACTATTTTGCATTCCTGCACTTGTATCTGAGAGTATCACAACATCATCAGCAAAGAGTAATGAATTGATTGATACACCTTCCAGATTCACAGGATTTGAATAAATATTTTTAGAAAGATCATTAATAAAAATGTTAAACAGGAGTGGGCTTAGATTGCACCCCTGTTTTACACCAGTTGATGATAGAAATCTATCAGTGCAACCATGTGTTGTTTTGATTGCATATTTTGTGGTAGAGTACATTGATCTTATCAAGTGGAAAAATTTACCCCCGACTCCTGCTTTCAGTAATTTAACAACAACATGCCTTCCCGCCAAACACTGTCAAAAGCTTTTCGCAGGTCAACAAAACAAGCATATAGATATGCTTTATTCCTCTTATTGGTATATTTATTAATGAGTGATTTTAATATGAAAATACTGTCAGTTGTACGGTGGTTCTTTCGAAAACCGAATTGCTCATTTTGAATATAGTTTTGGTTGTCCAAATATAATTGTAGCCTATTGTTAAGAATAATATTAAAAAGTTTTGAAATGGAATTTGATAAGGCAATTCCTCTATAGTTGTTAACATCTGTAATATCCCCAGCTTTATGCAGTGGTACTAGATAACTAGTGTTCCACTCAGTTGGAAATCTTCCACTTGATAAGATTTGATTGAAAAGTTTGTTAATACAAAGTATAAGTGATGGCGTGGAGTATTTGAACATCTCGTTGGTTATAGCATCAGGACCAGATGATTTTCCAGTTTTTAGTTTGTGAATAGCACCATTAATTTCTTTAATGGTAATCTTTTTATCAAGATCAGGGTTACCACTTAGTTTAGTGATGCTCTCCTCTAGTGCTGTCTGTACTTCTAACTCAGTAGCTTTGTCAGAAGTTTCAGACTTTAAGTTATAGAGGGAAGAGAAATGATTAATCCATTCTGCTGCAGAAACTGAAGGTGAACTTTGTTTACCATCACAGTTGTTAAATTCTTTAATTTGTTTAAAGGTTTGCCAAAAATGTGCCGGATTATATTTCTCCATACTTAATAAATTGTTCAACAGTTTCTGTTTGAATTTACATTTTTTGAATTTGATTTGCTTTCTATAAAGCTTGTTCAGTTTTTGTCTTTCCATTCTCAGTGTTACATCAAATGGAAATTTGTCAACTTTCTTTGAAATGTTTTTCAGGTTCTTTCGGATAGTTTCCAAGTCACTGTCAAACCATTTATGCTTAGTATTTCTTTTTGTATTTTTATTAGAATTCTTAATTTTGACAAATTTCATAGATTTGTCTGCAGCAGAATGAATTATGTCATTGAACTCTAATACCAAGCTATCACTGTCTTTGTGTTGAAAGTTAGTTCCCAGAAAATGTTTAATTTTACTAGTAGTTTCTTGAGAATTTAGTTGCGAAATGAAGCTTGATTTTGAAGAATTGTTCCAGATATATTTTTTGTAAGGAAACAATGAGATGTCAATGTCCTTGTTAGTAACATAATTGGCATTAATTGAAACTGTTATTGAACAATGATCTGATAGGTGGTTTAACTGGTTAACTCTAAAATATCTAATCTGTGATAAGAAGATCTTTTGAACAATAAAATAGTCTACCTGGCTTACACCATTGTACTGGTAACATGTAACTTTACCAGATAAATCTCCTACTATTCTACCATTGCCAATTATCATATCTGTTGTTATACAGTGACTACATAAATACTGGCCATATTTATTATTCACCTTGTCCATAGTTTGTCTAATGTCATTATTGAGTTCTATGTATGGTATAGCTGCATCTTTTTCTTCTTGCATAGTATCTTTTTGTCCTGCTGTTCTGGAATTCAAGTCACCCAGAATGCACACATTTCCATAATTTGAAAATTGCAGAGTTTCATCCGTGATGATATCGAATATATCTTCACCAGAAATATTACTGTTGAGATAATATGATGATCCCAATGGTGGGATATATACACTACATAAATATAAATCTTTATCTAAACCAAAGAATTCTTTATGATATGTGTGTCGTTAATGTGACCCCTGTCATCAAACGGTAACAAATTATGCTGTCATGTTTTTTTAGTTCTGTGTTTATAGTGCGACCATGGATAGCTACATAATATTTATGGGGGCCTACAAATCGTAATCGTCTGGATATCAATTAATTTTTGTAGTGTTAAAATAAATGAGTGATCCAAAGCCACTGAGCATGCAAAACAAATCGTTTATTATTTACATGAAATCGCCACGACTGTACCGCACTAATCAACACCTATGATTTAATACTATCTGTTAATATCTTAGTTTAAAGATTTAAAATTTAAAGATGCAATGAAAAACCTAAAAAGAAAAGGAAAAAAAGCCTTATTCTCATTAAAGACCAAAATTGGATCTGGTAATCTGGACATGTCCATACTACTGTCACTATTTGATAAACTTATCAGACCAGTTATTGTGTATGGGAGTGACATTTGGGGAGAAGAAAGCTCTACAAAATCAATTGTAGAGGATGTTCAGCTTACATACTATCGGTACATTCTTGGTATCTCAAAAAATACACCAATCATGGCAATATATAGTGAATTGGGAAAATTACCTCTTGACTCTTTTATTAAGAAACAAATGATAAAATATGCCAATCGTATTGCAAATTCCACAAATACTCTACTTCAAGAAGCATACTATGTCAATAAAATTATTAAAAGTAAATGGTTTAAAAAACTTGATCTGATATTAAATAATATTAACCATTCTTATCTTTTAAATGAAACAAATATTATCTCATTATCAAAATTAAAAACAATTGATGAGAAATTAAAAGAAGAGTTTACAACTGAGTGGAAAAATGAAATAAATAATGACAATAGGAAAAAATCAAATTCTAAAAATAAACTAAGAACCTACAAACTTTTTAAAACCAAAATAGAACAAGAAAACTACTTAACAATTATGAAAAACAGTGAACTTCGCAAATCCTTAACAAAATTTAGACTTGGCAACCACTGTCTGAAAATTGAAACAGGCCGGCATACAGGATTGGATTTTAAAGACAGAGTCTGCAATATGTGCGACAATGACCATGTTGAAGATGAACAACATTTTGTCACAAATTGTCCTCATTACAATGAAATAAGATCAAAACTTTACATTGTAGCTAATAAACGTATACCAAATTTTGACAAATTTAGTAATGAAAATAAATTCATATCATTACTAAGTGACGAGAAAATGTCAATTCCTTTAGCGCAATATTTAAAAAACTGTTTTAATACAAGACAGCAGCACCTACATAAACTAAGCCAGTAATACATTCCTTGTATTCAACTTATTATCTTTTTTTTTTTTTTATGCCTTTTTGTTCCCTTACTCTTTATGTGGTTATTTTTCTTTTACTAATATCTGATTTGTAACCCTTTTCATCCCCTCCGAGGGATGTTGTGTGTTAATAAATAAATAAATAAATAAAATAAATAAATAAATAAATAGTATTATGAAGGTACATTGGTCGAGTTGTAATTTCTTCTGTCTAATAACATAGGCAAGTGATTGACTTTATTACATAACCCCTTGACAACAAGAGATGTCCGCATAGCTTGAAACCAGAATGGGCCATTCCAGTTTAAATCTGCACCCCCCTGTTGATGAGGTCGGATTTCCAGCACTGTATGATGGGGAAAATACCCCGGATTTCCAACTGTATATGGAAAAATGGAAAAATAGAATCCAGAAATCCAGACGAGTATGGAAAAAAAAATTCTGGAAATCCAGGCAGTTATGGCTGCAAAATTAAATGTGGCCTAGCTTATCTCACCACATACCGGTTGATGAGGTTGGATTTCCAACACTGTATGACTAAAGAAACTTGGAATTCTGACTGTATTGGGCCAGTATGAAATAGATAATGATGGGACAAATGAGCTCATCAACACTGTGAATCAGGACTAGTTTGGATTTCCATTATCAGATATAAAATTTTGAACTTGGTAAATTAGCATATGATGAGACACAGTCGACTGTGGATGAGAGTTATATTTGGAAATCCTACTCTGTATGGTGTCACAAAGGAACTCATCAACACTGTAAGTAGGACCTATAGTTTTGGATTTCCATTACTGTATGGTGAATGGTGATTTAGAAATAAAACTTTGTATGACTTATACACCCATAGAAATTATACCCTGTATAAAGTAAACACACAAACTCATCAACATGGGGGGTGCAGATATAAACTGGAATGGCCCAATGTCTCAGTGATACCTTGGGTGTTACATAACCTCTTGACAACAAGATTGTAACTAAGAAAGCAGGGAAGAGTTTGCTCTGTAATGTAAATATATGGCAAACACTACACAGGAAGTGGGATTGAAAAAAATACTGGATATTGTGTCCTGTGATTCTAGTATGACACAGTTACAGGTTCATCCCTGGGGTAGAGAGTTTCTTATCTTTTGTTTTGTGATGTCATAAATAATGTCTTGGTGTGTGTGGACTTTATGATATGATTAATGTTTTTTTCAAAATAATCTACAAGACAGGCCATAGCTGGTTTGCATAACTAACAAAAATTCTGATTAATTTGTGCTATGACAGGTTCATGGGCAAGGGTTACTTGACACAAGCTATTGCAGTAACCACAAGGACACCAATACCTCAACAATGTTTAGATTATTTAAATTCTTTATGGGATTGAATGCATGCCTATTAGGGCGATTCCATTTTGCAGGCCAGCATTTGACTAATCATAATGCCATATCACACCTCAACATTTGACTCATGCCATTTAATCATACCTTTAATGTGAGCCATTCCATTTCACACCTCAACATTCAGCGACTACCAGTATTCATAATGCCCATTGACTATACATCAATATAATATATATCAATATACTGTATAACTGTATACTGTACAGTATGTTTATGTAAGTTAAGTCTCCTTAGACAAAACAAATCTCTCTTGGTGCCACAGTGGTAACACCTGAATTGGTTGCAATGCCGATGCTTTTCCTGAAAGAGCTGTAATAAGATCACCCCAAATAACATTTATTCAACATATCTTGTGAGGCAACTCTAGCACTTAGGAAGCTCGGCTTCTCATTGGCCATCCAAGATAAAAGATAGCGACTGTGCCCCTTAAGAACTTGCTGTTTTGGCCCAATTGCTTAGATATTTGAGATGTAGATAGCTTGATCTTTGCTCATCATGACAGATATCCCCAAAATTATGAAGTTAACCAAATAACGCATTGAGAAATGGCTACTTTGACCCAATTGCTCACATATTCAGGTTATAGATACTTTTTAGGGTGTACCAGTATTATTGACTCCCGTGTGCGAAGCACAAAAGGGAGTCTTTGCAGTTACCCTGTCTGTCTGTCTGTCTGTCTGTATGTATGTATGTCACTTTTTTTGTTCCACCGTTATCTCAAGAACCACTAATAAAATTTTGGTGACACTTGGTACACAGATGCTCTGGGATAATGCGCAGAGCTGATTAGTTTTGGGTAAAAATCTATGAATATTAATTACCTAATTTGAATGATAATTAACTGATTTTAAGCTGTTCTATGACTGTTCCACTGATGTTTGAAGAACCACTCATTGGATTTCAATGAAACTTGGCACATGGATGCTCTGAACTAATGCACAGATTTGATTAGTTTTGGGTAAAAATCTGTTAATATTATTAATTACCTAATTTACATAATGATTAATCAATTTTCGGCTTTTCCACTGATATCTCAAGTACTAATCATAACATTTCAATAAAACTTGGTACATAGATGGCATATGACACTGCACAGACCTGATAGTTTTTAGGGTAATATCAGTACATATTAATTACCTAATTTGCATAATTAATTAATTTTCAAGTTTTGATATTTTGAGTAATAATGATCACGTTTCAATGAAACTTGGTACATAGTTACTTGAGGACTGTGCAGAGACCTAAATAGTTTTGGGTAAATATTTGTGCATATTAATCACCTTTAATATTAGCATAATTAGTTAATTTTCAGCTTTTCACCTGATATCTCAAGTTCTAATCATCACATTTCAATGAGACTTGCGACATAGATATTCTATGACTATGCAGAGACCTGATTAATTTTGGGATAAATAATTGTGTCTATTAATTACCTAATTTGCGTAATTAGCTAATTTTTTGCTGTTCTATGGCTGTTGCACTGATGTCTAAAAACCACTCATTGGATTTCAACGAAACTTTTCAAGAGTACCTGTCACATTTCAATGAACCTAGGACTATACACCATATTAGTTTTTGCTAAATAATTATGCTTCTTAATCACCTAATTAACATAATTAATTAATACTGTATATCTCAAGTATTGATCATCACATTTGAATAAAACTTGGTACATAAATAATGTAGACAATAGACAGCCTGATTAATTTTGGGTTAAAATCTGTTCATATTAATTCTCTAATTAGCATAATAATTAATATTTTTATGGTTCTAATCACATTTCAATGAAACTTGGTACATTGTGCAGACCTTATTAGTTTTACACTTAAATCTGTTCATTACCTTATTTGCATAATTAATTTTCTGCGTTTCCATCAACATCTCAAGTTCAAGTAATTTTGAATTAATTTTTAATGTGTCTCCAATACTCTCAGCACACGGGAGTTCTTTCTAAGTTTTCTTTGATGTAATTTTTTTCTCGGATTGGATCAACTCCAAATAATATACGTATTACCGAAGCTCCTTGCGATATTTTGTATATAGTAATATTTTCTATTAATAGTTCATATTGTGCGATTTATACCTCTACATTAATTTAGAATGTGAAACTGATCTTGTACCCGTTAAGCGACATGTGCTTTTGCCTATATTTATTTATCTTTTCATTTTTGTATGTTTAATATTGATCCCATTCTTTGACAGTTACAGTAACGACTATCCCTGAAGCGAGAATTAAGATTCCTGTCATGTCCTCCATGCAGCCTGGACAGTCTCTAAAACAGGTAAACAGTTGTTATTGCTAAATTAATTAGTCCCTGTTTCGTTCAAAAAAATACCTTGAAGAGTAATGCAACTATATTTGAAACTTTGAGGTTGCACCCTCTGTCTGTGTGTATGTATTTTGATATGTAAGTACCCTAGGTGAATCTCTCTCAGATTTGTTTATTTTGTGTCTAAATCTAAAAATAAATATTTTTTGTCATTTTTGGTCTGAATTAATATTTTCTACAACTCAGACATCATTTTGTACA
Source organism: Saccoglossus kowalevskii (assembly GCF_978046115.1). NCBI lineage: Eukaryota > Metazoa > Hemichordata > Enteropneusta > Harrimaniidae > Saccoglossus > Saccoglossus kowalevskii. The sequence goes on from NC_140661.1 coordinate 393,090, forward strand.
CACCAGTCCTACATTTGGACTATATCAATTATCTACAAGATTAAGTCCAAGATGGCTGATCATTTTGCTTTTTTCTACATGCTGTGTCTACGCAATTATTTGATCGAATGTGTTCAAACTCACACAAGCATTCCTACACTTTTGTTTTTAGTCCCCGTTTGAACGAAGTTCGGAAACAGGGACTTATAATTAGGTCTCTGTCTGTCCGTCCTTCCAGAGTCATATCTCAGAAACCATTTGACGGAATCTGTTCATTCTTTGCATGTCCCTAGTACTTTATGTGATACACATGCACCTACAATAGTTAAGTGATTTGGTTCAAGATGGCCGACTGGCAGCCATCTTGTTTTTAGAAAAGTTTTGTCAGTTTTCATTGAAATTTGGTACATACATTATACATGTTAGGATACTTGTCCATGACAATTACTTTTCACAATCTTACCAAAGATAGCCAACTGGTGACCGTTTTTTTTTTGTTTTAGTGTGGTATCTTAGACATGCTTAGTCAGTTATCATTCAAATTTGATATTTACATCATACATGTTAAGATGTTCATGACTTTTCACATTTTTTGGCATGATTTGGTTCATTGCATTCAAACTTGGTATGTTGATTGTACTTGTCTGTTTACTGATGCATGTCAGTTTTGTTGGCATTTTTATTCAAAATAGGGATACAGTCACTTGTAGCAATACATTTTGATTGATTATTTGATTGTTTTGGTTCAGTGTTGAAAAAAGTTAAAGCTTGATGCAATACAACGATGCTTACATGTATGTCATTACTATTGATATTCTGGCAAAAAAAATTACGAAGAGTTCGTAATTTTCACAAACATACCACACCTTTTAAACATTGTTAGCCAGTTCAATGACATAAACATGCACCTCAAGTTGTTCTATACTTTCATGTGTGATCTATGTTTTTTTGCTATGTCTCATGCTGAGCGCAAAAAGACCTTGTTACAAAAATTTAACGGGACTGTTGTCATTTTCAATAACTTGTTTTCTACAAAAGACTTTGAACGATTACGCTCAAACTCAGGCAGTAATTATAGTGCACACTAGTTATACACTTGGATTCTATGGCTCTACTTGGTTTTAAAACAACACTGCCGGGGGGGGGGGGGGGTGATCTGCCATCTTTGATGGCTTTCTTGTTATAATTGATCTACTGTTAAATGTACCGGTATGTTTTTTTGTGAACCTCGATCAAGTTTGTTCAGCTCAAAGCCAAAAATATTGCAAATTTTTATTTTGACATATGCTAATAGTATTGACTTCAGATAGTTATATTGAATGTATCCTACTTGAAATTTAACTTTTATGATTGACTTTTTGTGAATTCTATATGTTAATGTGTTTTCTGTATGATTGATTTCATTGATTTTAATGAAGTCGCCAAAACATATTATCGATTAAAGTACATGCGTCACTATCAATCGTGTTTGAATAAAGAACATTTTAACATACATGTAGCTAAATTATTTGAAGTAAATTCTAATATGTTTTATGCACTTGCATTATATTGTTGTCTTCCCTGGAACCATTTGTTAGATTGCTTTCACATTAATAGTATTACCTTGTTTATCTGTGTGACTATCTGGGTGCAAAAACTCTCAAAAACTAATTATCACATTTTTATAATATTTTGCCTTGGAGTAATATACATGTGTGTTAAAAATTATGTTTCGGTAAATAGTATGAAAGTTCTATATGTAAATTGCTAGAACAGTTTAGTTCAAACTGTTGTGAGCATTCCTTACTGCCTAATCAACACAAATGTTTTTTTTGTTTATTTGCAGACTGGTATAAAGAGAGGAATGGGGTCTTGTCGTTTATGTTCAGAGACATATTTTTGTCGGTACAAGCCAGCAAATTGTCCCAAGTGTGATAATTACCTTGGTGGAACATTTAAAAAAACTTAAAATAGGAACCCCTGCTGTTGTTCAAGTGACAGAAGAAATTTATTCCGTCAAAATCTCTTTGACTGGTCCAGATTACAGATGTATTGTCATGATTAAGAGTGGTGGGGAATGTGTATGTTTGCACAGTTCGTGTCTAGATAAACGTAATCTTGCTAGCACATCTGATTTGTCAAAATTTACTTGTGTCCATATTGAGAAAGTTCTTGGTGCAACTTTAGATACCGGTAATGTTAAAAAGTATTACCTGACTGCTGAAGACATTTCTCAAATGCCCTATTCTGAAAGTGTCAAAGGTGAAATGCATGGTGTTTTAAGTCAACTGTCAACAAAACCAGCCGCAGTCAAGATATCTGACAATACATATATTGTATATGGTCCTCCAACCACTAGTTGTACACTTGGATATTGCCATGTATCATTGACTAAAGGATTTGTATGTCCTAGTTCTGACTGTAGGAAATTACTAGTGAAAACAAAGAAATCTTCATTTAAATATAGATGTATACATTTCTATATGCTTCATTCATGTTTAATAGAAGAACTGCCATCAACATCAGCTACAACGTCAGCAACAGCAGCATTATCAACAGCAACAACATCATCAACAGCAACATCAGCAACACCAACATTATCCGAAATATGTTGTCAATCAACTGTAAAGTTACTACTAGACAAGACCATACCTTATGATGAAGAATACATTAAATCTATTCTCTGCAAAATAAAAGAAAATGACGTTCGAAATACCTGGCCTGTTGTTTTTGAGCCAGAAAATGCAGTGTGTGAGAATTGTTCGCACGAGCTAGAGTTGCCAACACAGAGAAAGGGAAAGAGTCTGGATGATATGTCGTACCTCATTACCTTTCTTCATTTCAAGCAAGTATCAGTGAAGGTCAGATACTGCCCAAGTAAAGAGTGTGGAGCAATGAATATGGTCATGCCTATCAATCAAGGTAAATTTATCAGTAGAAAAATTTTATTTCTTGGCTTTGTACACCTATGAACTAGTGCAAGACCAAGGTGGCAAAAAACATGACAATAGCTGTTCATGGGCTATCCTGGAAACATGCTGGCCAACTTTAATCCTTGATTGTGTGTTATATAATATATATGTAGCCACGTTCATGTTTTGCCCATTCTCATCATTGGCTGGTTACAACATTGCATTGTACTATGGGTAACACATCTTAGATTATTTACTTGTCCAGCTGATGCACTAGGTCATGGCTGCACTGTGCAGCACATCATAATTTGTTCAGCAATGTTTGTTAAAATCTAATAGTGTGAACACCAGATAATGTATTTGGCAGAGGTGTGTGTCTGATCAAAATATGTTGAATTCTTGCACAATATACAATTAAAACGGGAGAGTCATCACCTGCGCATGTGTCAGATGGCCATAGCGTGTCATTGTTCACAAACAAGCGTCTACCCATGAGCCTAGCTTGGGACTCAATTTTCACGCTTTAAAGATACCAGTTATGTTTTTGATGTTCAAGGTGTTGAGCCAATATTATTAGTAAATAGATGAACATAACTGGATATTTTTCTTGCCAAATTGGGATTATCTCATTAACAAGACAACAGATTTGGACCAAATTTTCCAGGTACTGATATACGTTGATGTTAATGTGCATGCCATATTACTATTGTGGATGATATTTCTTGATGACAAATCAATTTTCAACTATTCAACTTTTGGTCATATTACATGGTAGCCCTTTCTAAGCTTTCAACTCATTTACCCCATTGAATATATATGTTTTAAAAATGTTTATTTACATTTTATATGATTTTTTTTTTAAATGCTAGTATGCTGGTGTGCAACTAGCATATGTGTGAAAAGCAGTCAACTGATTTTATATATTTTTTTTTCCAACTTTATAGGCCTTATCAATATAGCCAATAAAATGATAGTGTCTCTAGAAATATTTGTCCATGTCAGAAATTGTATGAAGAATGGCACTCCTGTAAGAACTGCACTTGACTCGCTGATGTCAACATTAATGTTAAAATCGGTAAGTATAAAGCTGGTTATCAAATTCAGCAGTATTTATTTTAATGTTGCATTAGATGATTAATCTAATGAGTTGTAAATTTCTTATTTATTACGTTTGTATTAGCCCCAGCAAGCCTTTACAATGTAGATCATGGTAGCATTGAATTAGGTTCTGTGCATCTGGTCACATGCTCCTGTATTTCAAATTTGGTTGTGATATGTAAGACTTTAAGGATTGATTTTAGGTAAAAAAATGCAATGTGTGTTGCAAACACAGTCCCTCAAATGTGTTGCAACGAAGACCATATCGGGCAAGTCAATATGTTATTAGTTTCAACGGTTTTGTCAGTTTTATAATACACAGTTTGCACAAATATTTAGACACTCAATCGTTCTCATTCACTTGCCCACAAACAATTTTCAAAGTTGGAATAAGATATTTTTTAAACATGTCAATATAGACTCCAGGTGAATCAGCAAAGCCTACATGTCGCCATTATTTTAATCTGTGTTGATTTAGCTCCCCATCTTCACATTTATGTTACATCAACTCTGATTGGTGGTGCCAGGTTCTTGGCGCGCCCAATCAAATGACTCAATTTAGCTGCAGTGAATTACAGCTTTTTCTCACACGATCACGCACAGGTTTGTGGGGCGAAACTGTGTGATTCAGACGATGTGATTTAAATGAAACTGAATGAAAGTTCATAAATATTTATCCTCAGGCATGCCAGGACAGCCAACTGCAGTTGATGTCACTGATGAACAAAATGACAGTGGAATTATTTGCGACATAGAGGTAGATCTTAATTTATTTATTATCAATTACCTTCCGATGATGTATTAATTTGAAACATAATGCAGGAAAATTAATACTATATTTATATAGTAAACAGTCTATGTGAGCACCCTGTAGTAAGATTGTAAACCAAAACTTCATACATACCATATAGTCAAAATTTGATCTATTTGTAAACAATATGAAAGTTGAAAGGCTCAAAAATAATTTTGAACATTGATCATACCGAATGTCAATTACATTGCATCTATCTATTTGGCATAAAGAAAAACTTATTAAAAACATCTTTAATGTTTATTAATATTGAAATATTTTGACATAACCTGTACTAAAGCAACATATGCTGAAATGGTTTTGCAATACATGTACTAATCGAGTAGCCAGTAAGAAACTGATAATATCCTTACTTATTCAATGTTTACTGATAACTAATAAGTTTATACATACATCATAATTTTTCAACTGGATTGCAGCTAATTCATATATTGAGTCACTCATTATGAATAAGTGACATTTTCTACATTTACTTAATCCTTCAGTCTACAGAAGAGAGAGAAGAACGGCTAAGTAAGAAAGAGAAAGAGCTTGAAGAAAAATAAAATAAAATAAGAGATTGAGAAAAAATTGAATGAGCGAATGGAAAACAAAGTTGAAAGAAAGGTTATGAAAGAAGTTGAAATTGGTGAAATTGTGAAAGAAGTTGAAGGTGGTAAAGCTGTAAAAAAAAGTTGAAAGAAAAGTCTTAAAAGAAGTTAGAGTTGGTAAAGCTGTAAAAGAAGGTAGAAGTGGTAAAGCTGTGAAAGAAGTTAGAGGTGGTAAAGCTGTGAAAGAAGTTAGAGGTGGTAAAGCTGTGAAAGAAGGTAGAAGTGGTAAAGCTGTGAAAGAAGTTAGAGGTGGTAAAATCCTAAGAGAAGTTGACGGAAAAGTTGGGAAAGAAATTGAAGAAAAAGCTGTAAAAGACGTTGAAGGAGAAGTTGTGAAAGAAGTTGAAGGAAAAGTTGTAAAAGTATTTAGAAGTGGGAAAGCTGTGAAAGGAGGTAAAGTCTTGAAAGAAATTGAAAAAAAACGTTATGAAAGGAGTTGGAGATGGTAAAGTTGTAAAAGAAGTTGAAGGAGAAGTTGTAAAAGAAGCTGAAGGTGGTAAAATGTTGAAAGTAGTTGGAGATGGTAAGGATTTGGAAGAAGTTCTGATTGGTGAAGTTGTAAAAGAAGCTGTAGGTGATAACATTTTGGAGGAAGGTGGAGGTGGCAATGTCATGAAAAAGGATGAAGGAGAAAAACCTGAAAATTTATTACGAATGAACCAGAATGGAGAAGATAATAAGGTAGAGGTGAGTGATGTGCTTATTCTCTTTATTTTATTTGGGAAGTATTCACAATTTTAAAGTAATTAATTTGACAATGCAAGTTTGTGTGAACTCAAATCAAAATCTAATAACACATTATTCATTCATGATGTAAATGCAGTTTCAAGTTTTGATTGTTGTTATTACCATAATCTTTTGGTTTGACAACAAATTCAGAAATATTTAGGTTTTTTTAGCGTCTACAGTGTTGATTGGGAAACTTCATATTTTAGTGATTAAGTTTTTTACCTTGCAAGTGAAAGATCAAATGATCCTGCTCTAGAATTTAGAATTTTATTTTAATTTATTTTTTTAATGTGGATTTTTCATGTGTTTTATTCTTCAGCTTATCATATGAGTGATTGTCCGTCGTCGTTCGTCATCCGTGTCAATGTTTTACTTTTTTGACTTCTTCTTGAAAACTGTAAGCCTGAATGCTTTGATACTTGGTGTATATGTACCCTGTGTAGACCTCTCTCAGATTTGCTCATTTTATGATCATATCTGTAATTCTCTAATTTTGATGATTATTTTTGTCATTTTTGGTGAAAAGTGATATTTTTGAATTCTTGTTGAAAACAGCAAGTCTACATATTGTTCATTTTCTAATGATATCTTCTGTTAATTGAAATGTGCATTGCTAACAGTGGATCTCAGCCGACTTGCTGCTTGTTACTTTTTCTTGTTAAAAACCGCAAGGCCGATTACTTTGATATTATACATATAAGTACTACAGGTGGAGAGTTATCAAATTTGTCCAATTGGTGATGATTTCTTTAATTTAAATGAATATTTTTGTCATGTTTTGTAAAAAGGAATATTTTTGACTTCTTGTTAAAAACAGCAAGTCAGATTGCTTTGATATTATACATATAGGTACCTCATGTGAAATGGTCTCAGATTTGTTCATTTTCTGATGATATCTTCAATTCCCAAATTTAACTGTGCAATGCTTACAGCAGAGCTATCTCAGGCAGAAACTGCTTGTTTGGGAGTATTTTTGTCATTTAATGATTAAAAATGATTTTTTCTACAACCACTTGTCAGATTCCTTTGAAATTAGGCATGAATGTTGTGAACATGGATTACACTCAGACTTGTTATTTTTATGGCACAATAGGAAAGTGTCTATTTTTAGTGCATTTTTTAAATTTGTTTTTTTAGCTAATTTTTGCGCATTTCTGGCTTCTTTTCCGAAACTGCCTGCAACATTGCTTTGAAATTCATTATGTAGACACATGAACTGATCCTGTCTCAAGTTTGTTCATTTGGTAAAAATATTATTCTTTTGTTATTCTTTTGGGGGATTTTTTTCACTTATCATACGTTATAAATGGGCTATGTATAACTCATGGACTCCAGTAGACAACTGCATCAGTACATTTTCTCAGTACACATTGTCTTGGAAAATGAACTGGATGGGCCAATGCTTTCAAGAAATGCTCAAGTTCAGTTCAAGTTCATTTCAAGATTTATATATTGCTTTATATATTGGTGATACTGAACAGTGAGGGTGGGAGGGACTAAAACACCTCCCAAAAATTGACACAATTACTAAAGTGTCATAGATTCAACTTCTCCTATCCACCTAGTAACTGCCACTCCTCTGCAACTGTCAATTACAGCAGAGCTCTATTGATCACAAGGTTGCTTGTTGGTAAATGTTATCAATAACCTCAGTGTTTAACATTATCACTGAATTTAATAACAAATATCTACTAGAACTGTTATCATATACCAAAGTGCTGGTATTAATTATCACTAATTACATGTAGGTGGGAGCGCCACCAACCAACATTTTTTGTTGAATACACACACTATTTTCAAAAGGCTTTTAGACTGATTTTTTAGCTTTGTTGTAAGAATAATTTACGTTTATTCATGTTTAATACTTCCAAAGCTGCCAATCATTCATAAATTCAACACTGAAACAACTCCATTGCTGAAAAAAGACTCATTACAGAAAAATAAATCTATGGTGTTACCAGATTTCAGTGACGTCCGAGGATTGATAGCTGCTCACAGCCTGTGAACGCAAACAGCAGGTTATCGAGCTAGACACCCCCGGATTGACCTACATAACGTTAATTTGGCAATTTGATGTATGCCAGCTTACAAATACAGTCAGATAACGAACATATGTTAATTTACATAACAGTCCTAAAAAGTACAAATCATTTGAAAATGAAACTAGTATGATAAATCTGGTTGTTACATTTGACATGCCCTGATTTCAAGAATTCGTCATAGTGAACGCCCCATAATGCATTGCGATTGAAAAACTAACATGGCCGCCTTTGTGATACAGAATAGTTTGAATTTGTGGTATTTAGTGTCTCATTCATTGTTATTCAGGAATTTTAAACATATTAACCATCCCCTGGCTTATATTTGCTAATAAATGAGTGAGTACATTTCTACAGGTCTTCACAAATGTTCACCAAATTGAATAAACATTAAACTGGTTTTGTACTGAGTCACACGCTGCAAGCGAGCCACTGTCTTGTTAATGACTATTGTTAGTAGGATACTTTTAGATTACATCATTGTTAATGTCAAAGGTCACCTGATGTAACCCACAATGCTTTAGGGCACTTGTAATAAACATGGCGTTCTCCAAGCTCCATGCTCCAAGTAACACTCACTGTGTGAGTCTGAGTCATTTCTTAGTCTACTGTGCCTATCAGGCATAACATGGTGTCAGAAGTACAAGAAGCCAGCGACAAGTATTCATCTCAGCACTGACAGGATCTGAGAGCAGTGAAGCACCAGAACGTGACAGATTGATGAATGAAGTAGATCTTCCGTAGAGGTTTCTAGAATTCGCGCCATACCACGAGTCTGACAGCAAGTCGTCATATTTGAAACCAAGTCAAGTCGGATAGTCGGGAACACATGTACATCGATTAAACTCAATTCTGAGTGAGTACAAGTAATACGATACTGAACATTATTGTCAACTGCAAGGCCAGTTAGTAAATCATTTTCCGACAGATAGATCAACTTGCGTGTTTACAAGCAGTCGATCTATTTATAGCAATGGCGACATACCAGATACCAGCGCCACAGCCCATGAACGTAAAGGGTGATGTGTCAACTAATTGGAAGCATTTTAAATCGGCATGGGAATACTATGTTGTTGCCACAGAATTGGGAGATAAGTCCAAACCAATACAGGCTGGTGCACTATGCAGTGTTATGGGTATGGATTGTGTCAAAATTATGAATAGTCTCACGACATTATCCAATGAAGATAAGAAAGATCCAACATAAATTCTAAAAGAGTTAGGGGATCATTTCATGCCACAAATACATTTATTGTTCGAGCGTGTGAAATTTGGATAGGCAAACCAGACTGAACATGAAACAGTTGATCAGTATGTCATGCGGCTACGTCAACTATCAGAATCGTGTGAGTTTGATAACCTAAATGAAAGTTTGATAAGAGACAGACTAGTCATGGGTACTCACGATTCAAATACAAGAGACAGACTACTACGTGAACGTCCAGTCCCAGATTTGAAAAGGTGTATCGAAGCCATGAGAGCTAATGAATTGTCCAAAGTGCACAGAGAACAAATAAAAGGTGCAATGGGTGAAACACAAGACAACACAGTGCATGCAACACAAAAGAGCAAATCACGAATGTATAGCAAATCAGCTAATGTCAAGAAGCAAGGCAATATTGATAAATGCAGGTATTGCAGTTTGAGCCATTTGAGAGATAAGACAAAATGTCCAGCGTTTGGGAAAACTTGCAACAAATGTGGCAAATTGAACCACTTCGCATCAGCTTGCAGGGGAAAACAGAAACCCAGTAAGAAATTTGTACATCACACAGCAGTTCCTGATAGTCAAGATGAAGAATCTGACAATTCTGTATTCACATTTCATCGTATAGGTACAGTGAATAGCAAAGTGAACAATACAGCATTTATGATTCCTATGACATTTCATACAGATTATCCTTGCAAAATGTCTGTACAATTAGATTCAGGTGCAACTTGCAGCGCTATGTCACATTCAGATTTATTAGGTATTGTGCAAGTTGGGAGTGTAAAATTAGATCCTCCTAAAGGTAAAATTAAGCTTTATGATGGTAGAATTGTAAATCCATTGGGTACATACACATTAACTGTCAGTCAAGGGAATAGCCCTAAATGTAACATACAGTTTGATATACTTGAGAATGCACCATGGCCCATCATAGATGGAAGTACATGCATTGAGAAGGGTTGGTTATCACTTGGTGTAAACAAATCAATAAATATGGTGCAGAGTAAGCATTATGAGCCAATTTCAATGGAGAAAATATTAAGCGATTACAGTGATGTTTTCACTGGATTGGGGTGCTTACAGGGTGAATACAGTATAGAGATTGACCCAACAGTCAAACCAGTACAGCATGTACCACGACGTGTACCAGTTCCGCTAAAGGGTAAACTGAAAGCAAAAATTGATCATATGGAAAGGCAAGGTATCATCGCTAAAGTCACACAATCAACAGATTGGATCAGTAGCCTTGTAGCAGTGCAGAAAGCTGACAAGCTGAGGGTGTGCTTAGACCCAAGGGACTTAAACAAAGCTATAAAGAGAGCAAAATATCAGTTGCCAACAGTAGATGAGTTGCTACCCAAACTAACAAATGCAAAGATTTTCACAGTGTTAGATGCTAAGGATGGGTTCTTCCAAGTCAAATTGGACGAAGAGAGCTCACATCTCACCACATTTGGACACCATTTGGCAGATATCGCTATCTAAGGTTGCCTCAGGGAATTAGCAGTGCCCCTGAAGAATATCAACAGCGTCAGAATGAGGTTCTTGCAGGACTTGAAGGTACTGAAGCTATAGTAGATGATATTCTGTGTTTTGATTGTGGAGAAACCATGGATGAAGCACTAGAAGACCATGACAAGAATTTGATACAATTGCTTGAGCGAGCACGAGAAGTAAATCTGAAGCTGAATAAGAAGAAATTCAGGCTGAGAAGAGAACAAGTTACATATATGGGACAACTTGTCACGAGTGAAGGGTTGAAACCTGATCCCCATTGTCAATATGCCCACACCGACTGACAAGAAAGGAGTTCAGCGCATGTTGGGTTGTGTTAACTATCTATCTAGATTTTTATCAAAGCTGTCAGAGATATGTGAACCACTTCGCAAAGTGATAGAGCACAATGTTGAGTTTGTCTGGGAAAGTCAACAAGTAGAAGCATTTTCTGACATAAAGTAGCTCATTAGTTCAGCGCCAGTACTCAAGTATTATGATGTGAACAGAGAGGTCACAATACAGTGCGATGCGTCTCAATCTGGATTAGGAGCCACTCTAATGCAAAATGGGCAGCCAGTTGCGTTTGCCTCCAGAGCATTATCACAAACTGAACAAAATTATGCGCAGATTGAGAAGGAGTGCCTGGCAATAGTCTTTGCTTGCTGCAGATTCAACCAATACTTGCATGGTCATGATAAAATCACTGTAGAATCAGACCATAAACCGTTGGTTCTGATCTTCCACAAATCATTACATTCAGCGCCAAAACGTTTGCAAAGAATGTTGCTTCGTTTGCAAAAGTACGACTTGCAAATTGAATACTTACCAGGATCCAAGATGTACATTGCTGATATGTTAAGCAGAGCGTATGAGCAGACAGCAGGACTACAAGAAGACAATACTCCAGAATACCAAATATTTCAACTCGCGCAAGAGCAGAGCTTATTTCAAGAAATCGCTGATATAAAACAGGTAGAATATATGCGCTTATCTGAGGGAACTCACGAACAAGTCAAATCCTGTACATCAGCTGATGCTTCATTACAAACGCTCATGAATACAGTCATGACTGGATGGCCAGATTCACGCGAGGAAATCCCAGTTTGTATCCGTGAATACTGGAACTTTAGGGATGAACTAACTGCTCAGGATGGTGTTCTATACAAGGGTATGAAAGTCATAATACCATTTTCAATGCGACCACAGATGATCGCAAGAGCACATACCAGCCATTTAGGACCAGATGCTTGTGTTCGAAGAGCACGAGATGTCCTATTTTGGCCAGGCATGATAGGGGAAATCACAGAGAAAGTAAAGTCGTGTAGTACTTGTAATGACTTTTTGGCCAAACAACAGAAAGCGCCATTAATGACACACAGCATTCCGAATACACCTTGGTCCAAAGTTGGACAAGATTTATTCATGATTTACGGAGAAAACTACTTGGTTACTGTAGATTACTATAGTGACTATTTTGAGATAGATCACCTTGAAGACACCACGTCATCAACAATTATCGATGCGACAAAGTCTCATTTCGCAAGACACGGAATCGCTGACATGATGACAGATAATGGTCCGCAGTATACCAGCGATGAATTCTCTGCTTTCGTACATAAATGGGAATTCAAACATACAACCAATTCTCCACTGCACAGCCAAAGTAACGACAAAGCTGAGTCTGCAGTCAAAATTGCAAAGAAGCTAATCAAAAAGGCTAAACGAAACAACAGAGATATACAATTAGCTTTACTCGAATGGAGAAATACCCCCGATGTGAATGGTTCAAGCCCAGTACAGAAACTGTTGTCCAGAAGAACTAGAACCAGAATTCCTACAGCTGAAGCTTTACTTAAACCACAAATAGTAGACGGGGTTCCAGAAAATATCAAAATCAAAAGGCAAAAGGCAAAGGCAGTTTATGACAAACACGCTAAACCTTTACCAGAGCTAGTTATAGGCGACTCAATAAGATTACAACCACTGAGGCCTAAACAGACATGGAAACGAGGCTCATGTGTGGCAAAGGTTGGTCCACGTTCCTACTTAATTGAATCAGACGATGGTCAGTTATACAGAAGAAACCGGAAATTCATACGCTTAGATCAGAGTGACAAGAAACCACCACTACAAAGTGAGATTTCACCTGAGCCAGTACAAATAGAGCCACCTTCAGTGTCAGTCATCGATCCAAACAATCCGTCACAGCAAACAGAATCTACAACTATACAATGCTCACCAGTTAAACAAACAACTACACGCAGTGGTAGACAAAGTAAGATCCCGAATCGTTACAAAGATTATGTCATGAACATGTAGCTAGTTAGTGAGCTGGTACAGACACACTTGGGTAAGAATAATTCCCAGTCTGACCAGTATATGGATTTTTAAAGGGCAGTCCACCCCTTATCCATGTTAAGTAGATTAGTCAGGTCAGTTATGTTTATCAATTTGAGAAATCAAGTTTTTTCCATTGTTGTAAAGGGAGATGTTAGTAGGATACTTTTAGATTACATCATTGTTAATGTCAAAGGTCACCTGATGTAACCCACAATGCTTTAGGGCACTTGTAATAAACATGGCGTTCTCCAAGTAACACTCACTGTGTGAGTCTGAGTCATTTCTTAGTCTACCGTGCCTATCAGGCATAACAACTATCACACGGTTATGTTTTGTTGATCCAAATAAACCTTCAATTCATGTATTCGAAAGAATTTTATGTTAATAGTTAAACATTGAATATATAATTTGTTGTTGTGATATTAAATAATCTAAATATAAAAATAAACTTAAGCCGAAAACTTTTTTTTATATAACCATGGCGATTCATGACGTACGTGATAACTTAATGCGAGTAATATTAGCGGTATAACTTCCATTTGTGATAGTCACGCCATTAAGTGTTGTGTGTTTTTCTCCACAGTGTTAGACATGATTTTAATCAATCATGATGATACTATTACTCTATGATTCCTTATATTTTATTTTGTTTTGTTTGAAACCTTACTTCTGTAATTTCCAAAGTCAGTGTTGTGTCAATAGATATTACTAGTTTTATAAAATAAGATTTTATATATTCTGCTTGAACCAATGCATATACTGGGTTATATTTACAAACCTATGCATGGTTTAGATAATTACGTTTAATGTAGCACATTTCTTTGCACACATTCATTGAAACTTGGTTCATGATTGCTGAGTGTGTAGATCAACATATAATAACAGCTTCTAATTAGTATGTGTAAATTAATTAGCTAATTTTATACTAATTAATTATTTCAGCTTGTTTATTCCTCACCATAACATGTGTAAGTTGATTGCCTGATAATAGTTTTGTAATTAATCCATATATACTAATAAACTTTTTTATCACGTTTTGTTTGTAATGTAACATTTTCCTTCAGTGGATTGAAACTTAGTACATGCACAGTGTTTGTATAGATTAATATCTAATAATTAATATGTGCAAATGAATTAGCTAATTTGCATACAAATTCACTTTTTAGCTTGTTTATTCAGTATCATAGTATAAGCTTTTTCCAACAAATTGAAACTTAGATAATTAGCTTAGCAGCTTACTAATTAACTGTGTTCAGTCTGTTTATTCTGTATTGTATTAATAATTAATAATTTTGTCTAAATATTGGGACTATTTGTCCTCGCAATGGTAGTGTGTTTGTTAGTCCTCAATACATGCTGATTCTCTACTTACAATCCACACACATGATGTATTACAACAAACTGGCTTTTTTCCAAATATTGGGACTATTTGTCCTCGCAATGGTATTGTGTTTGGTAGTCCCGGAACATGCTAACTCTCTACTTGCAATCCACACACATGATGTATTACAACAAACTGGCTTTTTTCCAAATATTGAGACTATTTGTTCTCGCAATGGTAGTGTGTTTGTTAGTCCCCGGAACATGCTGATTCTCTACTTGCAATCCACACACATGATGTATTACAACAAACTGGCTTTTTTTCCAAATATTGAGACTATTTGTTCTCGCAATGGTAGTGTGTTTTTTAGTCCCCGGAACATGCTAATTCTCTACTTGCAATCCACACACATGATGTATTGCAACAAACTGGCTTTTTTTCCAAATATTGGGACTATTTGTCCTCGCAATGGTAGTGTGTGTTAGTCCCCGGAACATGCTAATTCTCTACTTGCAATCCACACACATGATGTATTACAACAAACTGGCTTTTTTCCAAATATTGGGACTATTTGTCCTCGCAATGGTAGTGTGTTTGTTAGTCTCCGGAACATGCTGATTCTCTACTTGCAATCCACACACATGATGTATCACAACAAACTGGCTTTCTTCCAAATATTGGGACTATTTGTCCTCGCAATGGTAGTGTGTTTGTTAGTCCCCGGAACATGCTGATTCTCTACTTGCAATCCACACATGTGATGTATTACAACAAACTGTTTTTTTTCCAAATATTGGGACTATTTGTCCTCACAATGGTAGTGTGTTTGTTAGTCCCCGGAACATGCTAATTCTCTACTTGCAATCCACACACATAATGTATTACAACAAACTGGATTTTTCCAAATATTGGGACTATTTGTCCTCGCAATGGTAGTGTGTGTGTTAGTCCCCGGAACATGCTGATTCTCTACTTGCAATCCACACACATGATGTATTACAACAAACTGGCTTTTTTCCAAATATTGGGACTATTTGTCCTCGCAATGGTAGTGTGTTTTTTAATCCACGGAACATGCTGATTCTCTACTTGCAATCCACACACGTGATGTATTACAACAAACTGTTTTTTCCAAATATTGGAACTATTTGTCCTCACAATGGTAGTGTGTTTGTTAGTCCCCGGAACATGCTAATTCTCTACTTGCAATCCACACACATAATGTATTACAACAAACTGTTTTTTTCCAAATATTGGGACTATTTGTCCTCACAATGGTAGTGTGTTTGTTAGTCCCCGGAACATGCTAATTCTCTACTTGCAATCCACACACATAATGTATTACAACAAACTGGCTTTTTTCCAAATATTGGGACTATTTGTCCTCGCAATGGTAGTGTGTGTGTTAGTCCCCGGAACATGCTAATTCTCTACTTGCAATCCACACACATGATGTATTACAACAAACTGGCTTTTTTCCAAATATTGGGACTATTTGTCCTCGCAATGGTAGTGTGTTTGTTAGTCTCTGGAACATGCTGATTCTCTACTTGCAATCCACACATGTGATGTATTACAACAAACTGTTTTTTTTCCAAATATTGGGACTATTTGTCCTCACAATGGTAGTGTGTGTGTTAGTCCCCGGAACATGCTAATTCTCTACTTGCAATCCACACACATGATGTATTACAACAAACTGGCTTTTTTCCAAATATTGGGACTATTTGTCCTCGCAATGATAGTGTGTTTGTTAATCCACGGAACATGCTGATTCTCTACTTGCAATCCACACACGTGATGTATTACAACAAACTGTTTTTTCCAAATATTAGAACTATTTGTCCTCACAATGGTAGTGTGTTTGTTAGTCCCCGGAACATGCTAATTCTCTACTTGCAATCCACACACATGATGTATTACAACAAACTGTTTTTTTCCAAATATTGGGACGATTTGTCCTCGCAATGATAGTGTGTTTGTTAATCCACGGAACATGCTGATTCTCTACTTGCAATCCACACACGTGATGTATTACAACAAACTGTTTTTTCCAAATATTGGAACTATTTGTCCTCACAATGGTAGTGTGTTTGTTAGTCCCCGGAACATGCTGATTCTCTACTTGCAATCCACACAAATGATGTATTACAACAAACTGGCTCTTTTCCAAATATTGGGACTATTTGTTCACGCAATGGTAGTGTGTTTGTTTGTCCCCGGAACATGCTGATTCTCTACTTGCAATCCACACACATGATATATTACAACAAACTGGCTTTTTTCCAAATATTGGGACTATTTGTTCTCGCAATGGTAGTGTGTTTGTTAGTCCCCGGAACATGCTATTTCTCTATTTGCAATCTACACACATGATGTATTACAACAAACTGGCTTTTTTCCAAATATTGGGACTATTTGTCCTCGCAATGGTAATGTGTTTGTTAGTCCCCGGAACATGCTGATTCCCTACTTACAATCCACACACATGATGCAAAACTAACAGCAAACGGGCGTTTGTCCAAATATCCCAGAGTAAAAGAAAATATCATAAGCTACAATGAAAATTTATATGCGCAGATATACCTACATCTGGAAAGTGCCAATGAATGTGCAAATTAGTACTTTTATATTAATTGAGAGGTACAAAATTGCACTTTTGAATGGATTGAGATGCGCTATTGCACACTATATGATCATCTTTGAACATGAAAACTTCAATATAGTATTTCCTGCAGGATGCGACTGACCACAATATACACATTTGCATTCTCCAAAGTTCATTATTGCGTGAATTTGCACCATATGGTTTTCTCAACAGTCCGAACTCAAGCACATCATCACAAATCTCGTACATACATCATGTCGTACATATGAACATTTATTCATTGGTGATCTAAGTCAAGAATGTCGAATGGCAGCCATTAAAAATCATTAAAATCTTTAATCTGTGCTGACAAGTCATGTGTGAACTTCATATGTACGGCATTCATCATATTGAGTTGCGATATGATTTAAGATGCCAGAATAGTGGCCATAGTATGTTGGTAATTCATATAAATCAAGAATTTCTGCCATGTGTGACCATATCTTGGTCATGTTTGATTTAGTTCAAGTTTAGCACATATATTAGACATTATAATTCAGGCTATTCATTACTTCAGGCTCATTTCAGACTGGTGGTCATTTTGTTTTAATGAATGCTGCTATATGTTGTAATATCTCTGACTTTCCCAGACCATTTATGTTGAACTTTATATATACATAATGTCACACGTGAGATATGTATACGGTCGGGTGGTAGCCGAATTTTGAATTTCATTCAAAAAACATATAGGTATGTACGTTGAACATTATGGGACCATTCCTTATCTATGACATACTCTGAACTTTCAAACTTGTAACTAAGAGGACTATGTAATGCGATCATTTTTTAATATATTATACAAGTATTTCAAATGAATACATGTACGTCTGATTAACACCTTACTGGAATTAGAAAAAAAGCTACTATTTTTCGCAAGGTACATAGCGTGTAATGAAGAACATTCATGGGTATTTCGGGCTCACAAGAGGAGGATGAGAACATATTTTTCCAGAATTACGCAGACGCCACCAAGCAAATGACTGCCGTTGCAGTGGTCGCTCGTGGACCCGAAGAATTAGGCGCTTTCCCGAACGCAAACGAGCGACAGCGCTAGCCGCCGCCCGTGATTTTTCTTAAAAGACGATTTTACATCCACAATATCTTTTAACCAGAAACTATTTGAACTTGTAACGCCGAAAAACAGGTGCTAGTTTTCAATGTATTTACAATCGATGCATGCTAGTTCTAGGACTGGGTATCATTACATTGATTCATGGTTGCAAATATAGCATTTCAGATGATTTATGCGTCTCAGAACTACCTTCGAAATAAAGTGGGTATACTATAAAACAGTCACTTTTAAGGCGAGTATCCCACTTGATTCTGACCAGAGCAATCCGTACTAAATTTTAGTTGCGTTTTACATGTGATAATAGGATTGTGTGTGTCACAGCTAGTGAATACTTATACTTTGCCTATGAAACGGGTGAGATTCCCACTACTGAACGGAATACTAATTGAAGTTATATGTGTTATGTACCACACCATGATGGGTCGTATTATTATAGGGTGACAACATTCACATAGCCACTTTAGTTCTCATTTCATTTTGAAAATGAAATATCATTCTGTTCTGATCTAGATAGTGTGAAATCGCATTATACTGAACACTTGAGAATGCAAATTTGCATTTTGTGGCGGCTCAATAAACTTTTTGAGATCGTAACTTTGTCCAAAAAATTTGGACAATGAAGTGATCTGTTAAATCCAGTATGTAGATAAAAGCAAGAATGGGTCTTGGACAAATCTAAGCAAACGCCGGGGTGTCACTGTAAAGTCCATACACTTTATTTGTAATCAACATAGAGCATGTATTGTGCCCGGGCTGTGCGTATCATTGTGGATACTGTCTCAGCAAAGTCCTAGGCTTAAGCACAGTCCCCGTGACAGGGGGACTGTGGCTTGAGGAATCGTGGTTCAACGTGATTGGTGCATAGTAGTATTTGTGGATATATTTGAATGTCATCTCGTGGTTATTACATTATTATTGCTCTAGTTTACAGTAAAACGTCCCGCGTTATTGACTTATTATTTGTTAGTAATTGAAGGTGTGTAGCTGTAATACCTATTCCTTTTTTTGTAAATCGGCGGTCTATATATTACCTATTCAAATACATTTCTTACCGATATACCCACATTTGCCCCTGCACTTTATATACCTACCGACCACATCAACACACCCTCGACCTTTTATTTATTACATATTCAGAAATTGCCCTGAGCAAATTTATATTCCAATGAACTGACATTTACCACGGCTGCAACTAGTTACATCATTCCGGCATATACACGAATCATGTTGCAAGCTAATCCTGGGTTCGGAGGAATTGGATTTGTTGCGAGCAAGCCTTACAATGCAGTAAAATGCTGGTAAAGGTGTTGATTTTCATATTTGAGGTGAACATCCCGGGTCCCCGTTGAAGCACTACTTTGAGCAATATCATTCACAAGAATTACAGATTACTGTCGACAGAGTCTCACTTTGAACCAGCTTTCAGACGAGGTTTTGAATCGACCTGTCGCTTATTTGTTACACTGGTAGTATTCATGGGAGAGGCTGTTTTTTCCTAATCTGGCAAGTATGATATAAAGTTGTGTTTTGTATCACTACAATTTTCTATGCTGCTTTTAGCTGATACTACTTCTATCTCGCCTGCAACGGGTATGATGTCCACGACAAAATCTCACTGACGATCATCGATGCGGCAGATCTCAATTAGGGTATCGGCTCTGCCGAGTGACTCCCGGACTCGTCGCCTCTCCAAAATCAAGCTGAAATCCTTTATGTCAGCAAATTTTGCCCCTCAAAATACAGGATATAGCGTTTCAGAGTGTCTAAATTTCAAACTTTTAAAGGGGGAGCATGCCCCAGACTCCCTAATAAGGTCGCGTTTTCGGCGCGAGGCTAGTGATCTCATCTCGCCCCTCCATGTAAAATTCCGTGCCGCCGCCTTATACGCATGCTGCAATGCGAACAAATCTGTATTATGAGTGGTTTACAAACAGAAAGTCATGTCTGCGTACAAAAAAAAAAGAAGAAAGAAAAAAGAGTATATTTGGTTTTCAATCGCAATGTTTTAATTTTTATGTGAATCTACCAGGTGAATTCCCGATATGAATAAGTATCCAATCATACGTTCCGACCTCCTTCGCAAATAGAGGTTTTACTTTTGATTAGTATGAACATGCAGTGGAATGGCTTATTGCAAATGTTTGTATGCATTTAGCGTCTTTTTTCAAAAACCACTATTGAGCATAGGTACTACAATTCGAGTGCCTCCCCTGTTTTGTATTTACAAATAAAATGTTAAGCATGACAAAAATTATGCGTTTGGTGAAGTGTTACTGGATGTTGGTTAACATTTGTATTTGCGCTGTATTTTTTTTAATCGAGGACGCGCATGCGCATAGTTGTTAAGCTTTTAAAATGGCAGTGTCGAGCGCGAGTTGTAAACTGGTTGCTGGTAGACTAAGAAGTCGTTGTCAGACGGATCAAGGCCGAATTACCCGTTTTAATGTGGCCGAAGAGTATATCCAAA
Source organism: Saccoglossus kowalevskii (assembly GCF_978046115.1). Lineage (NCBI taxonomy): Eukaryota > Metazoa > Hemichordata > Enteropneusta > Harrimaniidae > Saccoglossus > Saccoglossus kowalevskii. The sequence continues at coordinate 413,781 of NC_140661.1, forward strand.
AAGGAATAGACCAGCCTGGATTTTACAAACACATGGTTTTGTGGAAAGGTGATTATATTCAAATTGTCTTCTCGTGTGATTTGTGGCGCTGATTTTCTGGGTAACTACAGTGTGGTTTCAGCAGTGTCGCTTTATTACTTGAATTGATCATTTTCAGATTTGCGGGCTTGGACATCATCATTTGTAGGTCAACAGTAATCTAGCTTTGTGAAAGTATTTCGGTGCCATCCATGCTTATAAAGCAATCAACTTTTCAGATAAAACATTGACGCCACTGAAAAGTGGTGGCATGTGAAATCTTGGGTAGCCATGCCCACACGTTGCATTGCAAGTTGGCAGCAAGTTTACTAATACTCCGGTGTTGTACCGACTTCGCGTTTAATTGAGAACACTCATATAATATAATATTGGTCGCTGAATAATTGAACATGCAATTCAATTGCCTTACTGGAAATATAAAAGCTGTTGAAATCCAATGTGATGATGTATTTTGACTGTTTTATTTTCAGGAAGAGGTGTATTTGCTGCATAGAATTTTACAAAAGGTGATTTCCTTTTAGAAAATCATGGTGAGCTATTAACTGGAAGGGAGGGTGAAAGACGTGAAGACAGCAAGGAAAGTGTATTTCGTTACTTTTTCAAGCATAAAGGAAAAAGCTATTGGTTAGTATTTTCTATTAATATTTTGGCACGTTTGACATTTTATTTTTTGACTAAGGTTTCCATCCATTTGTTGAAATTACTACCCAGAATGCTTTTTGTCTATCCGCTGCCGTTGCAATAGCATTTGTAATTCATGCATAACAAATTCATAGAGATGACCCATAACTGTTCACATCATTTTGTCTATCAGTCTCAAGTTTCCTTGCATCTTAGACTGGTATTTGTAGTGACAAGTAATGCAACATTTGATAATTTTTGTTTGTTTTGGTATACCTTGTTACATATAGAATTTTCGGGAAAATAAATATTTTTCTGGAAAATTTACCAACTGCAGCTTCCTCGGGTTGGAGCTTGAGCATGATGGAAGATTTCTGAGTATATCTATAAGTCAAATAGCCCTGCGTACAGTGCTGTGTGTACGGGGACGCGTTTGGTTGACAGCCCTGCGTACCTCCATAGACAAAGTCCGGGAGCGCACCTCAATTGGTGCGCAAGTTAAAAATAACTTTTAATAAGTAGTTCCCCAGCCGAAATCGGTTGAAATGGCGATAGTTATCCGTAACAAGCATTACAAAGTTATCTGAAACTGAAATGTCTTTAAATAAGAACTAGTAAAGACGGACAAATTGTAAACCGGAGGAATTATCCACCAAACGCCGCCATTTTTAATTTCATTCACGCGAGAGAATGCATTTGTTTTTAGGGCAAAGTAGCCGATTTCATCCACAACCGGACTCCGAACTAGGAGTTCTAGATATATCTGGTAATCGATCATCATTTTTGGTACCTGGGCATGTTATTTCATTAAAAAAGTTATATTTTTCAAAGTCCCGGACTTTGTCTATGGAGGTACGCAGGGCTGTGGTGGGGACATCTATCAACCAAACGCGTCCCCGTACACACAGCACTGTACACAGGGCTATAAGTCAATATACATTATGAATGGCAATTTAATCAGACAGCCTTTTACATAATAAATACTGTTGGTTACTAGTATAAAGAATTAGTATTAACATCAGAGTAAGATGTACATTTGTAGAGCTATGTAATTTGTTTTTAACAATGGGCAATACTGTTTGTTTCTACTTGACAAAAGAAGTATTGTTGTCTATAAATAGTAAAATTGATGAAAGTTCCAATATATTTTTAAAACCATTCATGACCGCTCAAGAACATTATTACCCTTATTATTACCATTATTACCAGGTATTATTATTATTATTATCTTTTGTATTAACTCTAGGGAATGTAAATATTTTTTTCTTCAAATTTTGCTACTGACCCCATGTTTTATTTTTCATATGACCATGTCCATTTTGTTTTAGAATGTTATTAATCATAATCAGTATGTAAAGCTGACTACAAGAATAAGTTCGTAAAGCACTATATAGGCTTGAAAGGTTATATAAACTCAAACTTGGTTAAAATTTGTTTTTTAGTGTCGATGCAACTGATGAACCTTCAAAAGGTCTTAAATATGGACGATTGGTTAATCATGAAAGAAAGCACCCAAATTCAAGAATGCAAGTAATAGAACTAAGGAGTCGCCCATACCTAGCATTGTTTGCAATCAAAGACATTGATGTTGATGAAGAGATTCTTTATAATTATGGACCAACTAGATTACCTTGGGAAGTTAAGGTAAATATCTATACTCTTACTGGAATTAGCTGGTTGTCTGAAATACTGGCAGCCACTTTTTTGCTGTAAAAGGCGTCTCAGTGGTACTTACAGTGGTACTTACACTGAACTACTGTTGAGATATAGTTACACAATCATATATTGTAGATGATATTGGCTACAATGAAAGTTTTGTTTACTTGATAGTTTGTACATATTTGTACATATATTGACTGGGAAATGTTATTGAGATTCTTTCTTGGTTGGAAGATTGTGTTTTCAGTTTTGATCATCTGTGTGTGAACTTCATTTCCTATAAATAGTATAGTAGAAAAACAAATGTTTTGCTTCATTTAAATTTGACTATCTAATTCTGTTCCTAAAACAATTGGTCAACCTCTATGAATTAGCTTCACTCATGATGGCCTATAAAAACCACTTTACTAACTCAAAATTAATTAATTAAGCTGCGTTTTATTAAGCCTTGTTGAACGAATTCCAAAATAGGGACTTGTGTTTTGGTTCCGTCTGTGTATACGTGTATATGTTCATTCATTGACAAGTCATAATGAAATACATATGTAGAGGATTTGTTTGTCATTTTGTTGATCTTGATTGACTAGCAGCCATTTCTGTCTCAAAAAAAGTGTTACCCAGACATGCCTATGTTGATTTTGTTTAAACTTGGTATGAACATCAGGTGACTGATGCACATTATGATAGTTTCATGGTTTGATTCAAATGGCTGACTGGTCTTCATTTCTCCAAGATATTTTTTGTTCAAATTTAGTACAAACGCAAGACGGGTTTGAATGTTGTTTTTTGAAATTATGACTGACTAGCATCCTTTTCCAAAAACATTAAAATCTCAAAAATTTGTACCTGCCATTGTCATTGTCAGGGATGCCTTTGCTGATTTCATTTACTCCTTGCATGATCACTTCATTTTGTTTTGTTGATTGATGTTGATTCAGAATAGGCAACTGGTGATTATTTTAGTCCAATAACACACCAAAAATCAACATTTGAACTTAGTCATCAACAGTTTTTCTGGCAATTTTGGAGAGATTAAGTATTATTTTTTTGTATTGATTTCTTGGACATACTCAAAACAATTTTGTTGAAAATCAGTACAAAGACAATACATTGACAAGTTGATTTATTTTGTTTTTGTTTCAATGACTTTTGAGAGACTAGTATATATTTTTGTTCCCTCACACACTCGTAAACCATTTCTCAGGCATGCCTGGGTCAATTTTATTCAAACTTGAGAACATGACACTATTACGTGTGAATCTGTTTGGTGATTTGCTTCAAACTGGCAGCTATGTTTTGTTTTTTTCATAGTTTCATAAATATGGTTTATGCTTTAACAGATTTTGGTATGTAAAACATATATGTTTTGTTTTTCTATTTGATTCAAAATGTCCAACTGTTTTATGTGTGGATTATGCATTTTTTTAAGATATGAAAATGATCTTTAACATAGGAGGTGTCACTTTGACTGAACAAGACATGAATATGATGCCATTTGATGTAACACCATATTTTAACATGCTGAATAATCTCCCAACATTTATTGTAATTTCTCTACATTTTCATTGTTTATATTTAATGTGGTCACTAAAAACTGAGCAGGGACTAGGGTATTGATAGTGACTTGTTTTGTAAATTTGTTATTTGCTTGACAGTGGTGGTATTTTGACTTGTTTGTCATATCAAAACATCAAAAATGTTTTGTTGTTTTCAGAGCATTATTGGTGATTTTTTCTTGAAGTTTAGGTAATTTTCTGTTGTGGTTCCTCCTTGTTTTTCTTTGCATAATTCTCTGCCTTCATTGACCATTCTCAGTATTCGGCCAAAACTGCCCATATTTTCTATTCTTTGAATATTATTAAATATTTAATCTGTATTATATCTACACAGTTGGATTTTTTATGTTTTGGCTTTTGGGGAGTTTTTTGCTTTGAGAATAATGTGCAAAATAGTATTCATATCAGCTGGTGTAGATTAGTGTCAGTAGTAACACAGAAAGCACATGTGTCTGTACCTGAGAGAAGTGACAAACATAAATATCATGCATCTAATTAGTACAACATTAGTATAATGCTTTTGTAGTCTCCCTGAATAAGTTGGGAAAAACAAGTCTTTAGGTAATATTTGCAATACACTTAGTTCCTGGTGTACAGTTATAATTATCAATACACTATTGCAAGATGTATGCTTAACCTAAATCACATTGAATTATTTCTTTATCTATAGAAAAAAGTTCCTGGTGGTGGAAACAAACAATCAGAATCATGTGTCATAAACAGTAATGCCTTACGTTCTTGTGTTGAGCTTGATAGCTGTAACACTGAGCCAGAATCACATATTACCCGCAATGCCAGTAGTGAACCTGTTGACTGCAGCACTGAACCAGAATCACATATTACCCACAATGCCAGTAGTGAACCTGTTGACTGCAGCACTGAACCAGAATCACACGGCACCTACAATGCGAGTTGTGAACAAGATTGTTGCAATACAGAACCAGAATCACATGTCACCCGCAATGCCAGTAGTGAACCTGTTGACTGCAGCATTGAACCAGAACCACATATTACCCACAATGCCAGTAGTGAACCTGTTGACTGCAACACTGAACCAGAATCACACGGCACCTACAATGCGAGTTGTGAACAAGATTGTTGCAATACAGAACCAGAATCACATGTCACCCGCAATGCCAGTAGTGAACCTGTTGACTGCAGCACTGAACCAGAATCACATATTACCCACAATTCCAGTAGTGAACCTGTTGACTGCAACACTGAACCAGAATCACACAGCACCTACAATGCGAGTTGTGAACAAGATTGTTGCAATACAGAACCAGAATCACATGTCACCCACAATGCTAGTAGTGAACCTGTTGACTGCAGCACTGAACCGGAATCACATATTACCCACAATGCCAGTAGTGAACCTGTTGACTACAACACTGAACCAGAATCACATGTCACCCACAATGCCAGTAGTGAACCTGTTGACTGCAACACTGAATCGGAATCACATGTTACCCACAATGGCAGTAGTGAAACTGTTGACTGCAGCACTGAACCGGAATCACATATTACCCACAATGCCAGTAGTGAACCTGTTGACTACAACACTGAACCAGAATCACATGTCACCCACAATGCCAGTAGTGAACCTGTTGACTGCAACACTGAATCGGAATCACATGTTACCCACAATGCCAGTAGTGAACCTGTTGACTTCAACACTGAACCAGAATCACATGTTACCCACAATGCCAGTAGTGAATCTGTTGACAGCAACACTGAACCAGAATCACATTTCACGCAGATTGACAGAAGTAAATTAGATAGTTGCAACTCAGAACCAGAAGCATGTATATTGCCTGACAGGTTTGAGCCAGATGGTGGTATCGTGAATCTTGAGTCGTATATTGCACATGGTTCGGATGGTGGCTATGTGAGACCAAAATCGTGTATAATACAGAATAGTGTGCTACCTGTCAGAACTGAACTAGATGGTGGCAACTTGAATTCAGAATCATTCATCTTACAGAACAGTGTTTTACCTGCCAGAAGTGAACCAGATAGTGGCAACTTGAAACCAGAATCATGTTTGGTACATAATGATGCCAAAGCCAGTTGTGAACCTGTTGACTGCAACACTGAACCAGAATCACATGTTACCCACAATGCCAGTAGTGAACCTGTTGACTTCAACACTGAACCAGAATCACATTTCACGCAGATTGACAGAAGTAAACTAGATAGTTGCAACTCAGAACCAGAAGCATGTATATTGCCTGACAGGTTTGAGCCAGATGGTGGTATCGTGAATCTTGAGTCGTATATTGCACATGGTTCGGATGGTGGCTATGTGAGACCAAAATCGTGTATAATACAGAATAGTGTGCTACCTGTCAGAACTGAACTAGATAGTGGCAACTTGAAACCAGAATCATGTTTGGTACATAATGATGCCAATGGTGGGTCAGATAGAGGCAAGACAAAATCATTAAAAAGAAGAGTCATTTTGCCATTTATAACCTCACCAGATGAATTTCACACCCCAGGTTATATTAATTCCTGTAAAAATGTACGTAAATCGTCAACCTTGTTTAAAAAATATGATTCAAACATTGTTTTGGAATCAGACTGTCAATCTGACATTTCTGATTCTGAAATTTCTTTTCCATTTCTGCAATCTAAATGGGATAGAAGTAAAAATGTTGTTAAAGTTAGACTTCTTACACCTGTACAAACTAAGGTTAAAACACACGCTTCAATGGCAGTAAAAACTGCAGCTACTCATGACAATGAAGATGAAAATGATAGTGAAAACTTTGAAGATGACTATGACGATTCTGATGCTGATCCTACTTATGAACCAAATTCAGATTGTAAGTCAGATGTATCTTCTTCTTGTGAATTAGATATGCATAGTATCAGTGATGTGAAAACTACAGGACATGACAAGCCATGGATGAAATCTAGCATAAGCCCCAAAGATAAAGCTTGCCAATCAGCTGCTATCTGTCAAAGTAGTGATAATTGTCCCAATAGTATCATTGTTCCTGATCTGTCGGATTGTGACTGTGTCACCATTGTCATCAAAGTTTCATGGGAAAGAAAACAAGAATCATCAAAATACTGAGCTTTCTGCAGCTGAAATGAGCATAGAGTTTGTGAAGTCTTCAGAAAAAAGAAATCTGCCTAGTACATCATGTACTACAAAGAATCCTAAGAATGACATCCAAATCAGTTCTGTGAATCCTTCCTCGGTGCAGGTTCAAATAACAAATAATTCCAATAGGAAAAGAAAATGGGACAAATTTGCTTAGTATACTGTGTTTACTGCATGAACAAATATCCAAAGTTACCAAGGCATTTTGAGAATAAACACAGTACAGAGAAAGATGTTGTCTATGCATTAAGTTTCAGCAAGGGAAGTACCGAAAGGAAAATTTTATGGCAGAAACTGACAAATAAAGGCAACCATGCTCATAATGTTGAAATACTTAAAGATGGATATGGCTATCTCATACCATACAGAAGGCCATCATTTACAGTTCCTGTATCGCAGTATCTCCCTTGTCCTGAATGTTTGGGTTGGTTCATCAAAGCAGAACTGTATAAACACAATAAGATATGTCCTGTCAAACTGTTTGAAAATGCAACACCAAAAATAATTCCCCGAAGAATACAACAAGTAGCAGGAATGTTATTACCAAATAGTGATAATGTTACAGAGGGTATGGCAGACAGAGTGCTATCTAGAATGACTCGGGATGAAGTGGCAGTAATTGCAAGAAATGATGATCTTATCATAAAATTTGGATCCAGGGAATATATGAAAGTTGGTACAGAATCTGCAAAGATCCAGTATGTGAAGCAGAAAATGAGAGAACTTGCAAAACTTCTAATAGAACTTAGAAAGATCAGTAAGAAAAATGCATCCTCCCTAAAAGAATATATTCATCCTTCAAAGTTTGAAATCGTAATCCAGGCAACACAGCAGTTGGCAGACTATAACCTTGATGATAGAGTTCTTGGAAAACCTTCTCTTGCATTAAAGTTGGGTCACTCTCTGAAGAAATGTACTACAATCTGCATGGCTGAGGCAATCAAAAATGAAAACTCTACCTACGAATTAGCAGCTAAGAAATTCCTTAAATTGTGTGAGATACAGTGGGCACAGTCGATAAGTTCACATGCACTTAATACTATGAATGAAAGGAAGAGGAACATGCCAAAATTTCTTCCATTAGTTGAAGATGTTGTGAAGGTAAACATGTATCTGAAACAGACTGCCACTGATGCTTATAAAGATCTACAAGAAGATAAAACCACATCAACCTGGAAGAATTTGAATGAGATAACGTTAGCCCAATTGATTTTATTCAATAGGAGAAGGAGTGGGGAAATGGAAAGAATGCTTCTAGAAGATTTTAAAGAAGTACGAGGAGTCAATCAAGAAGCTGGTTCATCCTTGACAAGTTGGGAGCAAAATCTATGTCGTTTGATTGATAGAGTTGAAATAAAAGGCAAAAGAGGAAGAAATGTGCCTGTTCTATTAACCAAGGATCTCTGTAATCAGATAAAATTACTTATCGAAAAGAGAAAAGCTGTTGAAATCAATGTGGCAAATCCATACATTTTTGCGTGTTTACAAAACTCACTGCGCCCAGTACGTGCAACAGTATGCCTGAGAAAGTTTGTAACAAAATGTGGTATTGAACATGCTGAACGGTTCACCTCTACAAATTTAAGGAAACAAATTGCTACAATGTCACAAATCTTCAATTTGAAGGACAATGAGCAAGACATCCTTGCTGGATTTTTGGGACATGACATAAGAGTCCATCGAGAGTTTTACAGACTTCCACAGAATACATTACAAATTGCAAAGGTCAGCAGAATTCTGATGGCATTTGAGAAAGGAAATATTGGAGAATTCAAGAACAAAGGACTTGATGAAATAGAAATCAACATAGATGGTGAGTAATGTTTTATCCCATGATAAATTCTGCGTTTCACTCCTATGACACTCCAACTATTGTTTTTACTCAATCATCGTCACCCTCTTTAGTTGTATGTCAAATATGGAACTAGCATATAGGCTGGTCACCTTTCTCTAAATTGAAATGCCTGAATTTGTTGATGGAATTTCAATCAATGATTATGGGGAATTGCTACTAGTATCAAATATACACTAGCCAAAGATTATCAGTATTTGCTGACACTGTTAAAGATAACAAAAACAATGCCCCCTTACACATGATATGCCAGCAGAAAAACCTGAATGACTGATAGAATGAACAATCTAATGTGTATTGATATTAGGTTAGTATTTGGTAGAACACCAGAGAGTCTTCTACAACATGCCTTTCAAAAAATGGCAACATCGTAAATAGCATCTGACATTTACAGTATTAAGAACTTTCACTGCATCCAATATTCACAGTATTCAGAACATTGTTATTAAATCATGTACAGCATCCAATATTTACAGTATTCAGTACTTTTCTATTTCCTCTTGTTCAGCATCTGTCGGAACCTTCCTATTGCATCATGTTACCGCATCCAATATCTCCAATTTTCAGAACTATACTATTGCATCATGTACAGCATCCGACATTTACAGGGTATCGGAGGAGTCAATTTGTAATTTCCAGTCTGTTTGCTTATTTTTGTAATTGCTTCTTTTTGTCATTCCTACATCTAACCACATCCACCTGGATCGTTCATGCGCACATGTCACCCAGGACCCCGCTCCCCAAGCCGTGCATATATCATATGCCCCTTGGGCTGGAGCACCCTAGCATTACTCATCACCACCTGGGTCGTACTTGTTCAATGTAACCTCAAGCTTACTCCCCAAGCCGTGCATATTTCATATGCCCCTTGGGCTGGAGCATCCTGCCATATACTAATTTCCATATGGGTTATGCACGCTCATATGGAACCCTGGTGCCTACTCCCCAAGCTGTGCATATTTCATATGCCCCTTGGGCTGGAGTAACCTGGGTCGCACATGCGCACATGTCACCCAGGATCCTGCTCCCCAAGCCGCACATATTTCATATGCCCCTTGGGCCAGAGCATCCTTCCATCAACTAACTCAACCCACTACCCAATCCTTATTTCATGGGGGTCACTTCAGTCATGACATACTTGCCACTCCCTCAGTCTGGGCCAGGGATTTCATCCTGCCCCCCATTCAGTTTCTCAGTAGCCACTCTCCAGGCTACCCCTCACTTGCTCGGTCACCTTCACGGTCACGCACGACCTTGGTGGCACGGTGACCTTCATCCCCTGGGCAGCATAGTGACCTTCAGCTACAAGGTCACTTCGTGGCCTTGACGTTGATCTCACTTATGCCCTTGGCCCTGGTAAGTTAGACCATGGATGTACTACATCCATGGTTAGACTGAAGGGACCCCTTGCCCAATTTATAGTTTTATTAGAAATATGGTTTTTTGTAGAGTTAACTGTTTTTTATTATTGCATAATTAGTAAGTTTTTTGGTTTGTATGTGTTGATTTTGTATGTGCTTTTTTATTAAATGTAATTCAATTTATATCTTCTGTGTGCGGTGTGTCTTTACAAATTCAGGAAATAGTTTTTATCAATGACACTGAACAATCTTTGCAGTAGTTATGCTGTAATCTCTTTGAGCACTGTCTTAGGACGAGAATTGAAATAAGTCGTATGATATTTGTCATTTGGCTTACTAACTTTTCAAAATTGTGTGAATTATAGATGAATGTGAGAATGAAGACCTACTGAATATACTGGTAATATCATTGAAGATGAGGAATTTCAAGAAATGAATAATAATACAGATATAAATGGAAAACTACAAGACAAATGTATGCATATTGATGATGAAGATGTTTCTAAAGGTTTGTTCATATATTTAGTGTTCAGTTTAATTCACCATTTCCTAAGGCACTTGGTGTTCAGTATTTACATGCACTTAATACTATGAATGAAAGGAAGAGGAACATGCCAAAATTTCTTCCATTAGTTGAAGATGTTGTGAAGGTAAACATGTATCTGAAACAGACTGCCACTGATGCTTATAAAGATCTACAAGAAGATACAACCACATCAACCTGATAGAAAAAGTATTTATTGTAATAGGGTTTTTGAATGGTTTATGTTGTTTTACAGGTGATGTAGATACAATGAAAGTAGGGCCCTACTCGATAATGAAGAACAGTATATTGGACCTGGGCCATAAAAAACAGCTGTCAGATGATATTGTGAACTCTGCTATTTATATTGCCACAAGAGAGAAAAAGGTATTTATTTTATGTTGAAAGGTTCTGAACAGGTGGAATGGTGATGGCTGAATTGGGAAGCTGAGTTTAAGATTTAATTGCATATTAAAGATTTTGGTAAACTTTTACTTATTGCTGCTCAATGTAAAGAAATCTTGTTTTTCTTGTAGATATTCTGGTACAGGGTATCCCTGACCCTGACAGTGATAATTTGTTCGAAATCAATGTCACTTTCAATCAAACTTAAATTGGTATGATAACATATTTGGTTGTATTTTCCCCAATATTGCTTTTGTAATTTGATATTTGACTGGTTACCATTGGTATTTGTGTTATTTATTCTGTGTTTGTTTATGATGATTGTGGAGTGTGGGTCTCTCTGATTCTCTTTTCTGTCAACATAACAGCATGACAGATTAATGGAGGGGAGGGGAGGGGGGGTCTCTGATTCACAACTTCTTTGTTGACCTGACCTCAATGGGAATGCCTTAGATATATAATGATCATCAATGAGATTAAAAAAGTGTTTGTAACATTTGACACTCATTCATTTATAAGTCACTTGAGTAACTATACTAGAATATGTTAATAATTTGTGCTACTATTTAAAGATGCATTCTGATTGACCATTCTCTATGAAAGTTTGTCAGGTCTGTGTTGAGCATTCACAATCAGATGAAATGAATTTTATTTATTTAGATTGAGTTATTCATACACTGTTCATCACTTTCTGATGCTATCTGACGTGAATATTATGTAAAATACAGAGTAATATGTATTGAAATGTATTTTTTTCATTAGTGCATAATATCCAAAGTGTAGTGCACTTTAACAGTTTTTTAGTACTTATTTCCTCCATTGGTATCTGCTGTTATGCTTTGTTGCCACAGTTTATTTATTGCTTATCATTAAACATAATCTTCTTTATTTCATTGCTGACAATGTAATTTTATATTGTTTTCAGGCCATTCTTTTTTTTGACCACAATTTAATGACATCTATTTGTTTGAAGGGTGAAATGGCCAAACCAAAAAAGGTAATTATCATTTAATATTTTCCAGACTAGTCAGCTAGTGGAAATTTGTTTCTTCCATTTAGCAACAATTGTTACTAGTCATGTGTATTATTACTAATGCATACAATGTATTTACAGATAAATCTTTCCAAGTATGAGATGGTAATAGGTGCTATGTTTGAAGGTGGAGAAACAACTAATTCTGGCATAATAAATGGACATTGGACACTTGTGGTAAGTTGTAAAATAATGTAAATAATTCAGGCACTATTTTCAAATTTACAGTTGACTCTAAAATTCTTGTATAATTGTTTTCCATTTGCTTTGCATAAATCCATCAGTACTGAACAATTTTATTAGTCCCCGTTCGAATGAAGTCTGTGTGTTTGTGCGTCTGTGCATCCGTCCGGAGTCATATCTCAGAATCTCTTTGGACCGATTACGTTAATTCTTTGCATGTGCCTAGTATCTTATGTGGGACATATGCACATGCAGTGGTTCAGCGATTCGATTCAAAATGACCGACTAGCAGCCATCTTGTTTTTTGAAAATTTTGTATTTTGGACATGCTTTGTCAGTTGTCATTCAAACTTGACGCAATGATCCCGGGACCCGCCGTAGGCGGCAGTGTTTTCATTCGAGGTCAATTTTGGATCACCAGGTCATTCCTAAACGCGTAATTAGGACTGAGTCGAGAATCAATTTTGGGTGCCAGAAATCATCCAAAGACGTTTATTTGGGTATAATTTGCGCTTTCAAGACAAAGTTCAGGCTAATAAAATAAGATTGACGACGTTTTCCCATGAGAAAAAAGTTAATTATTTGTTGAAAAAGGCGGAGAAAAATTGATACGCAGAAATCGTGACGTTGACTCTACGCATACAATGCAGCATCATGGAAATTGTCTACAGTACACGTACACGCATCTTTCGATGACGTGATTATTTTGCCAGCCAGCCCAGGACGTAGTACAGACATTGTACTAAGGTAAGAGCCTTTGCCCTTTTCCCACAAATTTTAATATATTCTTAACAATTGCTTTACCTCTAAAACTCTGCACACCATGCTATGATCATTCAGTGTTTTGTACTAAACGACTCATCGCTTAGCAAAGCCAATTTTCAGGATTTATTGGCACATGATGTCATGAATCAGAGAAACTAATGACCAAAAATAAATATTGCATCGTATATAAATGATGACAGCGATTTACTAGGCCTATGGCCTGTGAACTCATATGATGTGTGTGCACGGTGCGACTAGTAACAATTACCACGGCCACAGTTGTCGCGATGCATCTCAATAAAATAGCATCTAAAACCAATTAAGGCCGATATGTGTAAATACTTGTACATTAATAGTCTAGTCTATGCAACCAGCAATAATGACATGCAAGAATGACATTGGCAAAATGATGACCTCGGATGTAGCCATGTCTAGGGGCATGGATATGATTTATAGTCTTTGCCCATTAATGTAATGTTATAATGTATATGAAGTATGTGATCATGATTAATCTTCATGATCATTTGTGACCACACCATTGATTATTCGGCATAGGCTACCACACACTATAATATTGAGCAGAAAGTCATGCAAGAAATTGCATTTGATTCACCACAGTGGCATGGCTGGCTGTATTCATTCTTACTTTTTCATGATCATTGTTTGGCTCACTACAAGTTTCTTGTGATTTAGGCGGATTTTTGTCACATGCAAGAAACAGCAAGAGCTGCAATGTGTACATCAGAGGGCTTTTATCATGCTTGTGATGTTGCTACTGTAGGTAAATGGCCACAGCAGGAATGTACATAACTGCCATTTATTAGGCAGAAACTGATAGGGGCCAATTCCTTGTGCTCACTACATACACATGTACATCAGTGAAGGTTTTTCTGTTGCCAGCTGCCATTTTTGAAATGGTGCCACCGATCAACAGTTCATGCCACTCACCTCAACCTTAAACAATGACATGTGTTGTCATTTGTTATTAAATCTATTTTTATGGAAATGAGTTACCTTTTTCTAAAATAAACAAAATTTGATAGTAATATCATCATGTAAAAAAAAAAAATGTTTAAAATGATTGTATTTGATATAGAATGAACATGTTGGGGGAAAAAATAAATCTAAAATAATAAAATCCCTGCCTAACTACCCAATAGTTTTTACTCTAATACTGGAAACACCAAATTTGTTTTTCATTGGCGTCATAATGGTTTGAGATCTTTTTAACATGATCCACATAAATAATGAGGGATGAACTGGGATTCTGTACAAACAGGTCCATGCATTTACATTCTATGTTTCTGGTTTGATGTTGACTCATTTACAGCCCTGTCATTGGTGATACAAGGAGTTTACTCCTTATAGCATGTGTGTGGGCTGTCTTATGCAAACCAACAATGCTGTTTTTGCACATGGTCAATTCACTCCGGTTATATGTCAGATGACACATTACCATTGCCAGATGACACATTACCATTGCCATGCGATAAATTCATTACTTTTACCGGTTCTATCAGTCTGATGGAATTGATATCATCATTGATAACTCTATGAAATACAATTACATTCCATATAGTCTCTTTGCACCTACTTTATTTCTTATTCATTCTGAATGGACAGTTGGATGAACATACAATAGCCTAAAAGTAAGGGGGTATATTTGTATAACATCCTGTAACTATGCATGATATGGGTCTATAATACTGTCTTGTAAACAGTTAACTACTGGTTTTGTACAGTTTATTGTTGCTGCACATATACTTATTGAAAACAACAAGATATTTTCGGCAATATGACTACTACCAAATTGGTCGGTGGTGATACCTATCATTTGGGTCTTCCGTCGACACTTATCTGCTTTTGCACCATGAGTCGTTCCATGCACATCATACCAGATTTAATCACGACACTCTGTTGACAACACTAATTTACCTCATTATAATGTGCATAACCTGTGTTTTCATTGAGAGGATGCTTGAATGCACGGTAGTGCTTTCAGCATCCTCTCACTAGTTATTTACAATGTGCCTCAAGATTTAATTTATGGAAAGTCCAATCATATCCAAAGCATTTCAACAATGTTCTTCCTATTGAACATTCTACTCAACACCTTACTCAAATCATTCATTACAATATATAATCCTTACCACTTGTTTTTTTATTTTCTTCCAGGCGAGATTAGTCAACCATCACCTGTATCTCCTATTGGTTCAACTTTTTACTTTATTCTTACTCGAATTTTTTTGTAAACTTGTTGTATATTGATGGTTAAGATAAAAAATAAAAACTTTATTTTTTCCTTGTTCATTACAGACGTTTATTCTATTCACACTATTTTTACATGGTTGTCTTCCAACTAGTCATGCTGAGTGATGTCTAATAGCAGCTGGCCAAATTACAATCGAGTGGTGGGTGGGTCACAGTCAAGTACAAATAAGCCATTCACTGCCAAAGAACAAAATAATATAATCATTTTTTCTGATCAAGTAGTTTAACCCTCTTGATTCAAATGACATAACCAAAAGACGTAAAACATCACCTACTTCCTATAACACACAACACCATGTTCACATAATTGTTCATACATGTATACATTGTCACAGCAAAATCAATTACATAAATTTACCAACAGCTCCAGCAAATCATCTGCCCATATTAACTATAGCCTCTTTTGTAATCCCTCTAATACTTATATTTTGTGTTTCAATTACATAATGTTAGTCCGAAAATGTTAGCTTCTATTATTTGAACACAATCCTATTATCAAGGTCACGTTTGTATTGCGCTGGTCCCACTAACTCTGGGTACATAGATTATACATGCTAGGATACATATCCATGATGATTTATTTTGCAATTGGATCAATTGAATTTTGCATCTTGTTTTTTTTTATGTGGTATCTTGGATGTGCTCTGTCAGTTTTCATTCAAATTTGACACATACATTTACTTTATACATGTTAGGATGCATGTCCATGACAATTTGTGACAGCCATTTGACCTTTTGGCCTTACTACTATATTTCCACAATTTATGTACCATTTTCATTCGTATTTGGCACATACATCATACATATCAGTGTGTTTCATAATCAGATCAAAGATGGCCGAATAACGGCTGTTTTTATTTTTGGCCATATTACTATTACATGGAACACATGTTTTGATGTAAATAAACAATCTGTTGTATACACCACTTGGAACTCAAGTTTCAAGGACACGCTCGCGACAACCGACAACCCCTCCGCTTCAATCCCTGTACTAGTACTTGATCTCTTATTGCTAAATAATGTCTGGTAAATGGGTTTTCTGCAGAAAGTATCATTAGTTGTTGCATTCCATCACAAATCTCCTGCTTATAGGAGTAGAGTATCCATGCTTGTTTGGGAGAAATTTCCTGAATAACGTCTTAACTCATAAATTTGAACTGCTCGCAACAAAAAAGTACTTTCATAGTGAATGTAGACAAAGTATGGTTTGCGAAACTTTTGAGGGTGTCATTCTTTTGGGTTTGTTTTCAGTGCTCCATTACTTGTGATTTCAGCTTCATTTACTAACTGCCTTGATTTGTGTTATTTTTATTCCAGACGTAATCATGTGATCACTGTATAACAAGAGAACTTCCACAGATAACCCTATACAGTCAGAAACTAAGAAAGCTTATTTACAGAGAGAACCTGATAAAGGTATTATAATTGATTGATTGTATTCCCTTCCTAAGCACAAAGTCATATATATTTTGCTCTCAGTTAAAAATTAATTTGTCTTGTGGTTTCTCCATTGCTTGCTATCATTAAGTCTTGAATACTAGACAGTTTTATTTCCATGCACTAAGTTCTTTTGAGACCTCTTTTGGTTTAATTACATTTTCTCTTGTGCTTAGGTGTGAGTGATGGGAAAAAGATGTGGACCACAGAAGAACGGACAATAGTTAAAAACTATTTTATGAGAAATATCAGAATGTTAAAAGTTCCTGGAAAGATTGAATGTACTAACTGTCTGAAAGAGAATCAAGTACTGGCCAGCAGGTCATGGAAAAACATAAAGTATTGTGTGTATAATCTGATAACAACATATAAAAGGCAATCAAAATCAAAACAGCATTATTCTTAACTCTGGCTACAGGTCTTCTGTATGCCAGTTGGTTGGGGGTGGGTTATCAAATATGTAATGCATGCAAGAATGAGTTTCATCTTTCTTACATGTGTCTTGAATGCTTCTGTTAGCATGTGCTTTCATATATGGTTATGGTCAAAACAAGTCAATTTATATTGATCCAGTATAAATTAATTTTGGTTTATGTGCTTGTCTAGATGCACTTCAAATAGAGCAGATAAATTTTCAATTATAGGTAATAACAGTATGCAAGATCAAACTTGTTTGCATATGAATAGATAAACTATGAACATAATTTCAAAGCTTCACAATATGATGAAACGTGGGCTCTAAAAGATGGTTATATCAGTTTCACAAACCTGTATCACATCTTGTTCAACACTTGTTGGGCACACAACCCATCCCATCAGGCAGCATTGCCATATTTTTAGTGTTTAAGTACGGATGGTTTCATTGTGTGCCCCTCATACATGTATATTAAAACCTGAATATTTGATAATTTGTTGTCGCCCCACCCCCTATCCATCATTGACATTTGCTGTGAAGATATCATTTACTTTATGTAACTATTGCTGATTTTTTTAATGTACATGTATTCAGTGTGTACCATTAAGAATAAAAAAAAAAGTATTCAAACAAATTTTATGTTCAGTAATGATTTATTATGTAGAGATTATGTTTTTGTTATGTTTGAAACATTCACTTTATATGTGTATAATTTGGAAATTTGAGAATGACTTCAGCCTTGGTAATATGCTAAAAAACAACAGTATTGACTTCTGTGTGAAGCATGTACTAATAAAGTGAGTATGAGGTTACCCTCTCTGTAATGAAAATGTTGGCTGCAATAAATGCAGTCACTTCCGTGTATGGAATATCAATGAACAAGTTGGCAACAATAAATACAGTCCCTTCATTACTTGGAGTATTTTGGTTTGGAAAAAATAAAGTCACTTAAATACACTGATTATCAATAGTTAACATTAATATATACAGTCACTTCATTGTGTGGAATATCAATGAATATTTTGCGAACACTAAATGCAATTATTTCATTGCATAGAATGTCAATGAATATTTTACGAACAATAATACAGTCATTTCATTGCATAGAATATCAATAAATATGAAATTAATATATACAGTCACTTCATTGCATGGAGAATATGAATGAATATTTTCAGTGGCAGATCTAGAGGGGAGATTCTTGGGGTCATCAGTGAATGCAGACATTTCATTGAATGAAATATCAATGAATATTTTGCATCAATAAATAAAGTCACTTCTTTGAATGGAGTATCAATGAAAATTTTGACATCAATAAATGCAATCAATTCATTGCATAGAATATCAATGAATAGTGGCAACAATATATACAGTCACTTCATTACATGGAATATAACAGGATTGTCTTGCAATAATCATTTCTAATCAAAAAGGAATATAGTGTAATTATTTCTGTTTTAGAAAAAAAACAATCCAAAAGTCATCGCCTTGAATGGTTTATGTTTGAAACGGTTACCTCTGCTTTAGATGAGCAGTGAAATATCTTGTTTATTTGCATGTTTTCCGAGGACTTGCAACAAGATTATGAGTGACACCCCCTGAA
This sequence comes from Saccoglossus kowalevskii, assembly GCF_978046115.1. Classification (NCBI taxonomy): domain Eukaryota; kingdom Metazoa; phylum Hemichordata; class Enteropneusta; family Harrimaniidae; genus Saccoglossus; species Saccoglossus kowalevskii. The sequence goes on from NC_140661.1 coordinate 432,616, forward strand.
ATTTCCTTGTCCTCGCAAAAAAATCAGTCCTCGGAATTTTGTCCTCTGTGGCATAGGAAAAACCAGGTCAGCAAAATTTTGAGATACTCTAAAAATGCGTAAACAGGGCATATCCTTAATAGATTTGATGATATGTTTTTTTAATTTTATGGCAGTAGGTACTGGGGAAAATGGTGTCCTCGTATGAGGGGTGCTGTTACCTAGTCCCCACAACATACAGCAATCCACGTATGTGTGTGTGTGAGTGTGTGTGTGTGTGTGTGTGTTCCACTGATATCTCAAGAACCGTATGTTGCTTTTTAAACTTGGTGTATAGATGCTCTGGGCTAATGTGCAGATTTGATCAGGTTTGAAATCCCTATTAATTACATGATTTGCATGATAATTAGCTAATTTTTAGCTGTTCCTTGACTGTTCCACTGATATCTAAAGAGCCATTCATTAGATTTTGATGAAATTTGGTACATAGATGCTCTGGACTAATGCACAGATGTGATTAGTTTTGGGTAAAAATCCATGCATGTAATTAACCTAATTTGCATAATGATTAGTCAGTTTTCAGCTTTTCCACTGATATCTCAAAAGTACTGGTCAGTTTTCTATCACTATAAAATACATGGAATGAATTGGTCTTGGAACAACAGACTAGCATTAATTTAAAATACTGACTGAAGGTTGTCATGAAATAAAACCTATTTTTTGTTGTTGCAATCACTTTTATTTAGACCAATTTTATTTAGTCTCTGTTCGGGCACAGAACTGTACCTTGGATATCCCTTGAAAAATTCTTTTCAAATTTTATACAACTTAGTACCCCACCAACATGTTCCTTTTTGCATTGATTTTGTGATGCGTCGACTCTTGCAGCCATTTTTTACCAAACCGCAAGGCATATTGTTCCTTGGGTTTCCTGTAACTGTCAGCCTTCTACACATCTATAAATTTAATTCTTATTCATTTTTTAGGGAGCAATCGGTGTTATGAGAGATTAAATTCACCAATACCAATCAGCCTAGAGCAAGTGAGTGTAATTATTTTGGATACATTAAGTTAATTACTTTTTCTGTGAATTTAATCTAATACTTGTGCAGAAGCAGATGCTGAAATGATATAGTGTGTGATGTAATTAGAATCCTCTCATTGGCCTGGTACTGAATACAAATGATGACACAGTGCATGGCATTTTTCATTGCCATTTCAGGATATAATCTTTCATTGAATTATTACTACATGCAGGAAAAAGATGTGTATACACTCGGGCAGTACAGGGTCACATCAACCTTTGCTACACATTGGTCAATACAAACACTGTACTGTCATCATGCATACTTATCACCCAAAAATAAAATAAAGGTGTTGTTCAGTGCTTCCGTGGTGTAGTGAGTAGTGTAGTAGTATAATTAGTCCCCGTTCGGACGAAGTGTGAAAACAGGGACTGATGATTCGGTCTCCATCCGCCCGTGTGTCCATGCGGAGTCATATCTCAGAATCCCTTGGACCGATTCCGTTCATTCTTTGCATGTGCCTCGTACCTTATGTGGGACATATGCACATGCAGTGGTTTAGCGATTCGATTCAAAATAGCAAACTGGCAGCCATCTTGTTTTTTGAAAATGTTGTATTTTGGACATGCTTTGTCAGTTGTCATTCAAACTTGGTACATAGATTATACATGTTAGGATACATGTCCATGACGATTTATTTCGCAATTGGATCAAAGATGGTCGACTGGCAGGCATCTTGTTTTTTTGTTTTTTTATGCGGTATCTTGGACGTGCTCTGTCAGTTTTCATTCAAATTTGGCACATACATGTACTTTATGTTAGGATCTGGTCAAGGATGGCCGATTGACAGCCATCTGACTTTTTGGCCTTACTACTATATTTCCATAATTTATGTACCATTTTCATTCGTATTTGGCACATACATCATACATATCAGTGTGTTTCATAATCATATCAAAGATGGCAGAATAACAGCTGTTTTTATTTTTGGTCATATTACTACTACATGGAACATGTGTTTTAATGTAAATAAACAATCTGTTGTATATGCCACTTGGAACTCAAGTTTCAAGGATACGCTTGCGTCGAACCCTCCGCTTTAATATGACGAGCACAATAAGAACTTTCAAAAATTTAACGGGGACTGTGTCATTTTCAATGACATGTTCAGTGTTCTATATAAATCAAACTGAAAATATTCACTCAAGTGGAGAAAGTTGTTTTCTTATTTTATATATATTTATCCCAACATGCAAATAACACTTCAAAAAATGGCATTAATTAAATTTGTGAACATATGTATGCAAAAAGAAAAATTGCAAGTACATTCAAAAAGTTCAAATAATTATGTAAATAAATTTATTTTTCTGTAGGTCGCCGGAAAAGGAAAAGAAAAGAAAAAGAATTATTCACAGAAGGAAAAAGGAGTGATGGGTAAATTGATGTACTTGACTATATAGACTATTAATTAGTGTTCTACTGATAACATTCAAACTTAACACACAGACCATGTATAATGACTCTCATATGCACATCAATTGTTAGTACCATTTGATTAAGTATGGCTGTCTGGTGGCCATTTTGGTCCTCAAAATTGCTAAATTCTGATACTGTGACTGTTCCTCAGAGATAAAACAGGGCAATTTCAATTAAAATTTGTATCATCGTCATGCATATTGGATTTCAGATTTCAATATTGAAATGGAAATGACTGACCGATGACCATTTTCTTTCATTTACATACTAATTCCTTACTAACATATTGGCTGATTCAGTTGAAAGTTTGAACATAAGTACTATACTCATGGTAATACCATAGATTGTGTTATTTTGATCAAATCAAGGGTCATTTTGTTAAAAATCTTGAAATCACAGACTGTAAATGTGTCCAGAATCATTTCTCTCAGATTAATAGGGCTTTGTATCAGGTTCATACATACTGTGTTACAGGTGCAGGTCATTTTAACAGTTGTTTCCCAAAGATGGCTTGCATGATTTTATACAATGTATTGATCTACATACTTATTTTGGTTCACATTAACATTTTTCAGTGATTCAACAAAAAATGTTTAGCTCATTACAGTACAACAATTAATCGCATTATAGTAATATTTTAACAAATCTACACCCGAAATTCTTGATTGTTGCTAGTGATGGAAACAGCATTAAATATTTATAATAATTAGATTGTGCTTTGTCAATGCTTGCTTGAATTATTTTCAACATTGGATTTTAAATTGCATACATTCGTGGTCAATTTTATTTTGAAGCCATATTATTGATAGTTTATTTTTTTAACTTCTTCAGGTCTATATGCGATGCCATTATTTGTTAAGCTTTAAGCATTCATCGTGCATAATTACTACATTTTGATATCTTTCCTTTTTTCAGTGCAAATGATGATTTTCTGGAATAGGGAAAACTAAGTGGTTTCAACAGTACATAAAGGTTTACTGTGACATCGTTTCAGCAATGATGGAACTGACAGAGGATGGTGACCTAACACAGGAAGTGAAGGATGCATTAGCCAATTGTGTGTGCTTAATGTACTGCCCAAAGGGTATCCATATAACATGACAGTGATGAAGATCTGTAAAAAGCATATCCTTAATAATATATATAGACCTATTAGGTCCTTCTATTTTCACCCTTATAATTAACAATACTCCATTCTTGCTATAACATGTATTATATAGTTATGTCACAAATATAGTCGTTTAAATTACATTGTTTGTTGCTTTTCTATTATTCTAGGCATTATTATGGGGCATTCATTAGGTTCCTTGACCCAGAAAACATAGTATTAGCCTATTTAACTATGTTTCTAGGTTGAATTGAAGGCGGAATATCGCAAATTATGTATTTTATGGCGGCCATTTTGAAAATCCAAGATGGTGGCCATTTAATCTCAACAAAATTTGAACGAAATTACATTCCTTAACATAGTGAAACTGACTAACTGTGTCACAACGTGTTCTATTTATTTCCAACGCGCGTGGTCGGCGCCTTTGATTGCGTTTATTCTGTATTTTTATTTTCGAAATGTATCACTGCTGCGTTTGTTTAGTCATGTCTCGCAACTGAAAGTTTAAGCTGTCTTTGTTTTGGCTGAAATCTATAGACATCAGGTTCCCTTTTTTACTTTAAGGATTGTAACTACTCTAGTTTTTATAAATTATCTGCAAGAAACTCATGAATTAATGAAGACATATTAGCATATTTTAAAGTGCCCAGCAGTGATACAATCTGGTTCTACTGACTTACCCAATTGTAGCTTACCTATTACATTGATAATATCCAAGTAGTCAAGTAAGTTAGAATGATCGAAGATCAAGCTAGTCACAGTAGTTCCTTATGATAATAATTTTTAACATACATGAAAAGATCCTGAAAATGAGTTCCCCATGAATTAGCAATATTTTCCTGCCCCGACATGTTCCAAACTTTCGCTGTTATCAGGGTATTGTAGACCTCACTTTAGACCACAACTTATTATCAATATTATTTGTTTTACATTTTTGTCAAAATCTATATTTAGCCTGTATTTTAGGCAAACCCTGAAACGCAGAATTCTGGAATCCGGAGTTGCATTTCTTAATATGTGCATTTAATTTCTCTTTCATGTTGGCAATAACATATTCAGTGTTCTGAATATTTTGAACAAACTGTTAAAGATGTTTGAAATGTGGATTTTTTTCTTTACATTTGCAGATATAAATAACACGCTTAGTTACCAATAACAAAAAAATTAGGCAACAATGACTCATGTGGATCTCCCAACAGAATTGTTTCATCAGATATTTCTCAACCCAATATGTTTTCCCCATCGCTCAGAAAATGTCTTCCAAAACAACTGAGGACACCTTATAAGGTACATAATTGTAATATCTGTCCTTAATAGTCCTCGCACATTAATTTGTTTCACGATCTAATTTAAGATGGCCGAATGGTGGCCATTTTTGTGCTAAACTATCATCAAAATCAAGCATTTATGGATGGATTTTATTCAAATTTGGTACATACGTTGGACATTATGGAACCTTGATGCATTTTATCATTTTATTTTTCAGATCCAATTCAAAACGGTCGACTGGCGGCCATTGTGTTCTAATGAGTGCAGTGTTAGTGCTGTATCTGTATCTCTGTCATGCTTTGACTGATTATGATCACATTTTATATATTCATTATAAATCATAACATAGATATATTGGTTTGACTATCTGATTCATTTTTGTGCTAAAAAATCATCAGAAATCAAGTATTTCTGGCATTCCATAACTCGATATTGGCGTTTATGGATGGATTTTGCACGTCATTTTATTTTTTTATTTTTAAATGAATGCACTTATCTTAAAGCCATATCTCTGATATGCTTGACTGATTATGTTCAAATTGTATATATTTGTTTACATCATGTTATATACATACATGTATTCAAAATGACCGACTGGTGGCCATTTTGTTTTAATTAATGTTGTTTAAGGGCAATATTTTTCAATACGCACAAGTACTCGTTTGACGATCAGATACAAGATGTCAATCATTTTAATGTTAAAAAATCATCATAATGAAGCATCATCTTCTGGATCTACACTCCTGACATGTTTACTATTATAATACTATAAACAAAACTATATATATCTTAAATTTGATAACTAACGGGGACTGCATGTATGGCTTGTTTATAAAAGAACAGCTCGGGTTTAGAGACAATTGCAAAACAATTAAACCTGGCACAGTACTAACACTTTTTAAAGAACTAGATACCGGATCAGCCCATGCTAACCGCGTCAGCTTTCAAAGAGTGAGAAACGTCGGGTGATTGTTTGAAATGTGTTTTGCAGAGGCCATGTAGTTTATGATATGTAAGAAGTTGTATGCAAGGACGTGGCGCGAAAACCGATAGCCAGGGAGCCAGACCTTGAAAAGTGCACAAAAAAGGTTGAACCTGACACCAGCTGCTATACTTTTTTCAACCCTACTTTCAGTTTCTATATGTATTGGGCTTTATGATGCATGATTTTCTATCGCATTTTCTATCTCTCTTTAAGAACGATTTTATGCCGAATGTGTGATAACATGGCCTAACACTACAACATCTGTGGAAGTTCTGCAGATGAATATATGAAATTTAGTATTGGTAACAAATATGTACCGGTAAGGTACATGTCAATTATTCGATTGAATGAATATGCTAATTAGCTATTTAATTATTCTAAACTGCTATTGAAAGAAAGCTACGCAGTTGCGAATGTGATTTGTGTACAACATGCTTGTATTTTAATCGGGTATTTTTCTCTTTAAGTAAATTGGTGTTAGCCAGAGTACTACCTTGTTCAGCTACTTGAAAAAAAAACAGTGAATAGGCAGTAAATAGTATTTTCCAATGACATAGATTCTTACTAATTACTTAGTAGGCTAGTGAAGTAAGTTTAGAAACAAGAGAAATGCATGCTAAATAATTAGTATAATAAATTGTGCATAACTAAGTGATGATGTTGTTATGAATTAGTTTTCGCGTATCTGTTGTCTGACTTATTTAGCTGATTACTTGTGAATGGCTGTGTTATATCTGTCATCATTTAGACTCATGCGAGGTCCTGGAGGGAAATTGACTCAGTGATTTGGAACTAATTACGATATAACCGATGCCATCCGGACCGCTATTTCTGACAGTTGGGTATTCCCAGTTAGTAATATAGTGAACGATTAATCAAAAGATATGACATGTTCAGTACTTAGTGTGATTGGCTGTGTGTATAAAGGCCACGCCTTAGAGTCTTTTAACTTCTTTGTAATTGGTTAAGGTTTTGAAAGTGTCTTGGCGAGAACACCACGAGAGACGCAGTCTTGGGTCAGCCTTGCGATAGTCTTGGGGACTTTTCCCCAGGGCGATGTGTGTTATAGAGTACTCGACTGACCAACTAAAGACGAGAGTTGATACGTATTTCGTTGTGTGCGTCTATTTGACTGTAAAGCTTAAGTGACTTTCCACGTCCGGTACCTCAAGCAGACGTGACATACAGACGAGACGAGATTTCCCCCTGACACGTATTGAAGACCTCCACAAGAGAAAAAAACATCTCATAATGTAATCAATTATTATTATTATTATTGTTATTATTATTTAAATAGCAGTGCAATACATTATTCTTAGTAAAAAACTGTACAGTTGTAACACATCATAATATTCTGATTTCACTAATTCATGGCATGTTTATTTCCGGTTAGGAGATTCGAGAGGAGGACATACTCTTGTGTTAATTGCAACTAAACAGTATCAAGATTCAACAATTCTCCACAAAATTCAAGGTCATGGTGGCACATATCACACTGATACGATTGCAGCTGACTTTAGGTACCATGGATCATGTATGAATGATTTTATGAATATGCGTTGCAAAGGAATTACCGAAAATGTTAATGTTCAGCAATCATATCATGATGCAGCGTTTCCAATGCTGATCTCAGAAATAACACAACAATTAACTGAGGGTGGTGTATACTACATGATACAACTAAGAGATATATATCGTGAAATTCTTCCTGAAAATGGTGTAGAAATTTCACATACATACAGAAGTCAAAGTCTGCAGCAGAGAATTTTGAAGAATTTTGGATCTGATGTGCAGGTGTTGACACAAAAGGGTATGTCAAGTGGGCTTCCTATATTACAATTCAAGAACTATGTTCAATGACAGCAAGGTTAAAACAAGAACTTGAAGAAACACAGCTGATTTCGGAGTCTGATACCAGTAGTGACGAGGAAGGCATACAAAAGATCCAAACTGTCAAGGCAGACTCTTATGCATCAGCCAAATACACGAGGAATGCTATTAAGTCTAAAGCAAAAAAGCATAGTAACAGACGCCGACAAGTTGATGTTACGTTATGATTTAGACATTTCCTATGAGCAAGCCTACAAAATTGTGTCAGCCGAGTTATACAACTACCTTGCATGGATGGTAAGCAGTGCAGAAGCTGGGACAGATGGTAGAGTGTTACTCACAAATTAACTAAAAAGGAAGGTCCTTGATTTGGCACAGGATGTCATGGCAGCAAACGACTCCATTGCAATGCCAAAGCATGTAGGACTTGTACTCCACATAGTGAGACAAACGAGAAGTAAGAAGCTACTAACAATGTTCAATAGAGTTGGTAATACTACAAGTTATTCAGATGCTCAGCGATATGTTGCTGCTATGGCAGATTCAGTTGAAGAGCAGGTAGAACGAGTTAGATTTTTTTTATCCCTTCTAATGTAAGTGAAGGTGTTTTCATGCACTGTGCATTTGATAATTTAGACTTTCTCGAAAATACAAAGGATGGCAAGACTTTGCATGCAACAACACACAATGTATACCAGTATACTGGAGTGATACATGGTTCTGATCTCCCCGCGGTGCCTCCACCAAAAGGCAGACAAACAACACTCCATGAACGCAGAATGCCACATGAAGAGAAGCAAGATCTCTTTCCGACATTTCACTGCTCTATTCAGACTTATCCCCAGAAACTGGCATTGTTTGGTATTTGCTGCGAATGCTACCAACAGGGCAGTTGTTACTTGGAGATGATACTAGAGAAACCACTCCCCAAGCATGGAACTCCTTTTATGAGATACTAATCGGTAAGAAATCTGCTGGAACGATTATTGGATATGGACCAATCCAGAGATTGTTCAAACTTCATTGGATTTTTTCACCAGTCAAGAATGCACAGTTGCAACATGCGATCAAGCAATATATGCAGAATATGCTCCCATACATTGTGAGCTCTAGACATCGGAATTATATGATATGCCTGCTATATATCTCCATGAAATGATACAATTGTCTGACAAATTTCTAGAGGTACACCAGAGATTTCTGGAAGGGGATTTTACAGTCCATTAGACAGAAGGAATCTTCAATGGGGTATGGAGTGACCTTGCCCTGGAGCAGACATACAACAAAGAGGGAAAGACGTCTCTACTGAAAAGAATAACACAGAATTCTGATGCACATGAGAAGTACATAAAATCTGCTCCAGTAATGACAAAAGTTTCTGAAAGCATTAAATCAGTGGTGAATATGCAACATTCAACTTCCAGTCATCATGGTGATTCAAGTAATTTATCCATTGAAGAACTTAACATTGTTAAGAAAATGAAGAACAGTATTAATGCTGATATGATTACTTGTACAATCAAGGATGATCTGATAAATATTGCAACTTGTATGAAAGCAAAATCCACATATGTTGTTATTGCAAAGAAAATCGAAATTGAAGCTATGTAAAAAGCAGAGGAAGAGATGTTGTCTAAAATTGAACCACCAAACATTGTAACATATTCAACAGACAGAAAATCAACCAAATCAAAAGGTTCTTTGTTGAAAATGTACCAAGATGAATCCGTGGTTACAAGAATGCTTTGTTTTTTACACAGACCAGAAACATGAAGCATTCAAATATGAATGCTTTGTTCAACATACTGTGGAATACTTTATTTTTGCCGGGATTAATTTTTGCTGAAAAGGCGTTTTGGACATTTTTATGGAATTTATTTTCACTGGTTTTTGATTAGTTTGATGTTAAATATAGGAAAAATAGTATATTCACTGGATTTTATTTTCACGGAATCATCCCTTCAGCGAAAATAGCGAAAATAAATTCCAAGCGAAAATAAAGTACTCTACAGTAGATCAGAAAGCTTCACTTTGTGGGTGATAGTTATGATATTGATCCCTCTGAAAGTCTCAAGGCAGATGAACGGATAAGACGAGAACAGTCACAATATATGCCAGAATATGTACCTAGAGATGGATTAGAAAATCCAAATTGGAGACATTATACAAAGAACACACAAAATAAGGCACATCTGTTAAATTTCACTGGCATGGGCAAATAATCATGGAATACTCCTTAGTGCCCAAACACTGATTCTTGGAGGAACAATGGAGGATAAGGGAATAGCCATTTCCCTAACATAAGATGATATAGCTGCTACAATTGATAAACTATCTTGCTTGTGTCACGAAGAAGCAGATACCAGACTTATTGCACATTTGGCATACTACACATCAACAGATACTGACATCTTAATGTTGTTTCTATCATTATTGTATGCTAGACAAGCTTTTGGAGCTGTGGGTTGAGAAAATGGGCTTGTTTCTGTCTATTCATGATCGGCTGTCGGCCCTGTGCCAAAAATATGGAAATAGTCCCAAAAATCTGGCTTCTGCTGTCTTGGCTGTGTACACGTTAACTGTCAGTGACACTGTGAGTTACCCATTTCGACAGGGGAAGCAAAAGGCAGCAAAGGTTGCACTTTCCCTTGTAGAAAGCTTGGATTGCTTGGCTGCATTTGGAAATGAAGGTGAAGACGGCATAGTGACACAACGAGTTATTGACCAAGCAAGCAAAACGTTTGTTCAACTTCATATACTCACAGGATTTGAATCCCTTGACACACTTCGAGAACATTTATTTGCAACAAGCAAGAGGGAATTGAGAGCATTGCCTCCAACTGAAGATGCATTCTACCAGCATTTATTAAGAGCACTATAGCAGCTGTTAATATACAAACGAGCACATATGAACGATATAGATTTGCCACCCGTTATTAACTTTGGCCGTTTTGTGGAGAGCGGAAAGCTAGTTCCTGTAATGATGACAAAACAGAGTTAACCTAGCACTGCTTAGTCCACATATTGCAAATGTGTGAACTCCCACTGTCTGCGAGCTAACATTCCCTGCATAGTTGCTTGTAAATGTACAGGGGGCCCAGATAAATGTACAGGGGGCCCAGATAAATGTACAGGGGGCCCAGATAAATGTACAGGGGGCCCAGATAAATGTGCAGGGGGCCCAGATAAATGTACAGGGGGCCCAGATAAATGTACAGGGGGCCCAGATAAATGTACAGGGGGCCCAGATAAATGTACAGGGGGCCCAGATAAATGTACAGGGGGCCCAGATAAATGTACAGGGGGCCCCAGATAAATGTACAGGGGGCCCAGATAAATGTACAGGGGGCCCAGATAAATGTACAGGGGGCCCAGATAAATGTACAGGGGGCCCAGATAAATGTACAGGGGGCCCAGATAAATGTACAGGGGGCCCAGATAAATGTACAGGGGGCCCCAGATAAATGTACAGGGGGCCCAGATAAATGTGGACGAGTTGCTGTAATCTCAGACTCTGATTAAAGAGTTAAAGATTTCAATTATCTTGGCTTAACTATGAGTCCAAATGGTAAATTTAAAGATGCAATGAAAAACCTAAAAAGAAAAGGAATAAAAGCTTTATTCTCATTAAAGACCAAAATTGGATCTGGTAATCTGGACATGTCCATACTACTGTCACTATTTGATAAACTTATCAGACCAGTTATTGTGTATGGGAGTGACATTTGGGGAGAAGAAAGCTCTACAAAATCAATTGTAGAGGATGTTCAGCTTACATACTATCGGTACATTCTTGGTATCTCAAAAAATACACCAATCATGGCAATATATAGTGAATTGGGAAAATTACCTCTTGACTCTTTTATTAAGAAACAAATGATAAAATATGCCAATCGTATTGCAAATTCCACAAATACTCTACTTCAAGAAGCATACTATGTCAATAAAATTATTAAAAGTAAATGGTTTAAAAAACTTGATCTGATATTAAAAATATTAACCATTCTTATCTTCTAAATGAAACAAATATTATCTCATTATCAAAATTAAAAACAATTGATGAGAAATTAAAAGAAGAGTTTACAACTGAGTGGAAAATTGAAATAAATAATGACAATAGGAAAAAATCAAATTCTAAAAATAAACTAAGAACCTACAAACTTTTTAAAACCAAAATAGAACAAGAAAACTACTTAACAATTATGAAAAACAGTGAACTTCGCAAATCCTTAACAAAATTTAGACTTGGCAACCACTGTCTGAAAATTGAAACAGGCCGGCATACAGGATTGGATTTTAAAGACAGAGTCTGCAATATGTGCGACAATGACCATGTTGAAGATGAACAACATTTTGTCTCAAATTGTCCTCATTACAATGAAATAAGATTAAAACTTTACATTGTAGCTAATAAACGTATACCAAATTTTGACAAATTTAGTAATGAAAATAAATTCATATCATTACTAAGTGACGAGAAAATGTCTATTCCTTTAGCGCAATATTTAAAAAACTGTTTTAATACAAGACAGCAGCACCTACATAAACTAAGCCAGTAATACATTCCTTGTATTCAAATTATTATCTTTTTTTTTTTTTTTTTTTTATGCCTTTTTGTTCCCTTACTTTTTATGTGGTTATTTTTCTTTTACTAATATCTGATTTGTAACCCTTTTCATCCCCTCCGGGGGATGTTGTGTGTTAATAAATATATAAAAAGATAGCTGCTACACAATGTTATAATTGTAACTATATGCTATTGTTTTATTATGATAGATAATATATATGTGATAATTTTTGTTTCTTTGCTGTTAAAATTGTAGTTCTCTTAATTTCTGCCTCTAAAAATTGCAAAAATATCAGTTAATCCTAGAATAAATAAGAGATGTTAGTTTTAAACGAAATGTATTTAAAAATCGCATACATTAATTAAAAAATATGCAAATTTTCTCATTAATATGTACATGAGCTAATCATATTAATTGTGCACTATTCAAACAACAAGTTATAAAACCATGTTTACTATTATTTAAGCATTTCCTTGGCAAAATACATTGAGTTAGTTTATGTATTTCGAAATGTGAAACATAATTTCGATTTTTATATTATTTTTATATTGCAGGGGCACTTATTACAAAACAGCTATAACAAATTTGCGCAAGAGGTTTCAGCTTGCCAACATCCCATTTCATAAACAACAAATATCCATAAACACAAAAACATAGTCAGAAAAAGTATAGCAGATAGTGTCAGGTTCTTGAGTATTAGTGGGTCTTGGCTCCCTGACTACGATGCGTCGGCCAAACAGGAAATGATTGCGCAGCACGTTGGCAATTGTCTTTAATTACGCTGTCTAAATGTTTCTGAATTATTTTGTGATTGGTGTTGACTTCACACTTCTGTGAACTTATCTTGCAATTTGATTTGCGTAATAAGTGGGCTGTCGATATTTTGCGATATTATCCCAATCAGACCAAGCAAACAGTGGTGGTAACATGTAAGAAAGCAACGTTTTACCACATGTATTATTAATATACGTAATGGGTATGAGAAGACATGTAATAATTTCTTTCATTGTGAAATTCACATGCACCTATCGTTATACGTGTTGATATCAGTCATTTCATAACAATAAGTGTTGGCAGTGTCGGTTTGTTCAAAGATATTCAGTTTATTCTGGAGTGGAAAATAGTGATTTTTTTGGCCAGTAGACAAACACATTGAGTGACGTGCCATTTTACATGGGCATTTAGATATCCATTGTTTTTTTTAATTGTATTTACTTTGTAACACTTATAACAAAGTAAATAAAATTAAAAAAAACAATGGATATCTAAATGCCCATGTAAAATGGCACGTCACTCAATGTGTTTGTCTACTGGCCAAAAAAATTACTGGTGTCTTTTTATTTATGCCCTTTTTTAATTAAACCTTTATTTATTATCATTATTAAATGAATAAATGGAAGAAATATATGTATACAAATCACAGCAATATTCAACACCGTCTAGTACGTGATGTCGACATACAGTTGTTTACGGAAATATTTAATACATAGTCTATTATTATTATTATTATTATGAGCAGATTTAGAGGGGGCCGATGGGGCCGCGCCCCCTATTTTTAACAACCAACAGTGCTTCGCGCCATCGGCCAACTTATCGGCCCCCTATTCCAGAATCCTAGATCCGCCCCTGGCTTACCCATTTGAACAGGTCAATGTCAATTCACTTGCACACGACTATCATTTAGTACATGTATCTGTGATTTACGATTCATCGAACTCATTATATGATTTTGAATTATTATTTTATTGATCGCTATAGTTCAACGTATAGAATGTTAAAGCGCGGTGGTCGTCACACAGTACGTGTTCGAATTTCATGTAAATAAACAATGTATTTTACACGCGCTGTGTACGTTGCTACAAGTCCAATATCGAACATGACGCAGCGCGACGACCACCGCCCTTGAACACATTTTGATTTGTTTTTCACATAGACAATGGATTGAACACGTCAGTGTACGAACATACCCAGTAACCCAACAAATAACGAGAAGACAAGCCAGACGTCAAACTCGATTTTCACAAACTTGGAAAAAAATCGAGTAGACGTAGAGATCGCGGAAAGTACCGTGGCAATAGATGTCAGCATTTCAACCAAATACATTGACCACAATATAAGTGACTCTGATTGTACAGTACTCAGTTGATCGCGCCGACCAGCTACGTCAAAAGGGGCATATTTCGTATCTAACGAAGAGTCGCCGGCAGTAATTAGTGTATGGTCAAACGCATTGCTTAAATCATTTCGCTCAAATTATTGTCGACATAGGAGAAAGAAGTTCGCCATGTTCATTTTTCCTGGTTGTCAAGACCAAGATCACGACGTCTGACAAATACTGCAAAGCAGGTGTATATATGTCAATTAACATTTAGAATTAAAAAAAGGAACAAGACTTTTCCCCTTGTCGTGACTAAATTATATTCAAATATAATTTGGAACAATCGATACACACAAATGCATTATTTAGTTACAATTTACATTTTGAAGCTTGGCAAAAACACCTAAACACGCAATTCCCAGGCATTTTAATAGCCAGCTAGATATAGCCATGCTGACAAGCTCAATAAAGAGTAAAAAAACACAAATAAAGTCAATAAATCTATGTTTGTGATTATAGACATATATGTACTAGGAGCATGGGAGCTTATTGTGGGAATACCGCAATGTATGCATAAAAGTAGTACAGTGATTTTTAACAGGTCCGGACGCATATATTGACGCATGGATGCATGCATGGGGTTCTCACTTTGAAGTGCTATATGTATATGTGCCGCCAAAAGGGGTTCCAAATTCACCACTTCTGTCTGAAAAGGGGTATCTTATTTTACCCTGTCTGTCTGAAAGGGGATATCATTTTTCATTATTTCTGTCTGAAAATGGGTCAATATTTTCCAAAGACTGTGACTAGAGCTTGAGTGATCCAACAATCAGGAAAATGAAGCTGATTTTGTCTTTCTGTAACTTCATTTCGATCGTCAAAGTCCATCGCCGGGAGAAGTGATAATAAACATGCATGTGAAACTTGATGACTGCATTTTGCTTTCAAGCCCACCTGCTTTTCCCTTGGTACCATTTATGCTTACTGTCTGGAAAGGGGTGTCAAATATCCACATTTTGTCTGAAAAGGGGTAGGCAATTTTAGTTTATTTCTGTCTGATAAGGGGTGGGGGGTTTCAAACAACCAGCTACACACCCCTGTCAGTATTTTTTGCAAGTACCCCCCCGGATACATGGACACATGGACGGACATACTGATGATGGACTCCTCCCTCTCAGCAATAAACTACATTTAGCACTTACTAGGTGCGACAGGTTAAACCAAAATAATATGATTTTGAACAAATGTTATTATGCGCTGTCTACCCATCCAACCAAGTTATGGATACATAAGCTTGGCATGTTGAGAGCATATCTGTAATGATATATGTTTTTGATAAGACCAAGAATACCAGTTATTCCTTCTATAACCTTGTTCCTATAACTACGAAACACTGCATCACAACAATTACTATCACTATTTAGTGATTTTAAAGGGCGACAGTCGTCGTGCCGCGCCCTGTTCGATATGGGACTCAGAGCGACGTATACAACGCTTGTAAAAAAACATTGTTTATTCACATGAAATGTGACGACCAACGCGCTTTAAGTGAGCCAAAGCAGGTCTTGCTACTGCCATTCAATTGACCCCCCCTCCCCCGATGCACAGCACTTCTGGGGATTATGGGTAATGCATATAGAATCTTCAGTTTCGCACTTTTCCGATAGCAGACAGAGGCTGAAAATGTTGGTGCTGCCAAGTCGGTTAACTTCCATTAGTGTGCCATTCGTTTAGCTGAGCGGGAGCTGTGCTTCATCAACCCATTCAGTGATGAAGTTTATAAGAAGTTTTCTCACCACTTTAAATTGGGAAGTCGTTCAAGATGTCTTGGATGTCAAGAATATCTGTGGCACGCATGTGGTGAGCATTTCTACCATTATGAAATGTGGGTTAATAGGGTTTTTGATGCCGCATTCCTACACATACCAAAGTTAGCCAACCAGTTCCAAGTACTTTCGTTCAGCCTCTGCTTGGCACTGCTGTTACAACGATGTGCAAGAAGGTGGTAGTTTCATACATAGATGAGTGGTTTCATCATCAACTAAGGGAGACTCTAGGTGAACAGCCACAGTACACTCTGTCATTCCTGATACAAGGTTTTTTATAGGGACTGGCAAGCACTATTCTCCATTAACTTCATTGATAAATTAGCGGTCTTTCAGTCTGCAACCTTATGCATTACTGGAAGTTAAGGCAGACTCAAACATTCAATTGCCATGCAGGGGGGAAAGATTTGAGCCACAGTTTCCAGATAGGTTCTGGTTCAGCTTTGTATACTTTGGGGCGGATGTCCCACAGGGGGAGCTTACAATCAAGATGCATGATCCAACAGCTCACGTGTTTTGTGATGGTGCTGTATTAGATCATGTGCTAACATCAGATTACTGGAAGTCGAGAAACTAATTAATTTCTCATTTACCTAATAGACGTCTCTCTGGTTATCACAGACTCGGTCTGGTCGTTGTGTCAGGAGGTGACAAACTCACACACACAGCGACTACTGGACTTTCCATTGTGGAGTTGGCTCAGGTATTCACCAAGACACGTTCAAGTAGCACACCTTTACCATGTGGCCCTTTAGCTTAGGTAGATTTGAGTTTTCTGTATTGTAAGTTTTATTTACTTCTTATAAGGCACTATCCACTGTGAATGGTAACTACATGTATTACTAAGTTCTGTAATTTTGTGGTGGGTAAGTTTATATCGCAAAACTAGGCGTTGAGGTGTTCTTTTAAAAACGAACTGACTAAACATGCGGAATTGTTATTGAATCGGACATTGATTGCGATGTGTTTTCTTGAGTTGAACAGACCACTGAAGGTACTCCGTTAGTACATTCCATGAACAGACGTGAGGTGTAATTCAAACTTGTTTATTTATACTAAATACGTTGTACAGCAAATACTTCTTGATATAAAATATGGATTGTTAAATACACTGTAACCTCAATATAATGAACACCTTTATAATGAATTTCCTGATATAATGAACACATAGCATGTCTCCGCTCACAACAAACTCAATGTATTATGTGCTTCAATATAGTGAACATTTCACTATAACAAATTAATTGTATTTCCCCCAATGAGTTTGTTATAACGAGGCTACAGTGTAATAGTTTCATGAGTTGACATCGTACAGAGCATAGAAAGGAAGGTATGTGTAACAAGCATCAGGTTACGAAGCTACCATAGGAGGAATTACAGCGACGGCCTGAATCGGGCTTCTCACAACAGCGCTTTGCCTGGTTAATTTATTTGTTAACATTGGAGCGGCATTTGTCTTGGTGACAACTAGTCGGAGAAGCGCCAAACGTGTTAGTACTCTAGAATATACCATGCCAAAAACGTTCCGAAAATATAACAACGCTAATGATTGGCGCATACAAACGAAAACGAGACAGAATTTTGGTGGGAATTTTGGCGGTAAGCAGACAAAGTATCCTGAGAACGCAATGGGATACTATACTAGTTGTGTTCACGTTAGAGATCTCGGCATGTGCCGAGACTCGGGACCGAGTTGGCACGTACCGAGATTTGCTGCCTGAACGCTTGGCAGGAGCTGAAATCACGCCCTCGGTGGTAAATTTAAGAGAACATATGCTGATTCATATTACCGTAGTATGAAATGACGATGACAGGAAATGCACATATACGAGTATATGGTTGGATGCTGGAGTAATGAATGCAAACTGTCGTCAGCGGCGCATATTTATGTGGTGCTGCTGCAACTGCTATTTTCTTGCAATGCTACATTGACGTGAAAAAAAAATGTTTTTCAAATCTTCTTTGCTGTTCATGTGCACGATGACTTGTAATAAATACCATAACAACAAATGGATATAATTCCAATATAGCAATTATTATTATCATCATATGCGTATCGTTTTCCATGTTTGGGTCAAATAACAGATCGACTGACGAGGGCGTGATTTTGGCACAAGCCGAGTCGGTCCTAAGTGGGTCCTGAATAACGTGAACGCAACTGCTGTAATCCCTCTGCAAACACAAAGGATTAAAAGTTTCGGCACGTGCCGAGATCACGTAACGTGAATGTAGTAATTGCTTTGATAACCACGAGTTGAACCCTGAGAGACTAGAACGGTTTCTATAGCAACCGTGACGGTATCCCCAAACGTTCGCTACATTTACTACGTTCATGTTACTAACTTAGGGACAACGTCAAAAGATCGATGTCAGATAAAAAACTTAATTCCTTTAGTTTTTTTCCAAACCCCCCCTACCCCCCACTGAAACTTAATTGATAAATATTGGTCATGGCGTCAGACTACATTAACCATTAAATACAAATTGATAATCGAACAGTAGTATTGCATAGCAGTTGGTTGTCGGGTGGGTGTAAAAAGATTTTACAAATGCACCTCGTTTGACGCACATATTTACACTTGAACCAAACCATTTTTCTGTTTTTTTCCCTTTTCGGTTATTTCTGTCCATGATTGGATAGAAAAAAAACTACAAACTACAAATATTCCAAGATTTTTTTGACTTCATTAAAAAATAAAATCATTTTTGTAGGATGGAAACTTTTTGAGGTCAAAACCCCCCACCCCCAAACTAAAGGAAATAAGTTTTTTATCCGATATCGATCTTTTGACGTCGTCCCTTAGACACATTATAAAGAAAATGTAAAATTTTCCATGTTAGATAACAGCGCCCGACAAATTTGTCATGGTCTCGCTGTAGTCAATGTTCTATTGTTGGTAGGGTTCATAGTTGCCTCCTCCAGTCACTCTACATCTTGACTAAGGAAAGAGTATAGTTGTTTTTATGTTTTTTCCCGGCCAATGTCAGTGTAGGCAACACAACACGAAAGTGAAGTCACATTTTTTTAACTGGAAAAATAAAATGAATTTTTTCAAAAATATGTTTTGATTAGCTTTTTTGCAATTTACAAATGTTAAGAATACACTTTGAAAATCACTGCTAGCAAGCCTTGTCCAGTCACTCTCCACGTTTTGATTCTATGCAAACAGTAAAGTTAAGTTGTAAATACAGTCCTTAGATGTTGAGTTTTTACTTGAAAAATAATGTTTTTAAAAATAACAAGCAGCCTATTGGCTGAGATAGCTCCGCTGTTAGCAATGCACATTTCAATTAAAGAACTGTAGATATCATCAGAAAATGAACAATATGTATAGTATCAAAGCAATTGGACTTGCAGTTTTTAACAAGAAGTCGAAAATATCACTTTTTACCAAAAATATTCACCAAAATTAGAGAATTGAAGATATCATTACAAAATGAACAAATCAGAGAGAGGTCCACATGTAGTACCTATATATATGTAATATCAAAGCAATCGGACTTACAGTTTTTAACAAGAAGTCGAAAGTATCACTTTTTACCAAAAATGACAAAAATATTCACCAAATTTAGAGAATTAAAGATATCATTACAAAATAAACAAATCTGAGAGAGGTCCACATGTAGTACCTATATATGTAATATCAAAGCAATTGGACTTGTCGTTTTTAACAAGAAGTCGAAAATATCACTTTTTACCAAAAATGACAAAAATATTCACCAAAATTAGAAAATTAAAGATATCATTATGAAATGAACAAATTTGAGAGTGGTCCACATGTAGTACCTATATATGTAATATCAAAGCAATTGGACTTGTGGTTTTTAACAAGAAGTCGAAAGTATCACTTTTTACCAAAAATGACAAAAATATTCACCAAATTTAGAGAATTAAAGATATCATTACAAAATAAACAAATCTGAGAGAGGTCCACATGTAGTACCTATATATGTAATATCAAAGCAATTGGACTTGTCGTTTTTAACAAGAAGTCGAAAATATCACTTTTTACCAAAAATGACAAAAATATTCACCAAAATTAGAAAATTAAAGATATCATTATGAAATGAACAAATTTGAGAGTGGTCCACATGTAGTACCTATATATGTAATATCAAAGCAATTGGACTTGTGGTTTTTAACAAGAAGTCGAAAGTATCACTTTTTACCAAAAATGACAAAAATATTCACCAAATTTAGAGAATTAAAGATATCATTACAAAATGAACAAATCTGAGAGAGGTCCACATGTAATACCTATATATGTAATATCAAAGCAATTGGACTTGCAGTTTTTAACAAGAAGTTGAAAATATCACTTTTTACCAAAAATGACAAAAATATTCACCAAAATTAGAGAATTGAAGATATCATTACAAAATGAACAAATCAGAGAGATCCACATGTAGTACCTATATATGTTGTATCAAAGCAATTGGACTTGCGGTTTTTAACAAGAAGTCGAAAATATCACTTTTTACCCAAAATGACAAAAATATTCACCAAAATTAGAGAATTGAAGATATGATCATGAAATGAACAAATCTGAGAGAGGTCTACCCAAGGTACATATACACCAAGTATCAAAGCATTCAGACTTGTAGTTTTCAAGAAGAAGTCGAAAATGTAAAACATTGACATGGACGACGGACACCGGACGACGGACAATCACTCATATGGTAAGCTCTGCTCGACTAAGTCGACAGCTGAGCTAATAAAATTTACCAAACAAAACAGCAATATATCTGAGCAAAATTTGATGTTAAAAATGCTAGTAGGAAAATGCGATTATACTGCATAATGAAATTAACATATCTTGTAGTAATTATCTTGCAACACTAACTGACAGATCTTTGAGAGAATATTACTAAACATCTGCTTATCTTGATCAGACAGCAATATAAATGTTTTCATTCTGTGCAATTATGTCGAACAAATGTTTTATTTTGGCCAAATCTAAATTGAAAAGAATATATGCTAGTCACACCAAAATTGAACTTGGTTAACATTTTATAATGATTAACAAGATTTCCCGAGAGTGTTATTGTTATTACAAAAACAAGACAATTTGTAGTGAAATTTCACTAACATCTTGAAAAATACAAAGAACTTACGAATATCAAATTTTGCTGAGATCACAAACTAATAAATCAAATATCCAGGTTTAAATCAGATTAGTAAAAACACTGAGTTATTGTAACCACAAAAATGTTTACGCCGGAGACAACATCAATGAGGACAGACATTTCCCTACATCCTATTATCCAAGATGTTAGAGGCAAAGTAGTAAATGTATTTTCTAAGAGATTGACCTGATAAAGATTCCTACAAGTGATGGCTAAATCAAAATGGGACAATACACCTTGGGTCTTATAATAATAGGTGATAAACAATGAAAGTAATCATACTGTTAATATTATTATCACAGCTTGTGACATATACTGTGCAACTAAACTGTAAATGACATTGTTATACAGAAGACTCTTCATTGCTATCACAACTATTTGAATTGTCTGTACTTGCCATACTGCTATGTGATTGATTGAAATTCATTTGTTTAATTAATTGTCTATGATTGTCAAATATCAATTATGAATTTTCATGCACATGCATAACATTTGATGCAGCGACCGGGTAACTTGTGCAACCAGACTACTAAGGCTGACACCTAGGCTGTGCAAACAGAATACCAAGGTAGTTATGTGTGCCTCTCACCTTTTTTCCATACAAAACCACAAATATGTGGTATTGTTACAAGTCGCATACAATGTCATTGACTGACAATAACAAGTACTTTGATTGCTCATGTTTGTAATATTATGTTGTCTCATGGACAGTCAAATTGAGTATTAAAGTCAGAACGAACATCATGCCAAAACGACAGGTGTTATTAGCAAAATACTTTGCAACACTACTAACAGTCATTTTATACTGTCATTTGCAGATTATTAAATTTTTGTTCCATAACATCAATATGTTAACATTACACAAAATAGTTTCAGATTCAATTATGAACCTACATTAAAGTCCTGGCAATAATTACCAAAGGCTAAATTTATTGATCTGCTTAAAAACATGTATTATTATTCATATATGGAATTCCATGACAAAATTGTGACTTTTTGACCAGTTTGGCTGAAAGTTTGTTCAACCTGGAGGGGGCCAGTTTGTACCAGTAATTCAATGAACGTGTGCATATTTAAAGTTCCTTGTTTCATCAACAGATAAATTTGGCACATGACCATAAAACATAGCACTGTCTACGAATGGATAACAGGAACCAATGTCCTTTCAATGTGTGTATTACACCCCCACCCACCTATCCCATCCAAATCCATGCATCTAAATCCTGGTCTCTTTTATGATATTTAACCATGAATGGCAATATTTGGTTATGATATTCAGTGTGTTTCTACAAATCTGAATAACAATTTGCTCAGCAACAATAAAAATAAATGTTGCGTTGCGTTTTTACTTCAAGCAGTTGATATTGTGATAGTCTCACATCACGACTGTGTTCAGCACCACCGGTGGATGCTAACGTGTGATAATATCTAGTTACTATACATTATCATCAAGTTGGAGATGCCTTTCCTCGTTTAAGAAACCTTGACACTGTTACACCATATCGACAATCTTCTATGGGTAGAAGTCCATCATGATAAATCCAGGAACTGGAATCTTCATCCCATAACAGCATAACATCATTACCATCAGCACCAAGACCATTTTGAAATGCATACAAATTGGAATTGGCCGAGACAATTACTGGGAAAAATAGGCCGGCTCCACTGATGTGCTGATGTTCCGTCCACTCATTGGTTGTAAAGTTATAGATTTCATAGCTGGAAAGACACATTGCTGGTGACTCCACTGTGTTCCATCTTGATAGTCTATCTAAACCGCCAACAACAAAAAGACAACCATCCTTGATAGCAGCACTGCACAAGGCCCTTGGGTTTTTCATTGGAGCTAATTCTTTCCAAATGTTAGCCTTTGGATCATAACACATTAGTTTCTTGGAAATCAATGTCCCTGTTCTCACTCCTCCAATAATGTAGATTTTACCCCCATGTGTTACGGATGCATGGCCATATACAGGCTCAGGTAATGTTGTCACAATGTGCCACTCATCTGAATTCATATCATTGCATTCTATCGTATCAACAACACTTTTCTGATCATCATGAAGTGTGTTGAGTCCACCGACAGCATACACCTGACCATCAACTGTCTCTAGTGTGAAATATGATCTTGGTACTTGCATTGACTGTCTCTGCAACCACTTGTTTTTTCTGTGGTCATATGAATAACACAGATCTGTGGAATCTTCCCATGGGTACAGAATGCCCCCTGCTACATAGATAGTGTTATCAGCAGCAGCTGTTGTGCATGCTGGTAAACCAATAGGTTTAGGTAATGACTGTATGGCATGCCACCTGCTTGTTGTAGGATCATGATACTGGACATGAGTCCTACCTTTGTTTGTGTTACAATCCAAACCAACACACACTACCATGTCATTAGTCCACATACCGGAACGTGGAGGAGTATTGAGTAGAGACTCATGTCTCCCTTTCTCAGTTAGCAGGTGAAACTTGCGGACATTTTCCATCAACTGTTTGCAATTTTCATCTGACAGAAGATATTGGTTACATGCAATGATATTGTGAAAAAATGATGGTTCAATGAGAGCTAATCTTACATGGTTTAACACCAGATGCAAGACTCTGATTCTACTTTCAATCTCAAAGTTCAACCACATCATGGCTGCATCATAGATATCTTCCTCTGCTATAACATTCAGATCCTCTCTAGATATTATCTCCAGTAGCTCTGATGGTGGTAACTGAAGAAATTCTTCCCCCTTGCAGACACTCATGAAATTGTCATTGAGGAAGGTATTGGCAGCATTTTTCAAATCCACACAAGAATACATATCAGCAAAATGATAGACGCCAATACAATTAAGTGCATCTAAATGTCTCTCCATCACCTGACAACAAGCCTCTACCACTGCATGCATTTGAAACATATGTGCAGCTGACAGTAAATTCTGTACATTATCCTTAGTGATATTTAACTTTGCTGTGTAGACATAGTTTAGTATAGGCCTCATGGCTCTTGGATCAACATCATTAATTGTGATTTCTGTCTTTCTACTTTCCAGTAAGTCATTTGTGAGCATTGCTTTGAAGTAAGGACTACACGCTGCCAAAATATTACGATGACATGAGAACAACTGATCCTCAACAATCAAGGTGACATCTAAAAACTGTTGGTTTTCATACAGTTCCATCAGTCCTTCCAGCAAGATAGACGCATGGATTCTATTTTCAAATTCACCCTCATTTACTCTAGAAGATAAATCAATTTTATCACAATCTGCATTGTCCATGATCCTAAAAAAAAACAAACAAACAAAAGATCAATATTAATCAAACTGCTAAGTCAGTGGTACATTTTGTTAAATGCCTAATATAGGCATATGTTAGGAGTATGTTAGTGCTCGTCAGATTACACAACTTACATTTGTATCTTTACATGCAATAGATACCATCAACGTGTTCTTAGTTTGAATGTTCATGTTAAACTCAAATTCTGACTTCTATGACCCGTGTAATTTTTTACTGTTTATGGCATCCATTAAGACAAAATGTCACATAAGTTACTGATACTCTGTCTTGTAGGGCTAAATCACAGGGAGCTCAGGAACTATGATCAACTGTACGCACTCCCTATGAGCTGGGGGGGGGGTATCGGCTGGTATCTAGTGTAAGAAATAGACAAGGGATGAAGGCTCCAGCCAGCTCACATTTTTTAAACTGGAAAAAACAGACGAACAGAATGAAAAATAAAATCTATAAAAAATACCAGGTTGAAGAATATTAGTTGCTCTTTCAAATTTCGCCAAAGCCTTACCTATATTTTACCTATACAGTATCTGCAGAATAAATCAAGAAAACTACACAAATTGACTCAATTTACGAATAATTAACGGTTTGCCCGGACGCACGGCACAGTTGGAGGCGTTGGCCTGTTCAGCATTTGTCAACAACCAATCACAAGACTGGTTATGAACCAGTTGAGCAAGGATAACTGAGTTGTGACCTTTCCACTCATGCCAAACACGCAACTCACTTTAATCGATTTTTACTGGGCGCACAACCTTGCTGTGAAAATACGAGCGACGTGGTCAGTCTCAGCGATTTGCATGGCTCTGAAAAAATATCTCAGGCCTCAGAACTCCAGTGAAAACACACGCCTTCAAGGCAAAAACCCCAAACCCCGCACACAGCCAGGGCAAAAAGCATTACGGATGCAGGTTCTATGCTGGTAAATTCTGATTATAACCCTGCACAGTGGCAGCGAGTATCTGGTGCTGTCATTACATCTATACATTTCTAAATACATTGATCAAGCATGAAATGAAGACAACATGCATGAGGGAAGCGAATTACAGTTGGAAAAGGTGACGCAACGAAATCAACAAGCGATTAAGTTACAACGCCAAAAAAAATGATACACACAAAAGGGAAAACGACACAAGGGTAAAAATGACAAGGAAAACTTATCCTACCAACTACAATGTCGGCAAAAACTCAAGCTAGAAACCCAGACAGGAAAAAGCAGGCGATCCAGGCAGAGCTGCTAAAATTCATTCCCATCGATGCGGAGATAAAGGAAGAGTGAATACCCAGCCGTAATAGCACCGCCATATGGCCTCAGTCTACATGTATCTCTCCATCATTGGCAGAATCGCTGATTAATGTCTATAGTTCAAAATAGTCATTTTGACTGACGGGAGTCTATGGTGGGTAATTGAACGTAGTGAATTTACCTTTATCATTTCCCCTAATTGATCTCCAGTGAAAAATTACAATACCATACAGTATGTCGTCGCCAAACCCAGGTGCAATTTTGTCAGGTAGAATTCAAACGCTGCTACGATACATGGTTGTTATTGGTGGCATACATTTTTTATTGTGCCTCGTAGTTTTTTTGCATTTGTTTTCCTACATCAATCCCTCAATCTCATCTAGTTGGTCACCAGTTAAACTTACAAATCATGATTTTTTGTTGGAGGTTCGCATTTCATTTCAAAGTCAAAAACATGGAAGACAAGACATGTGTGTTCATTTGGGTTTGTGTGGCGAACGACAATCAATGACTGACCGACGCTCACAACTTGGATCCTGTCATTAACATAAAACAATATTATGGTTATATAATTTTTTAGATGTTTTTAATTCGGTAATTTTTCCAATATTTTTCCTGTATTAAACATGTAGTCAATTCATGTTCAAGGACCACTTTATTTAGCGTAACCGTGCATTATCAGCCAATATACAGTACCATACCATTAATTGCATATGCAAATTTTGTGTTTGGACCAATCAAATCGATGGATTTGAACTACTGCGCAGCGATACTGCGCATAACAAATTGTCATTTGCTACAATGGTGCTATCCAGCCGCTGTTGTTTTCGGGGTTGCTTTTAAGGTTTTGTAGAAACTTTAGTGATCTAAAATGGACAGCGAACGTGCCAGAATGGATATTATTTTCATATAAGGCAAAAATGTACGATAAAGCCGCCACTGAAACGTCGCAACCGGGATCACTGCAACACATTCTACATTCTACCCATGCCACGCCCATACTCACAGAGAATGCTCTAAGCTCAGTGACTTGTGAATGGACGGTGTAATATATTTGTGGGAAAATCATTGCAGTAACTTCCACAGCACTGACATTTTAATCTGTCAAGTGGTGAAATAACTTGCATTTGAGAATTGCTCAATTCATTCCAATAATTTTATAAATTAAGTAATTCACACTGCTGAAACATGTACATGTATACTAAAAAGAGTATTCGTGCATTTACTGTTTATTTCAGGTTTTTTTCAGCAAACAATGAATGTATGCTATTGAATAATATGCCATTTGTTATAAAATATAGAATAAAATATTGCATAGTTGTACTACAAATATAAGTGTTGTTATTTTGTGGGGGAGCGGCTGTGAGAAATGTACAGTTGATGTGCATGGTGGATGTCTATTCGATGTGATAAAATAAATAACACATGTTCATTTGGGCAATATCACGATTTGTTGCCTGCCCAAGGGATGGTGGTCATGACCATAATATTGATGATGTCAGAGCCTCACAGACGTGGTGCTATGAATATAAGCCTGCATGCCTCAAAGATAACAAATTGTTTGTTACAGATATTCACACCTTTTGTTACATGTCAATATTAGTGACAACAAGCTTCGGCGTCACCACATTGTAGAATTTCTGCTTACCAAAGTGCAAAACTGACGTTGTTTAGTGAGACGAACGAACGCAACAAAAAATATTAACGGTAATAATAATAAACTAATTGAGTTGACGCGCAATGGTGAAGTATGATGCTATGACAGTCAGCTGGCGCACACGTGATAATAAAATAAATACGATATTTACTACATGGGGGCCGCCATCTTGAATGACGCATAAAACTAAATAAGAGACAAGTTGTGAAACGCGTTTTTCAGATTCCTACAAATCAGGACAAAACTACCAATCTTTCACAAAAATACGATCCATTGGGGTTATATTAAGCCAACCGATAACAAAATTCGGCCTAATTCGTCGTTTTTGTGTGGAAAAATCCCTTGCATACGAACACCTAATTACACAAAGAACCTAGAAACTTTCCTGGGCTATTAAGATCGACCAGGTCAGGTCAAGGCGGCGGGTCATCGGAGATAGATGGGTTGAGATTTCTAAGGGAACTGGGTCGAGTTGTCCAATGAAAAACTTTGTGAAATTATTAGTTTTGATGTGCAATATTAGTGTTTTGCCACAAGGTGACAGAGTTTTGCTGTGATGAATTGAACATATTCTGTCACTTGTGGCCCACCGTACAAAAGAGATTCTTATGGTACATGTATATGTTCAAGAAGCTTGTAAATGTATGAGAATTTGAGGCTGTGTTCATAGACTCGAAAGAAAACTACTCTAGAGTGTGTGTTTATATTCATAAACCAAAGTCTGGTAATCAAGACAATGGTTGTAATCTTAACCTCCACTGTCGAGATGAATAGGAATTAGCTACAGTCCCTGGAGGGACCCATGCTTTGACGGTGACCGCCCTATGTTTCGAAATCCCTATGTTCCGAAATCCCTATGTTCTGAAATCCTTATGTTCCGAAAGCTCTATGTTCTGAAATCCTTATGTTCCGAAAGCTCTATGTTCCGAAATCCCTATGTTCCGAAAGCCCACGCGCAATGACATTCACATACTACGCCTATCTTTTAGATGCGTTGTACTTCTACTTACTATCAGCCTTATAAACGAAAACTCTTCATACTTCTTTGTAACGAAAAATTCTTGAAATAAAACTTTGTTTTTTTATGTAGACATTTTTCCAAACAAATTTAGCGATTTTTCGGGATATTTGTCGGAAATATATATGGAAAGGTTTATTGTTTATTATTATTACTGATATTGTATCGTTTTATTATGCTGCTATACTCATTATTTATACTGCCTGAATTTAATGGGAAAAAAACAGGATAAGGACTAGACTGGCAAAGTCGGGGTGTAGATGCCAAAATCATATGTAGAACTTTAATTTAGTTTGACCTCACTTGAATTCAGTGTGAGACGAGAAGCCATATCGAACCTCAAAGCATAGCTGCCTGATCGTGTTCATTTTCACTAACAAAGGGGTTCAGATTTGTGTGCATAAGATGGCCGCTTAGATATTGACTGTGTTGTGCAAGTAAGGAAACAGAAAATCGTTTTATGGGTATTTAGACGTAGTGTAAGAACTGTAAAGACCTGGGGAGAGTATTGTGTTTGAAGGAATAAATCGACAGACTTGTGAGTACTCTGTAGCGTGTTGTTTGATGTGTATTCTTTGCCTGTCAAAAGATCGACGACCCCCCACCACACCACTGAATGAAATTGCGTCATCGCTACGTTGTGTGCCTTATATAGGCGAATCTGTATTCGATTTGTAGTCATAGGACCTAATGTACTGTATATAAAACGGACTAAGTGGAACATAGGATATGCAGTCACACGGGGATTTCTTTCGCGATCACGCTAAAAGGACTTAAAACATTTAATTATTTCTTTTTGTAAAACAAAAAAAAAAAGTCCCGACTTTGCCAGTCTAGACATGGACGTACTATCTCTAGTACGTCCCTGGTCTAGATAAGACCTTGGACACCGTGCTATGTGCGAACGTGAGAGGCAACACCACATATTTGTATCAACATTTCTCGCTCAAGTTCAGAATCCCCACGATGGTACATGTATAAACAAAAGTCTCGGGGTTTTAAGTTCATAGCTTATAATTTTGTAGTCGACGCAAAAATCTCAAGATTTTCTTTACACCAGTAATTGAAGAGTAATTACCTAGCTCTGGAACACGAGTCCGACACGCATGTCAAGTTTGTCGAGAATGAAATGTTTTTTCACGTAATGAAGAGAGCGAACGAATGAAATCAATGAAACAAAAACAAGGTTTATTATTTTAAAAACAGTACAATATATATGGCATAATAAATACAAAAGGAATCGCTTTTCAATCAATGTTCATCATAAAATCAAATATTAAACGTCCGAAGGATCGTAATCAACATTTGGAACATGAATGAATAAAACAGAACACAAATCAACTATTACGTTGCTCATCATACGTAGGCATCGGTAATTAGAAAATTCTGGGTAAATACCCCTGGAATACGTAGGATGTACAAACAAGAAATAGGCCAAGAAACAAAAGAAACGCATGCAGATTAAGGAAGATCTTTTGCAAATGCACATTTTGCTTACATACAGCTTTATTTGGCCGACTGAGTGAGCTTACTTGAGACATGGAGATAAAAAAAAAACTTTCTTTTACCTCCATGCTTGAGATCACTGTGATCAGACGAAATCCTTCATACTGTAAACTATTCGCGCCCCAATAACGCCACAGGGATCGATCCCTGTTGTTGTACTGCTCCCAGAGCCTTGCGATTCAGGCCTGCAGGTTTCGGCATTTCCGCTTCCTCGGGGGACAAGGATCTCCTCTGGCGATCCTTGCTAGTGTCATTTCGACTAGTCGTTGCTCATCTTTCATCTTTCTTATGAAGAACCATAGGGATGGATGGACGCGTCCAACGTTGTTGTTCCATCTCGTGTGGAAGCCTAATAGGGACAACAATGGACAAAACACAATGATTATTTTCTAATTTTGTTATTGTCACACCTTGTTTTCACGCCAAATTTAATTAGCTAATATTTTACAGATTAGGAGATTTGTTCCTTTTGTTTTATCCTGGAACATTGTATTTTGTCCCATGTTTACAGGGTTTTAGTACAGAGTTTATTAGATCACTCAATACGTATGCGAGGTTTGGATGATTGCGTATTTTATTTCATATTTCATAATCACATAGTTGTACCCAACGCGTCATCAAGATAAACCGTGGGATTTCAAATTGTTGAGACTTTGTACTGCGCACGCGCAGTTGGATGCCACGAGGCCGCCATTGGTAGAAACTTTTTTACCCGGGCGTTCAAGAAACATCCCAATTTCTGCCTGAATTAACTATCAAATCAGTGCCAGACCGTATTGCAGGAAGAGCCGAACACCAGAGTGACTGCAAGTAACCTGATTGAACAGCTGAAGCACACCAGGAGGTGAGAGTCGCTGATGAACTTTCTACCGCCTTCCATGGAAATCGTCGTCCAGCTTAAAGTTTCACCGACATTTGCCGAGACGAACTGCTAACCATCGTGTTGCCGTAACAACAGCACCGACCAGCGTTTCGGAGAAATTGTGGCGAGTGTATTCCTGGAACTGTGGCTCATCGCTGACCAACCTAGAAGATTCACTGGAGGTTTGTACAAACTAACTGCAACTACGACCGTGTATTCCCGCTCCATGTAGTTTGAATTCAACGATAACTGTAAACAATCGCAACCGAAGAGCGTGGGTTATTTAGTATATTATATCATATGATTTTCCCCCTGTGTTACACTATCACATTGGATGAGTTTAGCATGACTGTGGATTTATAACGTTGCATCAGGAATTGTATTGCAATTTACCGGTAGTTGTTTGGCTATTTTTGAATTCCACAAAACTGACAATTTCCTGCGCCGTTATAATTGGAGTGTTTGCGTTCGATTGACCTAGTATACCAATATATAGTTATCCTTTCAGTGATATATTTTACTCAGATTTATTCAGTATTTTGCTTTTATACGATTTACATGAAAACTGTTGAACTGTGTTGTATTTTTATGCAGTAGATCATTTAGTCCTGTAGAGGTCAGTGACACTGAGTGACCTTGGATACGGTAACTAAGCAAACTAGGTGAAGTCAGTTTTACCATGTGTCCACGTTATTACAAGTTGTTAGTGACGGAACTAGTCCTGAACTATTTCATTTCATGTTCTCCTTTGTTCCTATATTGGATATATAACTCCATTTGACTGTTGCTATAGAGACGAATAGCATTGAATATCTGAGACATATCAGCTGCTATAGGAATTATTATTGCATTGTGTGATTTACTATGTGCTCATTGATGACAGTGTCAAATAACAAATAAACGACACGTCCTGACTTCTCGAGGCCGTTGGTCAATGTATTTGATGTGTTCTTGCATGTTATATTTTTATAATTATTATCATTAGGAGTACAGCGCCCTCTATGGTTGCAACTGTTCTCAAGTCCAGACAACAGAATTATACCGAATCAAGGAAGTACGACGTTAAAGCTTATTGTTTATTTAAATCTTTTTTTGTGTGCAGTCTGGAGTGTAACATTATCAACGTTGGATTTTATGTTTGATTCTGAAATGCCCGACAAGAGGCATAAAAAAGACAAAAACAGCTGGAGAGTAATAACTACATATCCAACCAACCGGTGCTAAACCACATCAAAACAAACTTAAATGCATCAATACACACACTACCAAAAACAAAACATTCTTGGGTAAAGTAATTGAAGTTACCTTCAACGTGATTGTTGGTCCTTGTGTCCTGGTCTCTGTTGAACACGTTCCACAGGTGGACAGGGAATGTGACGTTAGCATTGATGTAGTTTGTTTCCATGTAGTGGATAAAGTCCTCCAGGGCTGGGTACAACACAATCAGGCGCTGGGTGGACTGGCGGCGCACAAAGTTCCGGAAGTTCATCCTCACGGTACCCTATACCCATCAACATTCAAAGACACTTCTTTAGGCGTTGGTCCTGCCTGTACATTCTTGCCATGCCGAGGCGTTGGATGCGACGCCACCAATCTGATTAAAATCTGATGTAGTGTACGGGCTTTAATTATTTTGGCTATAAACTTATTTTAATTTTATTTTTTATTATATTTGTTATTGATGCTCTTTTATTTTACTTTGATTTTGAGATTTTTTTTTTTAAATCCGCCCTACCTACATCTGATCCGACGCCTATGTAAGTCCCGTTCAAATCTCGCGTAAGTAACAGCCAATCACAGCCCCCCTTTTATACAGGCTGTCGGTTGCTTACTTTTCAGTGTATACGGGCAATCTTTCTG
Source organism: Saccoglossus kowalevskii (assembly GCF_978046115.1). Taxonomy (NCBI): domain Eukaryota; kingdom Metazoa; phylum Hemichordata; class Enteropneusta; family Harrimaniidae; genus Saccoglossus; species Saccoglossus kowalevskii. The sequence continues at coordinate 465,344 of NC_140661.1, forward strand.
TACATTATATTTTGCCCACTTGAATAAACCATTAATAGAAAATTGCTAGTATATTTTTATTTGCAAAAGAAATTCCACAGCATTTTACAATTTTTGTCATTACATTGAATATTTTTTTCACTTCCAACAAATGTGTACACTTCCAGATGTACATCTTCGCCAGCCAAGGTTCGTTCATTCAGTCATCGCTTCAATTTTACATCACTGAGCATAATTATCTAGAATGGAAGCAACAAAAATAAGTACATCGTAACACTGTAAACAGCTATAGTAAACAATGCAAACTGATTTTAAATTGTATAACGGTCACCGGCCCACGGCATCGACGCAGAAAATTGGAGCAAACAAATATTTCCTGATCAATTGCGATGTGTTCCAATAAAAAATATTTTATTCCAGTCCAAATCAGCTCAATTACTTTAATAAAGAGTTATTGTATAATGTACAAAATGTTGATACAATTTGATGAATATTTACAGCTTCAATACCGTAGACGATGTTGGCCCGATCGTCAACAAAACATCACCCGTCTCCAGGGCAGGCGACTGGAAAAAGACACCGGTGTTCGGTCGAATCGGTGGAAACAAAATCAACACTACCAGAATAACTATGCGGAATAACGATCTAAAGTCGAACCATTCGAGTCACAATATTAACATAAAAATGACTTTCGTTGCATTTGACAATGATAAACTTACCGAAAAGCCGTGTTATTCACGGTCGCTAACGTCGGTATAATCCGCCATTTTATTTGAGTGTGTTTGCCACCCGTGGCCGGTGACGTCATCATGAGCGCTATAGAAGGAGGTATGTGATTCGTTGACTAAAATCGTCGATAGTGGGTCTCGTTGAAATCTCGTTACATAGGCGTCGGATCAGATGTAGGTAGGGCGGAATTAAAAAAAATCACAAAATCAAAATCAAAGTAAAATAATGAGATAAAAGGGCATTAATAACAAAAGTAATAAAAAATAAAATTAAAATAAGTTTATAGCCAAAATAATTAAAGCCCGTACACTACATCAGATTTTAATCAGATTGCGACGCCACAGGCTTTGGCAAAAATGAAAATAACAGCCGGAGATTCTGGTACGTCGGAACTCTGTGTCGATTGCTGTCATCAAGGAAATCTCATAGTCGGCAACCACTCGCTGGGGATGCAGGCGATGGCCAGTTAGTTGTTGTACCATTGGCAACACCTGTCAATATGCGCCGATACGTTTGTCCGCCATGAGGACAATGACGAGCGGCAGTACTCTACCTTGATAGAGTCTGTGGATGGTAAAAAACTGACTGTATGGGCGAAGACATGTTTTGAATGTACCATCCATGTACAGCACTTTGCACTACCGAAGTTTTCGGTAGTTCTTGTTTGTAGCAATGACACTCGCCTGGGATTACCACATTTTCTACGTCACATGGAATGAGGGCACATGGGCAGCTCGGCGGCGCTCTAACTGGGTGCGGACGGCCCCGAAGTTCGGGACATCCTCCAATTGCTGCACGTCCTGCACGCATGCATTGTAGACTCTTCTTGCGGGTCTGGATGGGTCGACCTCCACGGCTTCCAGCATCCGACATATTACCGCTCTTGCTTCTATGGCTTCATCTTCTGGGCCAAGATTCTCATGCCGTGACACCTGTCATCAAATGAAAACAATAGAAATTGTCATCAGCCAACTTGCATCAAGTTATTAAAGGGCGGTAGTCGTAGCGCCACGCATGCGGGAGATTTATGGGTCTCATATAAGCAACGTTGGCTGTTGTGCAGATCAACGAGCACAAACTGAGACGTTACTAAATTTTAATTAGGTATTTTTCAGCTGATTGGAAGGTATCAAAGGAGTGATCGACTGTAATTAGTGCAAGTCGCGTCCAGTTCAAACCTCATACTTGTGATTTCAATTAGAAGAGCGCATTGGATTATGGGAAAATCAATGTTTACACAATGTATCCATACAAATTTCCCACATGCATGGCGCTACGACTACCACCCTTTAAACGTTAGCTACATTCTAGCGACCCCTCTTAATTAATAATGATTAATGTGCTGAGAGTATTGAAGACACATTAAAAATTAATTCAAAAAAATAACAAAAGCTGAAAAATAATTAATTATGCAAATTACGTAATTAATATGTACTGATATTACCCTAAAAACTATCAGGTTTGTGCAGTGTCCTATTACATCTATGTACCAAGTTTTATTAAAATGTGATGATTACTACTTGAAATATCAAAAGCTGAAAATTAATTAATTATGCAAATTAGGTAATTAATATGTACTGATATTACCCTAAAAACTATCAGGTCTGTGCAGTGCCCTATGACATCTATGTACCAAGTTTCATTGAAATGTGATGGTTACTACTTGAAATATCGAAACCTGAAAATTAATTAATTATGCAAATTAGGTAATTAATATGTACTGATATTACCTTAAAAACTATCAGGTCTGTGCAGTGTCCTATGACATCTATGTACCAAGTTTTATTAAAATGTGATGATTAGTACTTGAGATATCAGTGGAAAAGCCAAAAATTTATTAATCATTATGCAAATTAGGTAATTATTATTGCACAGATTTTCACCCAAAACTAGTCAAATCTGTGCATTAGATCAGAGCATCTATGTGCCAAGTTTTATCAAAATCCAATGAGTGGTTCTTTAGATATCAGTGGAACAGTCATGGAACAGCTAAAAATCAGCTAATTATCATGCAAATTAGTTAATTAATATGCATGGATTTTTACCAAAACCTAATCAAATCTGCGCATTGGCCCAGAGCATCTATGCACCAAGTTTCATCAAAAATCAATGTATGGTTCTTGAGATATCGTTGACAACAGTCAACTTCTGACAGGACAAACTTTCTCGAAAGTTGCACTCTCTAATGAAAGGGTAGTTATTAAATGCTTTCCTAGCGTGGAGTCATTTAAATGACATATTTATTTATTCAAGAAACAGAGACCCACCGGCCTATAGGTACAGGTAAAATATGTCAAAAATGTATTACAGAGCGCTTAATAACTGCGTGTGCTACAATTTGCATGGTAACAACCCAGAACACAAATAAACAGAAACTTGCATTACAATAATACTAAAAATCTAACTTGTTGAATTACGTTTCTTAGTTGTGGTTGCATAGAAAATAAATTTGGCAAGGTTTCTAACACATTAGTGGTGTTCATTAAACAAATAAATTTGTCTATTGTTGAGAAAATAAGAAAATTTTCTGGGATATAGTTTATTCTCAAGGCATTATAGAATGGGCAAATAAAACAAAAGTGAAATTCATCCTCAACTTGGTTAATGTTACAATAAACAAACATTCTGTCAGCCCTTTCATTATGTAATGGTCTATCAGCTTCAATGGGCAAATTGTGTACAGAGATTTACAAAGACAAGTTATGATTGATATATTGTCAACAATGTTTAGATATTTTTCTTGACCAAATACAGTTTCAAATTTGTTACGTGTATGTTAAAAGTTTAGGCGATATTCCTAAGGCCTAGTGTTTTTGGTTACATTCCTTAAAATTTCATCGATTTCTGGTCGCATACCAGTAAAAACTTCTTCTAAAGTTTCCGGGTTTTCTATACAAAGACAGAGAACCAATAGTAGTTAAGAAGACACTATAGGTATGACCATGAGGGCGCTGTTCAGATTGGGACGTGATGACGTCATAAGGGGTGGGACAGAGTCACAATTTGAATTCGTGCATAAATTAGCATAAATAAGCGACCATGGCCGTAAACTCTTTGACATTATACAACAGCAAATATAGAATAAGCATATAAGGGTATTCTTTTAAAATTAAGACATTATGTCCCACGGCATATTCTCCTTTTGTTATACAAAACGTTGATTCAGCCTCATATCACCTATGGTTTAAAAGTTTGGGGTAGTACATGTACATACCCGTCAAATCTTAAAGTTATACATACCGCACAAAAAATTATAGCCAGAATTATAACGTTTTCCGACTTTACTGTGCATGCTCCACCAATTTTTAATACTCTCCAAATTCTTGATATTTTTAAACTTGATAAGTCATTACTTTTAAGTTTTATGTATGATATAATTCATGAGAATCTCCCACAATCAATGTCAACATATAATTTGCAGTATTTACATCATAAATATAGAACACGACAAAGATGTCGAAATGATTTACTTGTACCTAGAATGAGCACAGTAGCGGGGACATTTGCAATATCTTATTTAGGGGCCAAACTTTGGAACAGCATATCAATTTCTTTAAGGTCTAAACAAAAACTTACATTCAAAAATACTATACGGGAAAATTTAATGTCAGAGTATTTAGAATAGAACTAATATTTATTATAAATGTATGTATATACATATATATATATATATATTATTATATTATCATATTTGTTTATTTGAAATATACTGAGGTGTAACCTAATGTCAGTTTTAACTTAAGTTATTAAATTCAAGTTATGTCAGGGATCTGACTCGACTAGCTTTTAAGCTATTTCCATTTTACCTAGACTGCATGTACAATTTTGAGTATTGTATGAAATATTTTCTAGGTAAATAAATTATTATTATTATTACTGTTATTAAATATTACCAATAATATCATTCTTATTCTTATATTACTCAGTTTTTTAAACCATTCTTTTTTGATTATTTACTGAAAAAACAAAACAAAAAAAATGTATATTCCATGTCACTGATCTTAGTAGTTTTACCCATCTTTTGTGTAATAAACATTTAAAAATGATGTGTATTTATTAGCGTGTCTGCGTGTGTGTGTGAGCGCCCTTTACGATACATTCTGAAAATCTTTTGCGACGTCCATGCTCGTCCAATTAAAAATAATTAAAATTAAAGCTGCAAGCAGCGTCACAGGGGCCCAAGCTTTCAAACATATATTCCATAAATAATGAGATCGAATGATTCACATGATACACAATTGGTTAGTTTGAATGATTAGTACCATGAGGTCGAAATGCAGTTGGTTCCATATATTTGTTTGAGATATAAAGGTTATGTATACTAATGAGCTCACATGACCATATATGGTCATCTGTTATTTTAATCAAATCTCTTGTTCAATGTTGTCATAGTAACACAAGATTCATCTTCCTAACTGCAACAGTGCTTGAGATATATCAGTTATGCATATTAATTAGGTTAGATGCCCCCCACCCCATGGGTGCCCGGCCAAGTGCCCTAGCAGTGTGCTATTGGGGCGAAATGATGTATCTGATCACACAAATGCACATACAAAATTTGAAAGAAATCAGACTAATACAAAACATGTAGTTGCATAATTTCTATTTTCACAAAATCCAAGATGGCGGCCAAACCACGCGACTTATCGGAAATATATTATTTTTCTCATATGTACTCGGTGGTTCTGAAGAAGATTTTTAAGTGTTTTTTGCGTTTTTTAGGAAAAACAAAATGGCGTGGAAAGTCACTTGACCGCTAAAGTTTTTATTGCTGATATCTATTACACATGAGTTGTACTATATACCATAAAAAAATCTAGACGCCTAGACCCTCAGAAAGTGGTCAAACAGCCACTTCCGGTTTTATTTCAATAAAATATGGCAGCCAAACTAATTGACCAATCAAAATTCTGAAAGCATGTTGCACCAGTTCACATAAGGGGCTATCATTATAGAGAATTTTCAGACCATTCTGTTCAGCGGTTTTCTCAAACGGCTTGACGAAAAAAGTTAAGGAAGAAAGAAAGAAGATAAAAACGGACGATAATAAAAGGGCTTTGCCCTTTGGGCTTGGGGCCCTAAAAACCGGACAATAAAAATAGGGGCCACGCCCTACAGGCTTGGGCCCCTAAAAATAATTAAAAAAAAAATTGATGGTAATTTATGCAAATGTATTCACGATGACCTCATTACCTCATACATTTTATGTATCCACATGTATTCACAGTATCCAATTGTGACGTCATCCTTATTAAAATGAACCCTTTACGACCATGGTCGCTCATTTATGCTAATTTATGCACGAATCCCCATTGTGATGTCATCCCACCCTGTGTGACATCATCGTGTCTCAATATGAACAGCGCCCTCATGGTCGTACCTATAGTGTCTTCTTAACTACTACCAATAGCTAGTGTTAACAAATCTCGCACCCTTCCCAAAAGGATGAGAACGTAAGAGCAAGACATCTTCCAGGGATGCATTAAAATTTGATGTTACATTAACTATGATTCTAAGTGCCAATTGTAAATGTACATTGTACTTACATCAATCACTTGTATTCTTGGCCGCGCCGCTCTTTCGTCGAACAGTAGTGTCTGCAATCCAGCTTTGCACGTTGGTCTCCAGCACCTCCAGAAAATCTTCTGTTTCCAGACCTTGTTCTTTTGGTACCTGTATCCATTGTGTATAGCCCCTCAATCCTGGCTGGAGAAACGCCATGGCCCTTAACGACAACAGGCATCCGTATGCAGAAACAATCAAAGAGATGTGGAGAAATTTCTTCTTGACAGTTACCATATGACCGTAGCGCAGAGTCGCAAACATAGTTTTCAATTAAGCAGAGGGTTGTCAATTCGACGCCGATGAAAACTGAAAGCGCACGTGGGCGAAACTACTGTTTGATGCTCACTATGTTCTGCATTTTAAACTTTCACTCTTATTTTTACAGATGCTTAATAGACGGCACGTAGATATGGCGCGACAGTTTGACATGATTCCCTCATATTTCCTCAAATATAGCCAGTGCCGATTTCTCAATACCAAAAAAAAGTAAAAAAAAATGTATTATCTTTGCTCGAATCCACTCTGAATTTGTTGGCGATCCACTCCGTCAGGATTGCCCTTAAAATCACTTGTGTGTGTGTGTGATTTCCAGTGTTTTCACGTATTAATTCTTCTGTGATTTTTTTGGCTTGGCTGATTTTGTTCATACTTGACAGGTGGATCATTACCGTCACTAATTGGAAAAAAAATCCTGGCCCACCACTGCCATTGCAACAGCCAAAAACTGATTTTTTAATACTTTCGCCCCAAATTTATTACCTCCTACCAGTTTTGTAATAGCAGTGTTCAAATGATCATGCTTTTTATTTTGGCTACGTTGCGCACTGGTAAGCGATCACCGGCGTTGACATTGTTACACTGTATGAACGTAATCCCAACACAACTTTGAACTTCCAATGAACTGTAAATGCCTTCATTCTAGAAAATACTATCACAAAACGGTCGAAAATAATAATTGTAACAGCAGAATATATCCTAGTAATAAACTAAGTGACTTCTAAAGACTGAATAATTTGTTTGTGAACTTCGTATACGGGGCCCATTTAGTTATAAATTGACGTTAGCTTCACGTTCATGTTTTTTATCGCAGCTGATCGCCTACCGGCTATCCCATCAAACGCCACCATTCACGCACTTATCCTTTTCAACAGAAAGTCAGCATTAATTTAGTTACTGTGATTTGTCGTTTTTTCTCTTTAGAGTATTTTATTTTATTGATCACTATAATTAAATGTTTAGAATATCAAAATATGTTCTCTTTTTATTTTAATTTTGAATGTTTGCTTTAAATATATGTCTTTTAGTGATGGTTTTAAATTCATCAGGCAATGAGTTCCAATGTTTTGTTGCAGAGTATTTTAGATTGTGTTGGTTGAGTGTAAGATTCAGTTTTGGAGAATAATAATTCAAGCTAAAGGGGTTTGATAATTATGGGACAATGGGTCCAAATAATTGTAAATATCATGTACAAAATATTTATTGCTGAGATCAAAGACAAATAAACAGGTGTGTAACTTGCAAAGTGAAAAAAATGTCTAGTATTCTAAGTTTTTTGAAAAGAGGAGCAGCATGGAATACGAATCAGAGAAAGTGATGAGGCATACTATTTTTTTCTGTAAGAGATATATTTGTTGAAGTAGAGTAGCATATGTATTACCCCAGATTTCGAGGTAATATGTAATGTGTGGTAGAATTTTTCTAGGTACAAAATGACGTAGTTGTGAAATTAATCCAATTTTTGGTGCAATAACTTTGCAAATTTTATCAATGTGAGCTTTCCATATTCTGGTCAATAGAGACGCTAAGGTAATTGACGACATATACGCCCTCTATCGGTAACCCGTTAATATCCAGTCTGCCCTCAGTAGTGACCGATCGTTGTGGTGTTTTAATTATCATGTAATTTTTTTTTTTTTTTCATTTTTCGGAACATAGGGATTTCGGAACATGGGGATTTCGGAACATGGGGATTTCGGAACATAGGGTATGAACCGCTTTGACAATAGGCCGGCCTAGTCCGATTTCACAGACTGATTTGGTATGGCAAAGTTGTACAATATTAACAAACACACTGCAATGAGGCCTGAAGAACTAAATGATTAAAGTTTTACCTACCTGTCGAATAAAGTCGGAAATTATAAATACCAGGATACAAACAACAAATCTCACAACAACAAAACGGTTCTAATCAACAAACGTAAATAGATTCGTCACCACTGGAGTGTGTTTGTTTGTTACTTGTTAACCAATGAAATACGAGTGCTTTTGATTTAAATACCCGTAAATAAAGTCTTCTATCATTATTGAGTTACACGTGCATATCGTTGAATACTGAGATGAATAAATATTGCTTAAAAAACCGGCAAGGTTTAACTAATGTGAAATACCCATCATGCACTGCCAGGTTAAAGGTCATCATCGAAGAGGGTTGTTTTCGTCTGCTTTATGCCTTTGCGCGATGCTCAAAACACGTTCAAAACAGCAAAACGCTCTCATGATGAGGGGTATATTTTGGTTGTTGGCAGTAAAACATAGTAGTAATAAGATATTAGGCTTCAGTGAGTGTTTCCTATGACGACGGACGTTCACAAATGTATTCTAAAACGGAACGTCGAATCATATGTCGATTTGAACGCCTCCTATAAATATTAAACATTACTCCAAGCAACCACTAGTGACGTCAGTCTATCACATCGGTGTTAAGTTTCAATCAACTCCTTTTTCGGACAGCAGCGATTCATTATTCAGCAAGATAAAACCACGAGTGAGTTAATTGCATATTCAATCCCCCTTTTATTTTACTGGGCCCCAGTGAGTTCGGAATTGGAGACTTGACAAGGACACATATCTCACTGGTTATCTGCGCCACAGCTATTTTGTGAATTCTTTTTTTGTAGATCCCTTTCAGAACACCGAGTGCCGCGCAGTCCGTCGCTTGCTAATCCAGATTGGGGAGGGGTATGATCAGAATGCTTAGGTAAGTTTGGGGTTTTTGAAAAGTTTTAATAGTTTCATTGAAAAGTTATTTCACTCCAACTTGAGTCGAGTCGGATGACTTATTTCGCTGTTTTTCAAAAGACAAACTCAACTTAAAGGAAGTTATGTATAAGTAGTCTTCAAACCCCGTAGGTACATATCTACACTTATAGATACAGTTAGGGATATTAATTTTGCCATTTCAAACAAAATCAAAGTTCAAAGTCGTCGGAAGATTATTTTTATTTGAAATTGAATACAGGCCAGATTTGAATGTACATGTCTGAACTGTGACATTTGTGAGGAACAGTTACTTTCTTCAGTGATGCCAAGAAATGATGGCAGTTTGCCGATATGGGGTTAACATCTGCATAGTCACATGCTTATGACTCACAGAATGTTGCTTCTCTATGGTAGCCTCATCTGTCTGTCTGACTGTCTGTCTCTTACTTGATGACTCTTCCATTTGATGCTGTATCTATTGTGTCTCCTCAGCTGTTCACAATTTGTTGCTCACTTAATCACATCCTCTTAATTTGATTTATTAGTTTCTTATTTTGTTTTTGAAGGCAGATGCTGAACACTGAAGTTTACATCATTGTCTAGCAAGGCGTCCTGTGGAATTATGTCAGAATGTTGATATTATAGATTGACTGAAGAAATTCCTGGATAAATTACTGATCTTACTAAGTGTCTGTCTCTCCCAATCCTGGAATTGTAAATTCTGTAAAGTAAATAATGTAAGTATCTAATAAAATAAAACTATGTTTAGATATTTTAGTTCTTTTATTTTAGTTTTATTATTTTTTCCAGTGTGTTTCCTCCACTTATTTTCCCCTATAAGAAACTGTTAATATTGCTCTGACTTTGTTGAGTTCTGGTTGATTTATTTATACATATTTTATTTATACGTATTGGAGCCCGATAGTTGTGAATGTCTATTCTATTGTCAAGCTATGAACCTATTAGTTGAATTTATAGGTGTTTTAATCCATGGAAGAAAAGACCATCAATTCTCTATTTTTTAATAATAACTCTATAATTTATCACTATTTATATTATGTTAGTAATTTGTGTGAGAATTTTCTTATTTTTAGAGGTAGATAAGTTGTACCAACATTGCCAAAGAAAATGTATTAATCGGCCATCTTAGATAACAATCTCCTTGTACTTTGAGGTACTGGCATAAATAATTAAGAAATTGATTTTGTGCTCAGTTATATCACATGCTTACTGTCTCTGTTGTTTGAATAATGATTTTTCTACAACACCATATCAAGACACTTTTTGAATAATGATAGGCTATTATTAGTTAGGAATGTCTGAAGCAAAGTATTTCATTCACCATTAATGTAAGCTGTAAACAAATTGTAAGTGATATAAACCATATAGCCTTCAGATGATAGCTTTAATGAACATTGACCATGAAACTCTTATTGCTGTCAGCAATTTCAACTGGTATATATTAAGTTTTCATTAAATAATATATGGTAGCAAAAGGGTGAAGGGAAATGCCAGTCCTTGTTGTTATCTCTATTGTAAAGTTTTTGGTTACGATAACTCAAACTGTTTATATCCAATTTTTTTGAAACTTAGTTTGGGATCTCAGCCAAGTTCATTTTTGTTTTGTAAACTTTTACATGTAAGTTTTTCCCCATATTGGTGAAAGTGTCATTTAAAATTGCCCTATTCTTGTGGTTATAATAACTTGAACAATGTTTATCTGATCCTGTTCAAACTAATTTTGTTAACTGTTAACCTCATTGTTTTAGTTTTGGTCATAAATGACACTTCTTACTAGCATTTACACTATGGTCACTTTTTAGCTCCGCTGTCGACTTTGTCGAGCGGAGCTTATCATATGAGTGATTGTCCGTCGTCGTCCGTGTCAATGTTTTACTTTTTCGACTTCTTCTTGAAAACTACAAGCCTGAATGCTTTGATACTTGGTGTATATGTACCTTGGGTAGACCTCTCTCAGATTTGTTCATTTCATGATGATATCTTCAATTCTCTAATTTTGGTGAATATTTTTGTCATTTTTAGTAAAAAGTGATATTTTCAACTTCTTGTTAAAAAACGCAAGTCCAATTGCTTTGATATTACATATATAGGTACTACATGTGGACCTCTCTCAGATTTGTTCATTTTGTAATGATATCTTTAATTCTCTAATTTTGGTGAATATTTTTGTCATTTTTGGTAAAAAGTGATATTTTTGACTTCTTGTTGAAAACCGCAAGTCCAATTGCTTTGATATTACATATATAGGTACTACATGTAGACCTCTCTCAGATTTGTTCATTTTGTAATTATATCTTCAATTCTCTAATTTTGGTGAATATTTTTGTAATTTTTGGTAAAAAGTGATATTTACGACTTCTTGTTGAAAACCGCAAGTCCAATTGCTTTGATATTACATATATAGGTACTACATGTGGACCTCTCTCAGATTTGTTCATTTTGTAATGATATCTTTAATTCTCTAATTTTGGTGAAGATTTTTGTCATTTTTGGTAAAAAGTGATATTTTCGACTTCTTGTTGAAAACCGCAAGTCCAATTGCTTTGATATTACATATATAGGTACTACATGTGGACCTCTCTCAGATTTGTTTATTTTGTAATGATATCTTTAATTCTCTAATTTTGGTGAATATTTTTGTAATTTTTGGTAAAAAGTGATATTTTCGACTTCTTGTTGAAAACCGCAAGTCCAATTGCTTTGATATTACATATATAGGTACTACATGTGGACCTCTCTCAGATTTGTTCATTTCATGATGATATCTTTAATTCTCTAATTTTGATGAATATTTTTGTAATTTTTGGTAAAAAGTGATATTTTCGACTTCTTGTTGAAAACCGCAAGTCCAATTGCTTTGATATATTATACATATAGGTACTACATGTGGACCTCTCTCAGATTTGTTCATTTTCTAATGATATCTTCTGTTCTTTAATTGCCATGTGCATTGCTAACAGCGGAGCTATCTCAGCCGACAGGCTGCTTGTTCTTTATATAAATATTATTGTATTGTTTTATGCCCAGTATATATCATTATTTATATTGTTTATATGGCCAAAACTGTTTCCACCTAAATTCCAAACTGGTTAAAATCCTGCCACCTGATTTTTAGTAACTCTTACTCTTTGCAGTTTATTCTATGGGGTGCCGTTTGTGCATTTATTTATATAGCGTTTTTTAGGGATTTAAGCTTATTACATGTTGTATATGTATACAATTCTGTGATTTCTCATTATTTATGAATAATGAGATTTCAAATCAATTATATAGAAATCATGAGTGAGGATGTTTGATTTATTTATAAATAAGAAGTTTTGTACTATTATATATAAATAACATCTATATGTACATTTTATTATTTATAAATAATTTTACTTTCATTACTCAAATGTTATTTAATTATGACTTGAGATATGTTATACATATAAAACAAATTATGAAGGTCGAGTTCAATGCTATAAAAATAATTGTTATTGCAGCATTTATTTACAAACTAAGGATCAACGTATTAAATTCTTTATTTATATTTATGTGATTTATATACAAACAATTGTGTTTCGTATATAATCAGAAAAGTGTGTAATATTATTTACATATTATGCAGCAAAGTGCATCATTTATAAATAAATAAATACCATTATATTTAAGTAAGCTTGGTATTTGTAAATAATAATACAGACTTGTAAATAATGAAGCACGAACATCATAGTGTATGAATAATTACAACTCGATAAATATAGCTCCTGCAGCCGTAAACGGTGATGACCCGGGGCATGAGGCTGATGAAAAAGAGTTCGTGCCCCCAACTATGATTCACTGTGACACAACAATCGCTATTTCAGAGCTCAAAATTTCCATATCTATTCGATATTGGTTCAGTCAGTCACCTGGGTCGTTGTACACAGATTTGCTGCGCTTTGGGTTATCACTCATCTCACTCATGATTTCTATATAATTGATTTGAAAACTCATTATTTATAAATAATGAGAAATCACAGAATTGTATACATATAATATACTTAATCCACCCCATATTATTCTTCGTAAATTTTACTATGTGCTGATATTATGATTGTGATACCAGTAATTATTTATTTGAACCTAACTCAAACAATTGCATTTCATTCATATTTAACTTGGATATGTATCAGGCAGTGTCAAATCTCAATTTAGTGTATCTCTATGAATATTGTTTTATAATTCTCTGCCACACTGTTGTTTTGCAGATAGTTGAAACAAGCTAAAAACATAAAATTGGTAAAAATGATATGTGGTTTTTGCTAAAAAAATATTAAAAGTATTCTAAACTTATGTTTTGGGTTCTGTCTATGTGTCAGATGCCATTTCTCAGACATGCCTGGACAAAGTTGGTACAATAATGGCAAAACATACACACATTGATTTGTTTTCCTTTCTGTTGACCTTTCACCAACCTTTGACTTTGACATATGAGTGATTGTCTGTTGTCCGTGTCAACTTTTTACATTTTCAACTTCTTCTTGAAAACTACAATTGTTATTGCTTTGATACCTTGTGTATTTGCACCTCGAGCAGATTTCATAGATTTGTTCATTTCGTGATGATATCTTCAATTCTCTAATTTTGGTGAATATTTTTGTCATTTTTGGTAAAAGTGATATTTTAGACATCTTGTTGAAAACAGCAAGTCGGACTGCTTTAATACCATACGTATTGTTCATTTCCAAGTGATATATTCAGTTCTTTAATTGAAATGTTTTTTGCTAACAGCGGAACTATCTCACCCGACAGGCTGCTTGTTTGTTCTAAAAATCAACATTTAAACACTAACAAGACATGAATGTCACAGTCCCTGTTATTTGATTATAAAATAGTACAAGGAACATCTGCAAACAGGTGAATAAATATGTACTCTTTGTGGTTACAACTCATCATAAAATGATTTCCCATAATCTAGTTTTGTACTGACAACTAAAAACATGTTCAGAAACTACTAAGTGCAACAAAACTATTTGTCATACATGTATACTTGCTCAAGAAACTGCATTCATAAATCTGAGTGAACCTTGATGTACATGACTTCTTTGTTAATTAAGGTCTTAGTATATTAAAAAGACCTGGGTCAAATCAAAGATCAAATAACTGCATTGTTTTAATTTGCATATTTTTGGGAGGGGGTGGTCATTATTGCCAAAGGCACATCTACTCGTGCCAAGGTGTAATCATACCAAATATGAATGAAATCGACACCATGGTGGTGGAGATAGCAGCAAATAACTGCATTGATCTAATTTGCATATTTTCGGGAGGGCGTGGCCATTACCGTCAGAAGCACATACTCGTGTCAAGGTGCAATCCTACCAAATATTAACAAAATCGGCTCAATGGTTGCTGAGATCAAAGGAAATAACTGGATTTAGCTATTTGCATATTTTTTGGGTAGGGTGTGGTCATATTAATAATAACCTAAAAGATGACTTCCGATAATAAGGAAGCTATTTTGAAATTGGGTTCTGAGAAATGGGAAATTGGTTCTGAGGTTCTGAGTTATGAAAAGTATACACTACCGATCGAATACATTTGGTAAAACTTGTGAATCAGAAATCAAGAATTCATGAATCTGAATTTAACAGAATCAGTTATTCTGAGCATGCTCAGTTGCTCTGTCAGTGTAGTAGAGAGAGGTAATTTTGGATAAAAAACCTTGAAAAGGACCTACTTAGGATTTTCAGATTTGGAAAAAAAATGTATGTGCCTATGTAACACATACTTGTTCATCAACCTACCAAGTTTCATTGACATCTCTGAGAAAATGTGAGAGATAACTTGCAGCAACTTGAAAATGAGAAAGAAAGTAAAACTAGTACTGCCCTCCTAAATATTGGTGCTTAGTATGAGCATGGAACTTGATGACTTACTGATGTATGTCAAATAGTTTAGTGATTTCCTTTAAAATAGCCAACTGGCAGGCATGTTTTTAGCTTCGCTGTCGACTTTGTCTAGCGGAGCTTACCGGTATCATATGAGTGATTGTCCGTCGTCGTCCGTGTCAATGTTTTACTTTTTCAACTTCTTCTTGAAAACTACAAGCCTGAATGCTTTGATACTTGGTGTATATGTACCTTGGGTTGACCTCTCTCAGATTTGTTCATTTCATGATATCTTCAATTCTCTAATTTTGGTGAATATTTTTGTAATTTTTGGTAAAAAGTGATATTTACGACTTCTTGTTAAAAACCGCAAGTGAAATTGCTTTGATATTACATATAGCTGTAGCTGCTTGTTATATAACCTGCACAACAGTAATCAATATTTTTCCTTGCTAGAATGATGTGTAACTTTATACGGGAATCCTGATAAAGTTCACAACTGGCGATTTAGCAGTATTAGGGATTGTCAACTTCCCGTGAATTTGATTACCTAACATGTTTAGGTTCATGCGCTGCAAGTTGCAGAGCACTTACCTAAGTGCCCCCCCCCCCAGCAAATAATTAAGCCAAGGCGGTTTCGATATTGAAATCAAGAAACTCTCTGATTTGACACAATCTGGGAAGTTTGAATTATTAAATGAAGTACAGGACGATGAAGCTAAAATATCCAAGAACCAACACATACCAAAACTCTCAAAAGTGAATATTCATGGTGTATATTAATTCTAATCGGACTGGAAGTGGGAATTTGTAAGTACTGTAAATAACATATTGGCGATCTGCTCCGCAAGGATTTCCTTTAAAATCACTTTTTGCGATCCGCTCCGCTAGGATTGGCCTTATAATCACTTTTGTAGGTTTGTATGTGTGCGTCTGTGTGTGTGATTTCCAGTGTTTTCACATATTATTTCTAATCTGTGATTTTTTTGG
Source organism: Saccoglossus kowalevskii (assembly GCF_978046115.1). Classification (NCBI taxonomy): domain Eukaryota; kingdom Metazoa; phylum Hemichordata; class Enteropneusta; family Harrimaniidae; genus Saccoglossus; species Saccoglossus kowalevskii. The sequence continues at coordinate 481,459 of NC_140661.1, forward strand.
CTTGGCCAATTTCGCTCAAAATTGGCGGGTAGGCCACACCTTCACTTTAGTTATTGGAAAAAATCTGGAAAAAAAATTGGACCACCGTTGCCATAGCAACAGCCAAAAAAAATTTTTTTATTAGCTTCGCGCCAAATGCATCTCCTACAAATTTGGGATAAAACACCCTTGACATAGCTCATTCTACTCAGCTTGAGTGTGGGCACAAAGTTACGATTTGAATTTATTTTCATTACCGTGAAATTTGACCCCAAAAGCACGGAGTTCAGGCAAAAATATACTGTTTGTTTTTCTTATGTCTATTTTCATTACCGAGAAAATTTACCTAAAAGTGGAGGTAATTTTTCATCAGCAACAACTCTTAACTCCTCTGTGATTCTTTTGGCTTGGCTGATCTTGTTCAAACTTTACAGGTAGGTCGTACCGTCACTAATTGGAAAAAAATCCTGGCCCGCCACTGTTATTGCAACAGTCAAAAACTGAATACTTTCGACCCAAATTTATTACCTCCTACCAGTTTTGTAATTATAGCCGTGTTCAAATGATCATGCTTTTTATTTTGGCTACGTTGCACACTGGTAAGAGATCACTGGCGTCGACATTGTTACACTGTATCAATGTAATCCCAACGCAACTTTGAACTTTGAATGAACTGTAAATGCTGCCTTCAATCTAGAAAATACTACCGCAAAACGGTTGGAAATAATAAATTTAACAGCAAAATCTGTCCTAGCAATAAAATATAGTGACTAAGTGGCGAACTTCGTATATGGTGCCCCTGTGCCTACCGTGGCGCCGTGAGCGGAGCCAATCACAACCAGCCTATTAGCTTGTTTTAGTATAAGCTAGTAAGAACTTGTCAATAATTCAGTAATGGAATACTGTGCAATGACGCTATTTTCAGGGCCTAACTGATTCAGACTCCTATATTGACTATGTCCTGGGCTGTTTACTAGTACCAACCTACTAGTTAGTGTCTGACTGTTATATACAGCCCAGAACACGTCAGAATAGTAAAAAAAAAATCAGCTAATGTCAGTTGCCCGTGCCATGAGAGCCAGCCACAGAACCAAAACAATCTGTCAGCCTTCGCCGCCCACAGCATCGATATGATTTTATATTGCATAGAAATGAACACTAAATGCAGCTATCCCAGTCAGCAATTGAATCATAAATCTTAATGGTCCGTAAGTGAATGTTGTCAAGTTCGAGAGTGTGTTTTAACGTACAGCAACGTGAACATTATTGCTACAATTTTGGGCTTGAACATGTTCTATATTCACCCAAAACAACAACAACAACGAACCTAAAACAAAAGTAACCATCCGATCTAAATGACCTGCGTCTATGAAATTCGAGCCTTACCTGTATCTCGCTTGCGTTGTTCTACTTTCGCAGCCTAATCGCAGGTTTTTCGAAAAACGTCAAAAAAACACAAGAATTAGTAGAAATGTTCCTGTTTTGGGCGGATTATTGATAGAGAATGTCTTTATTACAAAAATGCTGAAAAACCGTAGGTTTTTGCCTTAGTTATATTTTTATTGGCGAAAAACTGCGAACTCGGCAAATTTGGCTGCACAACTTCCCTTTATCATATACACCCAGCGACACCGATGCCAGCTGACTGTGTACAAAACTGGTAGGTGGTAATACATTTGGGGCGAAAGTATTCAAAAATCAGTTTTTGGATGTTGCAGTGGCAGTGGTGGGCCAGGATTTTTTTCCAATTAGTGACGGCACGACCTACCTTTGAAGTATGAACAAAATCAGCCAAGCCAAAAAAATCACAAAAGAGTTAAAAAGCAATTCTTGGTGAACTGTAACCCTAACTTTGGGGTCAAATTTCTCGGTAATGAAAAAAAGATATCAAAAATTCAAATAGTAACTTTGTGCCCACACTCAAGCTGAGTAGAATGAGCTATGTCTGAAGTGTTTTATCCCAAATTTGTAGGAGGAGATACATTTGGCGCGAAGCTATCCAAAAATCAGTTTTTTGGCTGTTTAATGCTAATAAATATATATAATAAATATCAGACACAAGTTTCCATGTTGTTCCTTTTCTTGTCCTCCTCTTGCTTTCTCAAGCTACAATGTTTAACAACTCAACAAGTAGATATGGCTGCAATATTAATTTCAATGTTTAACTAGCATAGTGTTTAACATTCTCTGCATTTTACAGAGTACCTCATTATTTTTTATAGTTCTATTGTTTGACTGGGAATGTTGACATTATAAACAGACCATAACTTTTTATGTGATCTGTTTTAAATCCTGTTTGAAATATCATACTTCAGGATTTTGGTTCGTTATGTGTTGTCTCAAGGGTTGTGCTTAGCCTTACCCTTATGTTACATGTCCTACTTTATCATGGATTAATTTATAAATCATATTATCTCAAACATTAGAAATATGTTGTATTTCTTTTTATTTATTTTTAAACTGTTCATACCTCAATCTAATTGAGAGTTGACACTTTTTTTTCCAAAAAAAAGCAAACTTTGAAAAGTTTTTTTTTAATGTTCAAGCATGGCCATATGTACAATGCATGTTGGTAGACACAAATTTAGTAATTTAAAGTAAATGGCATTTTTTTTCACAATATATATCAATTATCAAGTATTATATAAATAATTTTTACAGCAAACACATTTTTTGTAATTTGTTTGATAATTTTGGAAAATGCACATAATGTTCTATTGCAGTATAGGGGTTGATTTTCATGTTTGAAAATTGATAGTCATTGTCCTCAATTATTTGAGTCATTTTTTTAGTCAGATATTTTATTTGTATTTTTTGTGTATATATTATATATAACATTATCAGATTCCAAAGTGATTTAGAACTTGTTCTTCAATGATTCGGTATTATTTGTTTATTCTAATTTTTCTTCATAAAATTGTTATATTTATTTTTAATTTACAAAATATTTATAGCTGAAAATAAGCTGAGTGAGATATAATCACAGAGTGGTTAAAGAGAAAATAACAAAATTCTAATACAGTTATAGAACTCCCCTTTTTTGCCTCTTTGTTTCATGTTATGTGTTCTAAAGATAGCCCAGGCTGGGCCATTGCAGGCAAATGGAATGTGTATGCAGAGTGAAGTCACACATGTGGTATGTGTATTATGATTAAACCCTTATAATAGACCATGGATTGAAATATATTGTGCATTAAAAGTACATTTTAGAGTAAAAATTTACTTTAATACATTTTTTTCTCATTCTTAGTCCTTGATTATTAAGTCCAATAAGGCGGACTATTATTTTTTTCTGTTCCCTGTGATGCTGTGTCAGGGTAACTCCAACTTGGAAATGTTCCATTAAAACTTGGCACAAAGATAATTTATATGAGGTCCCATTACATATGATAAAATTTTGTTTCCATCTTTTAGTACTCAATGTGTTCACACTGTTCTGCATTGATTCTGGCCACTTCAGTTTTGGTTATGTTCAAAATTAAGTTGTAACATTATTTGAGAAGCAGTACACAGATTGTGAATGGAGTCTTTTCTAATATTGTGGTCAGATTGAAAAAGTAAGTGGAAAAATTCATCATACTGTGTATTTTATGGTAGTACCGGTATATGATTGTTGTTCATAGCTAGTTTTGAAAAGTAGTCATTGTCAGTTAGTTTGCTATGTCATTTTACCCTGTATACTGCATATATTATGTGTAATTTGTAATTAGGCATTGGATTGTATCTATTATTATTTATAGACAGAATGGTCGTTTTGTGCACGTTTTCGACACGACTTATCAGCCACCTCAAGTGCCAAATCCATGAAATAAACAACCAATGTCAATAGAGTAGCCTAGGTGTTAAAAATGGATTAAGTACTGGCAAACCAACTTCTGCATAGGTATGTCTCTAAACGCTTGCTTCTTGGTTGATTTAGTCATCTTTTTTGAACTCAGAAGCCCACAAAACCTAATATTACATGTGAGAACGAAACAAATCCGTCGAGATTTCACGTTTTCGCGTGAAAGGGATGCTGGCTGTTCTCTCTCTGGATTCCCTCTCCGCGCAGTGTTCTCCCCAGGCCTTTCAAGCACCGCGGGCCCGCGTCGCTTGCACGAATAGCCGCGTCGCTTTCGTTTCGCACGCGATTCTTGAAACCCTGTCCGCGATGCTTAAGTTGTTGTATTGTTTACAAGTGTCAGCCTCATCTTGCACATCTTTAAAACAATAACATGTATTGATCGAAGGGTAATCCTGTCTTTGTTAGCCTTACAAAAACAGTGATAAAACGGAAGTCTACAGGAAGTCTGTCAAGGGGATCGGGGCCTGCAAAGTAATAATTTGTCCATTGCGTCGGGAAGATCTACCCCGATTTGCTGCACTGCGGTAAATTGCGGTTTTTACTACTCCATCGCTGATGACAAAATTACCAAGAATTAAAAAAAAACAAGTGAAATTAAGTCACATTGGAAAAAAATCGTAAATAAATGGAAGCAAAAATTATTCAACTGCAGACGAGAAGGCCGAAGAAAAAACGAACCCTGACCTCTAGAAATACCTCATGCATCGAGTGCCTCATTACCGAGGAACGCCACTGAAGTGACGTAACGCATGGTGACATCGAGACCAATGCATGCTGGGTTACAAGGGGGATTCCGATCGAGGTAACAAAGATGGCGGCGCTGAGTGCATGTTTTTCCGCGATGTTTAAAAACAACATCTCATTGGCGATTTTGATGTAATTTCTAAGATAATCGTCAATGAATCGTTTTAATTAACAAAACATTCTAAATTTGTGTATTTTTAAACCAAAAAGTCAGGGACAGATGATCGCAACAGCAGCAGAGAATACCCGTGGTGATCGTAGTGTTACGCATAAGGTATAATTATGAATGGAAAATCACTGACATGAGTTTTGAAATGCCGTTGTAGAAAATAAATTTCATTATTGATTTATTAATTTCTAAGTCACATTCCGATAACCCGCAATCTGGCAGACTTTACAAATTTAACCAAAAAATGTTTTTCCCCACGTCATATGAACTGACAGTGACATGGGCATTAAAACTGAATGTACTTGTTGTACACAAAATAATGATGAACCAGTTACCTCCATGGATAACAATATAATCATAACAATACATTTTTTGCTATTCTCTTTCAAACTGTTGACTTGATGCACACTTAATATACAATCAAGTGATATAAAATATATGAGCTATAAATAATATCTCTTCTTTATTGTACTTAATGTATCACAATGTTTGTTGGATAAACAAATTATTATGCAAATTAGATGCATTGTTATGCAAATCACCCGCGACGCTTGGCATGGAGTCTGGGGAGAACACTGCCGCGTATACTAGTACTGGTACTACCATGGATGAGTACCTTCCATGGTACTACCAACTCTAACCATGTTCCCATTTGGTGACGCATGTCAAGCTATAAATGGGCATCAATACTCATTTCGCCCAATATTTCGCTTTTTACCTTGCCCGTACCATCAAAGATGGAAGGGAAAGGTATATTAAGGGAAAAATTTTGTCCGGCGTTGTCGTCGTCGTTGTTGTTGTCGTCGTCGTTAATAATTGTTATTGTGTTCATAATAACTTTACTAATTCTATTCCAAACTTTATCAAACTTGGTCACCTTATTCATCAGTATAAAGTCTTCCCTGAGTTTGAACAACAGATATCCTGTATGAAAATATCATGCAAAAATTGAGAAAATCTGATAAAATATTTTGACTGTTTCTACTTGACTGATCACTGGTGATACACATCAAAGGTCACTGATCTCAGTGGAAATATGCATTGTTGTATGTGTTCAATGAAGCAAATGATTTATCTTGTAATAATATCCTTGGTAATGTATCTCAGAATCCCATACTGGGTTTCAAAACCAACTCATGGAGAGATTGCACAGTCTGATACACATTTGCAAACCTACCAATAAAATCTTTACAGAAAACAAGATGTCAGAAAATCAATATAAGCACTGCTATGAACTGGGTGCCAAACTTTGATCAAGATCTGAAGCTAATAGAAAATCTGTTTAGTCAAAAGTTATCAAATCAAAAACAATACATAAAAAATACATATTAAAAGCAAAACATTTCATCCACATTTTAAAAAGAAAATTATTCTAAAATATATGTATTCTGTATTTGACAAACAGTTCATTCGACAAATGAAAACTCACAGGAATATGTTTCAGCTATTAGAACAGAATGATAGAGTTTTTATAATACTAGTTTAAAAACACACTTCAGAGATTGCAGTGTTTGAAGATGTAGTTTCTCAGGAGGCAACAGTACTGTTGACTTCTCCCTCCACTGGACACCAACTATTTAAGTTGATTTGCATACAAAGCAGAGCTTGCAACATGATAGCTATTCATAAAGGGTGTTTTTTTTTTACTTTTCATATAATAAAGTAGTCACACAATGGGGCAGTTCATATTTGTCTCAGTGAATCATTCATTTTTGACAGACACCTGTACAAAATACTTGAACTAAAGCCAGCTAAATTTTTCTGTTATCTTGCATGTTTTATGAATCTATTCACATCTAAATGCAGCACTTTTTTTTTGCAATGAGACATTTGTTTTTATTCTAAATATCTCAATTACTTTCAATAAAACTGGAAATTATGTTCCTTAAAATAATTAAACAAATAAGGCACCAATGTTTTTGTAAGATATTTACATCTTTTAAGGACATTTGGTAGACTGATTCCCCACTGTTGGTTCAACCCCAAAACTTGTTTGTATTCAAAATTAATTATGACAATGCATATTTATATTGAAACAAACTATGATAAAGGGAATTATATTATATAACAAAGGGCAAGGTCACCAGAGTTCAACTATGTTATAACATTTTAATCAACAGCACATCGCTTAATTTCCGACCAGAAAAACGACCATGTTTTTATCCTTTTTTTTTCTCACTCGCTTATTAAAAACACTGACCGCTTGTTCAAACACTGAACACTGGCACATGAGTTGTCGCAATGATTGTTTAAGTGCTAAAGTTTGAGGATTCAACGAGTATTAACCATTATTTAATTTCGAACGACACTTCCAAACCACCATACTTTGTTTCGTTCGCGAACGTAACTTGAACTATGACCTCTTGTTATGTGAACGTTCCACAACAAGCTGATAGAGCGGGACTGTGTTCAGGGCTGCTACCTCGTTTCAACAATATGATTATCGAGACAATTACGTGATACAGGCAATGCTAACTCCTTAGGGCAGAGAGCAGAGACAACCAGGAACATATTGATGCCACGGCCATGTATTTAAAATGCGAGAATGCAGACGGGCGATATTTCTGGGTTCGCGCGCTCGAAAAATTAAGCGGAAATTATTCAACATGCGGTTGCATAAGCGAGTAAAAATAATGATCGAAACACAGAAACGAGCATGAGGTTGGGTAAAATTAGTGCTGTACATTCAGGTCCTTTGTAAAAATACGATTGGCCAAGATCTATATCATTCTGAAGCATGTCAGAGACAGACAAAATGCAGTTTTAAATATTGACACTGTTCGTATTTTTTAAATGAGTCAACAAATAAATAAATTGTATGCTGCTTAAGCGATGATCGATCGAAACAGACTCATTTTGCAAGTTTTAACGGCTACGTTCTGCTGAAGATATAAGACTTCACTTTCGGAGTTATTACCGAAGATAATGTACGACAGCAAAAAAAAACAAAACATTTGGTTATGTGAAATAGATTAGCATTCATGTAGGTCCAATCAGTACTGTTGTATCGTCTATATCGTCAACCGAACGTTACTATCCGGACCTGCTCGTCGATTGTTATTGCAAATGTAATTTCTTTCTCCCTGGTCAATGAATCCAGAATCAATTGGATATAGGTGCTTTATTTTAGAATGATTTTCATTTGGTTTCACGTTATAGTTAATCTGATTTATCATATAGCATTACAAACAGGAAGTCCTTGGCATGGGTCACAATACTAGTATACCCCAGACCACTCGTTTTGATGAATGGTCTGGGTGTGGCTTGTGGGTAAGAATAGAAAATGAATTTCAGTGAGGTTGTGATTATTTGAGAACGGATTTTTACTATTGAAATGGAATTATCACGTCTAGGGGTGAATTGTTAATAGGTGAAGTGATGTTAAAAACATAAGTAGTTCATCTTCTTGCGTACACCGCAACAACAAAGGTTTATTTTCTAACACAACTCCAGTCAAGAGGGTGGCGTTTGGACGTAACCCCGGAGTTAAACCATAGGCGATTCTATTGTAGCAGGGTAGGCTGGAAAAAAGTTAAGCTGATTTAAACTAACCGTAAACATAAACTAAATGTTTATTTAGATTTTTCGTTAAGGTAGAGATGCAGTTACAGGTATTTTAATTAGTTAATTAGGCAAGCAAGATGACCTCCCTTGTCCACAAAACTATATATTTTTGGAGACCTTATTGTATGAATTTTAAAATTTTGTAAGTATTTTTTTAGCTCCGCTGTCGACTTTGTCGAGCGGAGCTTATCATATGAGTGATTGTCCGTCGTCGTCGTCCGTGTCAATGTTTTACTTTTTCGACTTCTTGAAAACTACAAGCCTGAATGCTTTGATACTTGGTGTATATGTACCTTGGGTAGACCTCTCTTAGGTTTGTTCATTTCATGTTGATATCTTCAATTCTCTAATTTTGGTGAATATTTTTGTCATTTTTGGTAAAAAGTGATATTTTCGACTTCTTGTTAAAAACCGCAAGTTCAATTGCTTTGATATTACATATATAGATACTACATGTAGACCTTTCTCAGATTTGTTCATTTTGTGATGATATCTTCAGTTCTCTAATTTTGGTGAATATTTTTTTTGTCATTTTTGGTAAAAAGTGATATTTTCGACTTCTTGTTGAAAACTGTAAGTCCGATTGCTTTGATATTACATATATAGGTACTACATGTGGACCTCTCTCAGATTTGTTTGTTTTGTGATGATATCTTCAATTCTCTATTTATTTTGGTGAATATTTTTGTAATTTTTGGTAAAAAGTGATATTTTCGACTTCTTGTTAAAAACTGTAAGTCCGATTGCTTTGATACTATTCATATTGTTCATTTTCTAATGATGTCTTCAGTTCTTTAATTGAAATGTGCATTGCTAACAGCGGAGCTATCTCAGCCGATAGGCTGCTTGTTTTTAGCTCCGCTGTCGACTTTGTCGAGCGGAGCTTATCATATGAGTGATTGTCCGTCGTCGTCGTCCGTCGTCGGTGTCAATGTTTTACTTTTTCGACTTCTTCTTGAAAACTACAAGCCTGAATGCTTTGATACTTGGTGTATATGTACCTTGGGTAGACCTCTCTGAGGTTTGTTCATTTCATCTTGATATCTTCAATTCTCTAATTTTGGTGAATATTTTTGTCATTTTTGGTAAAAAGTGATATTTTCGACTTCTTGTTAAAAACCGCAAGTCCAATTGCTTTGATACTACATATATAGGTACTACATGTGGACCTCTCTCAGATTTGTTCATTTTGTGATGATATCTTCAATTCTCTAATTTTGGTGAATATTTTTGTCATTTTTGGTAAAAAGTGATATTTTCGACTTCTTGTTAAAAACTGCAAGTCCAATTGCTTTGATACTACATATGTAGGTACTACATGTGGACCTCTCTCTGATTTGTTCATTTCGTGATGATATCTTCAATTCTCTAATGTTGGTGAATATTTTTGTCATTTTTGGTAAAAAGTGATATTTTCGACTTCTTCTTAAAAACCAAAAGTTCAATTGCTTTGATATTACATATATAGATACTACATGTAGACCTTTCTCAGATTTGTTTATTTCGTGATGATATCTTTAATTCTCTAATTTTGGTGAATATTTTTGTCATTTTTGGTAAAAAGTGATATTTTCAACTTCTTCTTAAAAACCAAAAGTTCAATTGCTTTGATATTACATATATAGATACTACATGTAGACCTTTCTCAGATTTGTTCATTTCGTGATGATATCTTCAATTCTCTAATTTTGGTGAATATTTTTGTCATTTTTGGTAGAAAGTGATATTTTCGACTTCTTGTTAAAAACTGTAAGTCCGATTGCTTTGATACTATACATATTGTTCATTTTCTAATGATGTCTTCAGTTCTTTAATTGAAATGTGCATTGCTAACAGCGGAGCTATCTCAGCCGATAGGCTGCTTGTTTATGGACACTGTAAACCATAGACAATATAGTAGGAAGGACAAGCAACTCCAGCAATTCTATTGTAGCAGGGTAGGCTGGAAAAAAGTTAAGCTGATTTAAACTAACCGTTAACATAAACTAAATGTTTATTTTGATTTCTCGTTAAGGTAGAGATGCAGTTTACCTGACAGGTATTTTAATTAGTTAATTAGGCAAGCAAGATGACCTCCCTTGTCCACAAAACTATATATTTTTGGAAAGCTATTGTATGAATTTAAACATTTAAAAAGTTTTTTTTTTTATGGACACTGTAGTTTGAAATATGCACAAAAATGTGTATTTTTGGTCAAAAGTGATTTAAAAAAAATTAGCTTCTAAAATATGCTTCTGTTTCCTGTCAAAATTGGTTTACGGGTACATCTGTTTACTATGAAGAAAGTGCCGTCTTGAAAACTCTGTTTTTAGGCGACGAGAGTCGTGAACTCTCACGAATGCGGTATTCTATATGATCACGAGTTCCCGTGTGTAGATGATTTGCTCGATGTTTTTTTTCGGATTTTGATGACGGTGGAAATGATAGTGCAGAAGATCCAAACGCAGTAGACACAGCAATTCATGTTAACAACTCTGTGTGTGTGATTCAGAGCCCGGGCATCAACATCGAAAATAGCGAAGATTTTCGTTTTCTTGATCGTCACGTAAAAGAAACCCTTTGAAACGCTAACAAAAAAACGAAAATAGTGAAAATAGAATAATAAAGACAATCGTGCCTCATTTATACACAAGTATTCGAGTTATTTTGTTGAAATTATTAATAAAAACAAGGTATAGCGTAGGTAGACGTGTATTCAGACTGAAGGACTGGTCGTGTAGTCAAGACGTGAAAACGGAAGACGGAATGAAAGTCTATTTAAAAAAATGCGAGACAGAGAACAACAAAAAACAAGCGTAGTCGGTGAAAATAACAAAATTTGAAGTTTCATGCATTATAAAAACTAAAATTTGAGTATTTTGTCGAAAATGGGGTACAACCTTAGACATGAATTCCGGTTGAAAGAGTGTGAGCTATAGTCAAGATGGTGACAGACGGGAGAACATACAGATTCAAAGTCTGTTTGAAAAAAAATGCGTGGCAGAGAACAATAAAAAAACGAGCATAGTCGGTAAACAATAACATAATAAGATGATTCATGCATCATGAAAACAAAAATATTCAAATATTTTGTAGAAAAAGTGGTATAAACTGAATATAGCATGTATGGAAACATTACTGCCGTCTGAAACTAACTTATAATTTTATTCAATTAGACAGGAACATATATATTAAAAGTAATATTTACATCTGATAACTATTGTGTGTTCGAAAAATGTGTATTGCGGAAAGAAAACGACTCGTTTGGGGAAAGATACTTGTAGTTCGATACGAAAGTAGTGACATCGCATCAAAGTAAATAACACGTCATTGTTTACTTGCTCATTATAATATTCCAGCCCAGCTTGCGTTGGGCATACGGCGTTTGACTTTGGTGTTACCATGGAGGTAATAATCTTATTACATCCATGGTGTTACTATACTACTATACTGTCTATGGTTAAACAGGGCCCAAAATGATAGGGAGTAAAACACGGAAGTGGAAGAGCTGTCCATGCATTGACCAATCACACAAGAGCTCACAAACACCAAAGAAATATTTGTTGTTGTACTTAACAAAGGGATTTGGCACTAAAAACAATGGAACGTTTATAGGCTTAACGTTGGATTTAGATCGTGTTATAATCCAAATCCCCTACTAAGACTTGTAAGCACAAATTTTCATATGCTGTACAAAATACTTGGACAAAAGCCAGCTAAGATTTTCTGCTATCTTGCATGTTTTATGAATCTATTCACATCTAAATGCAGCACTTTTTTTTTGCGATGAGGCATTTGTTTTTATACTAAAAAATCTGAATTACTTTGAATAAAGCTTGAAATTATGTCCCTTAAAATAATTAAACAAATTAGGCACCAATGTTTTTGTAAGATATTTACATCTATTGAGGACATTCACTGTTGGTTCAACCTCAAAACTTGTTTGTATTCAAAATTAATTATGACAATGTATGTTTATATTGAAACAAACTATGATAAAGGGAATAATATTATATAGCAAAGGGCAAGGTCACCAGAGTTCAACTATGTTTTCATATTTTTGTTGGGCTCTTTAAAGTAGTCTCAACTTCATGTTTTCTTTGTAGGATTTTTAGCTCCACTGTCGACTTTGACGAGCGGAGCTTATCATATGAGTGATTGTCCGTAGTCGTCCGTGTCAATGTTTTACTTTTTCGACTTCTTCTTGATAACTACAAGCCTGAATGCTTTGATACTTGGTGTATATGTACCTTGGGTAGACCTCTCTTAGGTTTGTTCATTTCATGATGATATCTTCTCAAATTTTTATGAATATTTTTGTAATTTTGCAATTCCAATTGCTTTGATATTACATATATAGGTACTACATGTGGACCTCTCCCAGATTTGTTCATTTTGTAATGATATCTTCAATTCTCTGATTTTGGTGAATAATTTTGTCATTTTTGGTAAAAAGTGATATTTTCAACTTCTTGTTAAAAACCACAAGTCCAATTGCTTTGATATTACATATATGGGTACTACATGTGGACTTCTCTCAGATTTGTTCATTTTGTAATGATATCTTTAATTCTCTAATTTTGGTGAATATTGTTGTCATTTTTGGTAAAAAGTGATATTTTCGTCTTCTTGTTAAAAACGACAAATCCAATTGCTTTGATATATTACATATATAGGTAACTACATGTGGACCACTCTCAAATTTGTTCATTTCATGATGATATCTTCAATTCTCTAATTTTGATCAATATCTTTGTCATTTTTGGTAAAAAGAGATATTTTCTTCTTGTTAAAAACCACAATCATTTATGGTGAAAAATGATATTTTTAGCTCCGCTGTCGACTTTGTCGAGCGGAGCTTATCATATGAGTGATTGTCCGTCGTCGTCGTCCGTCGTCGTCGTCCGTGTCAATGTTTTACTTTTTCGACTTCTTCTTGAAAACTACAAGCCTGAATGCTTTGATACTTGGTGTATATGTACCTTGGGTAGACCTCTCTCAGATTTGTTCATTTCATGATGATATCTTCAATTCTCTAATTTTGGTGAATATTTTTGTCATTTTTAGTAAAAAGTGATATTTTCAACTTCTTGTTGAAAACCGCAAGTCCAATTGCTTTGATATTACATATATAGGTACTACATGTGGACCTCTCTCAGATTTGTTCATTTTGTAATGATATCTTTAATTCTCTAATTTTGGTGAATATTTTTGTCATTTTTGGTAAAAAGTGATATTTTCGACTTCTTGTTGAAAACCGCAAGTCCAATTGCTTTGATATTACATATATAGGTACTACATGTGGACTTCTCTCAGATTTGTTTATTTTGTAATGATATCTTTAATTCTCTAATTTTGGTGAATATTTTTGTCATTTTTGGTAAAAAGTGATATTTTCGACTTCTTGTTGAAAACCGCAAGTCCAATTGCTTTGATATTACATATATAGGTACTACATGTGGACCTCTCTTAGATTTGTTCATTTTGTAATGATATCTTTAATTCTCTAATTTTGGTGAATATTTTTTTAATTTTTGGTAAAAAGTGATATTTTCGACTTCTTGTTGAAAACCGCAAGTCCAATTGCTTTGATATTACATATATAGGTACTACATGTGGACCTCTCTCAGATTTGTTTATTTTGTAATGATATCTTTAATTCTCTAATTTTGGTGAATATTTTTGTCATTTTTGGTAAAAAGTGATATTTTCGACTTCTTGTTGAAAACCGCAAGTCCAATTGCTTTGATATTACATATATAGGTACTACATGTGGACCTCTCTCAGATTTGTTTATTTTGTAATGATATCTTTAATTCTCTAATTTTGGTGAATATTTTTGTAATTTTTGGTGAAAAGTGATATTTTCGACTTCTTGTTGAAAACCGCAAGTCCAATTGCTTTGATATTACATATATAGGTACTACATGTGGACCTTTCTCAGATTTGTTCATTTCATGATGATATCTTTAATTCTCTAATTTTGATGAATATTTTTGTAATTTTTGGTGAAAAGTGATATTTTCGACTTCTTGTTGAAAACCGCAAGTCCAATTGCTTTGATATTACATATATAGGTACTACATGTGGACCTTTCTCAGATTTGTTCATTTCATGATGATATCTTTAATTCTCTAATTTTGATGAATATTTTTGTAATTTTTGGTAAAAAGTGATATTTTCGACTTCTTGTTGAACACCGCAAGTCCAATTGCTTTGATATATTATACATATAGGTACTACATGTGGACCTCTCTCAGATTTGTTCATTTTCTAATGATATCTTCTGTTCTTTAATTGCCATGTGCATTGCTAACAGCGGAGCTATCTCAGCCGACAGGCTGCTTGTTTAATTCTTGTTGAAAACAGCAAGTCCCATTGCATTGATACTATGCATATTGTTCATTTTCTAATGATATCTTCTGTTCTTTAATTAGTCCCCGTTTGGACGAAATCCGAAAATGGGGACTTATAATTCGGTCTCTGTCCGTCCGTGCGTCCGTGTGTCTGTGAGTCTGTGCATCCGTGCGTCCGTCCGGAGTCATATCTCAGAATCCCTTGGACCGATTCTGTTCATTCTTTGCATGTGCCTAGTACTTTATGTGGGACATATGCACATGCAGTGGTTTAGCGATTCCATTCAAAATGGCCGACTGGCAGCCATCTTGTTTTTTGAAAATGTTGTATTTTAGACATGCTTTGTCAGTTTTCATTCAAATTTGGTACATAGATTAAACATGTTAGGATACATGTCCATTACGATTTATTTCACAATTGGATCAAAGATGGCCAACTGGCAGCCATCTTGTTTTTTGAAAATGTTGTATTTTGAACATGCTTTGTCAGTTTTCATTCAAATTTAGTACATAGATCATACATGTTAGGATACATGTCCCCGACCGTCTGTGAGTTCCTGAGTCTGTCCGTCCGTCCGTGTGTCCGTCCGTCCCTCAATCTGTCCAAGAGTCATATTTCAGAATCCTGTGGACCGATTCCGTTCATTCTTTGCATGTGCCTAGTACCTTATGTGGGACATATGCACATGCAGTGGTTTAGCAATTTGATTCAAAATGGCAGACTGGCAGCAATCTTGTTTTTTGAAAATGTTGTATTTTGGACATGCTTTGTCAGTTGTCATTCAAACTTGGTACATAGATTATACATATTAGGATACATGTCCATGAAGATTTATTTCGCAATTGGATCAAAGATGGTTGACTGGCAGGCATCTTGTTTTGTTTTTTTATGCGGTATCTCTGTCAGTTTTCATTCAAATTTGGCACATACATGTACTTTATACATGTTAGGATGCATGTCCATGACAATTTGTTTCAAAATCTGGTCAAGGATGGCCGATTGACAGCCATCTGACTTTTTGGCCTTACTACTATATTTCTACAATTTATGTACCATTTTCATTCGTATTTGGCACATACATCATACATATCAGTGTGTTTCATAATCAGATCAAAGATGGCCGAATAACGGCTGTTTTTATTTTGGACATATTACCTTGCCCGGAAAACGTGTTTTGATGTAAATAAACAATCTGTTGTATATGCCACTTGGAACTCAAGTTTCAAGGACACGCTCGCGACAACCCCTCTACTTTAATATGACGAGCACAAAGAGAACTTAACGGGGACTGTGTCATTTTCAATGACTTGTGTTTTTGAACACTTTATTCTGGATATGTGTTTGTATCACAAGGTGTCACTAATTATTGACCTCCCTAGCTTCATTCAATTTTCTGTATATTTTGCACATGTATCATAAATAAATACATGTGCCTGTCAATTCATTTTGAGATTTGATTAGAGATAGCTGACTGGGAGTTTTATTTGCTGAAAATGTGGACATGCATGCATGCTTAACAGTTTTCATTCAAATTTGCCATATACTGTTAGAGAACACTTTTAAGTAGTGCCAAGACATAATGTATATATGAGCAACTTGTGTATAAGACCACCTCTCTTATGTGACCACCTTTCACAGATTTGCCATTATTTACCAAAATATTAATAATTATTGTTATTTATAATATTTCCAATCTTTATTTGATTTTGAAAATGATATTTACATTTGTTAGTAACTGAGTGGTGTGTATCTGATGTTTTATATGAATCTTAAATTCCTTTTTACATTAATTCTGGCATGATAACATTGCAGAGTGGGTCATGGACAACCAAAACGGTCTCTCTTCATCTTGTATATTAAATTTCATAATCCTGTTAAATACATTTAATGTTTTTTATATTACAGATTTTACCTGACCTATCAGATATTGCAGAAAGGTCTTGAAGGCATCCTTTTCACACGACAAGTGTGCACATTATCTCTCTGTTCAGTACATATAAAGCATCAAAATTCGGTCCATGCGGAGACTGCTGGGAGGCAGTGGTGGTGGTAATAGTGGTGATGGCGATGAGATGCACCATGATATGCCACCTCCTAGTCCCAAAATGTCCAAGAGAAGAACACAGGCCGAACGAGACAGAGCAGAGTTACAGGAATTGCTGTCTGGTGCATCACATTCACCAAGTCCCATGGTCAAAAGAAAATCAATGCCCAAGGTACCTAATGTGAACTTTCTACAAGATCCAGATGCAGAGGATAATACCACTAGTGGCGCCTCCAATTATTCTTTTGGATCAGGTTGGAGTTCAAGATCAGAAAGAGATTTGAGAGAACTGAGAGATCATATGAGGGGACATTTATCTGTGTCATCATACACTTCAAATAAATATGACACAACTCAACCATCAGTGGTAGTAACACAGTCAAAACCATCTCTTAGCACTACCATTACAAGTTCAAAAGCATCAAATGAGTGTAAGCCCACTGCTGAAAATGTATTTGACTTCTTCCCGGAAACGTACAAATATATTGATGTTCAGCATCTGCCTAAAATACTATCAGGACTTAAGACTATGTATGACAGTCAAGATCTAGTGGATGTAACCCTTTGTGTGGAGAATGAATCTTATCCTTGTCATCGTATTGTCTTAGCATCCTGTAGTCCCTATTTTCATGCTATGTTCACACATGATCTCACTGAAAGTCGACAAAATAAGATCCGAATTAATGGTGTTGAAGCAGAAGCTATGCGGTTGATAATTGAGTATGCATATACATCTGAGTTGGAAATTACTGTTGACAACGTACAAGCCGTTATGTTGGCTTCCAATATGTTCCAGTTGTTAAATCTAAGAGATGCATGTGCAACTTACATGGAGAAGCATGTCACATTGAATAACTGCATCAACATCTACTTCTTTGCATCCGCACACGAATGTGGTAAACTACAAGAACTTGCAAGGAAGTTAATCTTTGAGAAATTTACTGAAGTTTGTAGAGAGGAAGAGTTTTACAACTTAAGTAAAGATAAAATTGTAGATGTCATATCCCAAGATGATATCAATGTTGACCGAGAAGAAATAGTCTATGAAGCTGTTATGACTTGGGTGAAGCGTGACCTGGAAGGCCGCAAAGATGATCTACTTGAAGTTATCAAGCATGTTCGTTTTTCTCTTCTTAGTCCGTATTTCATTCACGACTGTATGGAACGTGAACGTCTCATTTATTCTTCCAAACCATGTCAACAGATCTTTGAAGAAGCATTGCAGTATCATCTACTAAAGGATCGTAGACCTAACCTGAAGCTTCTAAGTAACATGAATGTCAACACTCGACGAGGCATGCCTTTCCGTGATATGATTATCATCCTGTCACGCAATGAAGTTTCGGAGTCTGCAATTGGCAATGATAACTATCGGATAAAAACTCTTCCTGATCTGATAGAGCATCCAGAGTGTGTAGTTATGGGAGAGAATCAGATTTTTGCTGCAGGCAAGCAGCACCTAGATTTTAGTGCCAGAAGGATGCACCGAAGGGGAGGTGGGCTCTTTCAATATGATCTGTTTGAGAAGAAATGGTTATCCCGTGCTCCAATGGCATTTTCACGTACCCACTTCCGATTAGCAGTTTTGGATGGTCTGATTTATGCAGTTGGTGGTGTTGGTCCTGATGGTGTGCTATCATCTGTTGAAGTTTACAGCCCGCAAACTAACTCATGGCGTTTTGTTGCACCATTGCCCAATACCATCAAGGGGCACTGTGTGACTGCAACTGGTGGACAGTTATATGTCATTGGAGGTGAATGTGAAGAAACTATATTAGACACAGTCATGTGCTATAATCCCAGAACTGATATTTGGTCCAATGCAGCCAACATGATTCTCCCAAGATGCAGTGCAGGAGTTGCAGTTTTCAAACAAGAGCTGTATGTGGTTGGTGGGACAGTGTCATTGATGAATGATAGACAGTCAGAGAGTGTCTTGAAATCAGTAGAAATCTACAACCCAATAAATAACGAGTGGCGTTTTGGACCAGAGATACCTGACGGTAGATGTTCTTACCAAGTAGTCAACTACAATGGTGCCTTGTATGCAATGGGTGGTGAAAATGGTGAAGAAGAACCAGAAAACCGAGTATGGAAACTGGAGTGTGAGAAGAAAGGATGGGTTGATGATCAAGTCAACTGGCCTAATATAACACCACCATATAACTGTGTCGTTGCAAGAATTCTTAGAGACGCATAATGAATTTTTACTCATATGGCAATGTCAGTTCTACTAATATGATTATAAATTCGAACTTGATGGTTAACGATTGAATAACTGAAGAAATATTGATTCTATTCTCAGTGCCTTACATTTTATTTATTTACAGATAAATCCCCTTAGTCATAAATAAGTCACTTACAGTTACAGGGTACATCATGAGATTTTGAACCTTTATAGAAATGAACACCAATGAGAAGTTTGACCGTCTTACCAGCATGACATCATTACTCACACTAAGTATTTCTCCTCACCCCTGTACAGTTTTAAATTATGTCCTCATACCAGTTGCAGTAATGCTAATGCTTGCTAAATAGAGTATTCATAATATCCATATTTTTATGATAGAATTTAATTGTAAATTATAGAATTATGTAAATAAACAAATTAGGTCAAGTATAATTGGTTAATAATGTCCAATTGGTGATGGTTGGCACCAGTTTTAATATACGTATGTATTCTCAGTAATTTGTAATATTTTTCTTTTCATTGTTTACTGCATTGCAATGTAGGAAAGGGTGACACAGAAAAAACATTTCACCAAACAAAGTACAGCTAGATTTGATAAAAACAAAAACACTTGTTTTATGATCTTTTAATTTTTTAGAACACCAAATGTGATAACCATGATCATGTGACATATGCCAAATTATATAGACATGCAGTATTTGAGTTACTGAGAATACCAATATAAGTTCCACTTATTGTTAATTATGTTAATCATTCATTTATTTATAAATTCCCAAGTGATCTCATCCCACTGATACCTGCCTAAAGGATACACTCACCTTTAGTTTTCTGTATTTCTCTCAACATATAATGTGACATAACAGGTTTTGATGAACAATTAAACATTTGGGGTAAAGATAAAAGTTTATTTTAAGAGATATTTAGTTCAAATCTGACATCACTTCCTGGGTCTCAACATTAATTAAATAAATAAATAAATACCATGTCTTTTTTGAACATAAAAGTCTTTGTCTTTTTGTCTTCTATTTATTGAAGCTAATGTTCATTTGGGCCAATACTAGCAAATTCTAGGAATCTTAACCATGTTCATGCTTTTGGTTTTAGAAGGCACCTGCAGGCTAATTAACTGTCTACTCTTGTTCATAATGACTTGTTCTAATTATTGTGTGTACAAACATTTAATCGCTTACTTTCATGATTGGGCCTTGATCAAAATCTGATGTGACACCAAACTGTTCAAAGGGTTAAAGAGTAATTACTGAAAATATTGTATTTCAATCTTAATTGTTTTACTTTCTAGATCTGGTATACGAGTAGAATGTTGTAAGGTGAAACAGGCACACTGATATGGGATTGGTATCATCATAATTATACTTTGATTATCTGAATGTTGCGAGCACATTTATGTTGAAATATTAAATGCTGTATCAAATAGTGGGAAAGAAATCTTCTAAAAACATTTCTTTGTTTTTGGGAATTCATTGCACATTATTGTGACCATAGCAATATATTTTTATTATGGCAACTGTATTTTACTTGCACACTTTGCGACAACCACCTATGGCAAGTGTAGCTGTATAGGCCATGGAGCTTATTTTATGATTGACTGACACACTGTCAAACTTTAATGGACTGCGCAGCAACTCTTTAAAACATTGTGAATTTGTTTATATCATTCATCACATTAATACTAATTAGCAAAACATTGGAAAAGATCAACCATGTTGCATCACGAAAAAAAAATGCAAAAAAAATCAGAACTATGAACTTTTTTGTAAAAAAATAGTTCAAAAGATATATATTAAGTTTTATTGATTATTATTTAATGTTTAAAAAGTGTTAATTTTATTAAGTATATTCTAATCTGTAGAGACTTCAAGAGGACATTTCAATTAGAATTAGAATATTCATAACATTGAAAGAGCAAATTCATCTGATATAAATATTAAAGCGCGGTGGTCGTCACGCAGCGCGTGTTTGAATTTCATGTAAATAAACAATGTATTTTACACGCGTTGTATACGTCGTTATGAGTCCCATATCGAACAGGACGCGACACAACGACTGCCGCCCTTTAATTAATTCAGATATTGAATTTATATATTCATCTTTTACTTATTTTCTCATTTGTTTTTATTAAGTTAAGATTCAACACATTTAAATGAGATCTGGATAGACTGGATGGAACTGCTTTGAACTGGTTTGGAGTGTTCTGAACAGAATAAGTGACAATTGAAGTACATGTTTTGAATTTGAAAATTTGACCAGTCTTTTGCCATCATATATTTTCTAGCTCATTTACTGAGATCAGATGAAAACTTGAAAGAATATGTTCATTGTATTACTTAAACTAATAGTATGTATGTTTTGTAGGTAGAAGAAATTTGGTGGATTGCATATTTAAGTCTTCTACTTTTGTTGTTTCTTTTATAATGTTTTAATTATGTAAGTCAGATTATATGTAGAAATTGTATATATGTGCACTTTTTAGTGAAGTCACTATATGTCAAGTATTTGGATACATCAGCTAATAAATGCCATGCTTAGTTCACAAGGATCCTGCTTTATTTATTTAAACTATAATAGCCTTAAAAAACACTACACATAAATATGTCCGCAGAAATATCTTTACATAAAGCCAGCACACTGGAAAAGAAGACAAACTTCCTGATATTTTTAGCTCTGCAAAGTCAACACAGCAGAGCTGTTCATATTACTGATTGTCCGTCGTTGTTGTCCGTCATCGGCGTCGGCGTCAACTTTACAATTTCAACTTCTTCTTCGAAACCGCAAGTCAGAATGTTTTCAAATTTGATATGCAAGTGTCATTTTTGGTAAAAAGTGATATTTACAATTTCTTGTTGAAAAGCGCAGGTCCAATTGCTTTGATATTACATATATAGATACTACATGTGGACCTCTCTCAGATTTTTTCATTTTGTAACGATATCTTCAATTGTCTAATTTTGGTGAATATTTTTGTCATTTTTTGTAAAAAGTGATATTTTCGACTTCTTGTTAAAAACCTCAAGTCCAATTGCTTTGATATTACATATATAGGTACTACATGTGGCTCTAACTCAGATTTGTTCATTTCATGATGATATCTTCAATTCTCTAATTTTGATGAATATTTTTGTAATTTTTGGTAAAAAGTGATATTTTCCAATATTGTTGAAAACCGCAAGTCTGATTGCTTTGATACTATACATATTGTTCATTTTCTAATGATATCTGTTCTTTAATTGTAATGTGCATTGTTAACAGCGGAGCTATCTCAGCTGAGAGGCTGCTTGTTTTTATTTTTACCTTGGTTTCATAAATAGCAAGGGCGCCCTCAACTGTTTAACTGGTGTTATAATCCATACCATCTTTAAATCCAGGAGCATTATAATTATAAGTTAAATATTCATTAAAGATGACAACTGTCGATATAGGTGATTGTCTGTCGTCGTCTCGCATCAACTTTTTTTAACCGACTTCTTGAAAACTTCTATTGCTTTTATACTTTGGGTGGACCTCTATGAGATTGGATCATTTTGTGATGGTATCTTTAATTTTTTTCTTTGTAGCTGCACTGTCATTAACGATGCAGAGCAGAGCGGTTCATGTTGATGTCTGTCTGTCAATTGCCATCCATCAACTATTCTATTTCTAATTGAAGATATCTTTAATTCTCTATTTATAGCGAATATTTTTTATAATATTTACATATATAGATCTGCTGCCAAGCCTATAAATAGAATGTACAATTTATATTATATGACATCGTTACATGTTAGGGACTAATGTAGCCAACAAGTAAACAATTGAAAAGCACTACAAAATACTGCTATTTTTGATGAGTGAGATGTTACAGCAAATTAAAAACAAAAAATTCCAAAAGCAATATAATTTTGCGGAATTTTTTTATTTAAGCTTGGTTAAAGTACATACAACAGAGGTTTAGAATTCACAAATTACACAAAAAAATGTGTTTACAAGAATGTGTTTACTAGAAAAGTGTGTGTATTTACTATAAAAGAATGCGTGTTTACTAGAAAAGAATGCGTGTTTACTAGAAAAGAATGCGTGTTTACTAGAAAAGAAAGCGTGTTTACTAGAAAAAGAATGCGTGTTTACTAGAAAAGAATGCGCGTTTACTAGAAAAGAATGGGTGTTTACTCGAAAGAATGGGTGTTTACTCGAAAAGAATGCGCGTTTACTAGAAAAGAATGCGCGTTTACTAGAAAAGAATGGGTGTTTACTAGAAAAGAATGCGTGTTTACTAGAAAAGAATGCGTGTTTACTAGAAAAGAATGAGTGTTTACTAGAAAAGAATGGGTGTTTACTAGAAAAGAATGGGTGTTTACTAGAAAAGAATGCGTGTTTACTAGAAAAGAATGCGTGTTTACCAGAAAACAATGCGTGTTTACCAGAAAACAATGCGTGTTTACCAGAAAAGAATGGGTGTTTACTAGAAAAGAATGGGTGTTTACTAGAAAACAATGCGTGTTTACTAGAAAACAATGCGTGTTTACTAGAAAACAATGCGTGTTTACTAGAAAAGAATGCGTGTTTACTAGAAAAGAATGCGTGTTTACTAGAAAAGAATGGGTGTTTACTAGAAAAGAATGCGTGTTTACTAGAAAAGAATGGGTGTTTACTAGAAAAGAATGGGTATTTACTAGAAAAGAATGCGTGTTTACTAGAAAAGAATGCGTGTTTACTAGAAAAGAATGCGTGTTTACTAGAAAAGAATGGGTGTTTACCAGAAAAGAATGCGTGTTTACCAGAAAAGAATGGGTGTTTACCAGAAAAGAATGGGTGTTTACTAGAAAAGAATGGGTGTTTACTAGAAAAGAGTGCGTGTTTACTAGAAAAGAATGCGTGTTTACTAGAAAAGAATGGGTGTTTACTAGAAAAGAATGCGTGTTTACTAGAATAGAATGCATGTTTACTAGAAAAGAATGCGTGTTTACTAGAAAAGAATGGGTGTTTACTAGAAAAGAATGGGTGTTTACTAGAAAAGACTGCGTGTTTACTAGAAAAGAATGCGTGTTTACTAGAAAAGAATGCGTGTTTACTAGAAAAGAATGCGTGTTTACTAGAAAAGAATGCGTGTTCACTAGAAAAGAATGCGTGTTCACTAGAAAAGAATGTGTGTTCACTAGAAAAGAATGGGTGTTTACTAGAAAAGAATGGGTGTTTACTAGAAAAGAATGCGTGTTTACTAGAAAAGAATGGGTGTTTACCAGAAAAGAATGCGTGTTTACTAGAAAAAATGCGTGTTTACTAGAAAAGAATGCGTGTTTACTAGAAAAGAATGCGTGTTTACCAGAAAAGAATGCGTGTTTACCAGAAAAGAATGCGTGTTTACCAGAAAAGAATGCGTGTTTACCAGAAAAGAATGGGTGTTTACTAGAAAAGAATGGGTGTTTACTAGAAAAGAATGAGTGTTTACTAGAAAAAGAATGCGTGTTTACTAGAAAAGAATGCGTGTTCACTAGAAAAGAATGCGTGTTTACTAGAAAAGAATGGGTGTTTACTAGAAAAGAATGCGTGTTTACTAGAAAAGAATGGGTGTTTACTAGAAAAGAATGCGTGTTTACTAGAAAAGAATGGGTGTTTACTAGAAAAGAATGCGTGTTTACTAGAAAAGAATGGGTGTTTACTAGAAAAGAATGCGTGTTTACTAGAAAAGAATGGGTGCTTACTAGAAAAGAATAGGTGTTTACTAGAAAAGAATGCGTGTTTACTAGAAAAGAATGGGTGTTTACTAGAAAAGAATGGGTGTTTACTAGAAAAGAATGCCTGTTTACTAGAAAAGAATGCCTGTTTACTAGAAAAGAATGGGTTTTTACTAGAAAAGAATGCATGTTTACTAGAAAAGAATGCGTGTTTACTAGAAAAGAATGCGTGTTTACTAGAAAAGAATGGGTGTTTACTAGAAAAGAATGGGTGTTTACTAGAAAAGAATGAATGTTTACTAGAAAAGAATGCGTGTTTACTAGAAAAGAATGGGTGTTTACTAGAAAAGAATGCGTGTTTACTAGAAAAGAATGCGTGTTTACTAGAAAAGAATGGGTGTTTACTAGAAAAGAATGAATGTTTACTAGAAAAGAATGCGTGTTTACTAGAAAGGAATGCGTGTTTACTAGAAAAGAATGCATGTTTACTAGAAAAAATTGCGTGTTTACTAGAAAAGAATGCGTGTTTACTAGAAAAGAATGCGTGTTTACTAGAAAAGAATGTACATCTGTCAAAGGGTAATGCAGGTGTCCAAAAGCAAGTTCAGCGGAGCAAAAGCTTGCTTATGTCATACCGACAAAGTACCAAGATTGTGACCTTTTTGATGTACGTCTCTCCTTATTCACATTGAACCAATCTGTGGCAATAATCATTTCTAGCATAGACAAAGTTCACTTCACATACTAGTATTTGTTTTATTAGAAGCTGTGTAATCAAAAATCATTTTATGCTGGATGGTTGACCAGACACACCTGTTATTCGTGTGTGCACATATGGATTATTGTTACAGCAAATACACTATTGTAACATTAATTGCTAGTTTGGTTTTGAAGAGCAGATATGATAATAAATATGCCACCAGAATAGACATACCATTAAAGATCTTGTTTTGTACAAGACTGTTTTTAAAATGCAACATGAAGAAAACCCATGTAATGGAGCAGACAGGTCAAACCAGTATGAATAAATTCAATTTACTCATGTAATGAATTTTATTTGAACTTGATGAGTTGTGGAATCCCTAGAGCGGGAAACCTAATACTTGGGTATTCATTTATGACTATTTCTGCTATTAAAACCCGTCCCTAAATACATACAATGCAATCAATATATAAGGGTACAAACACATATTTTTTGGTCTAGTATTCCTTTAATATACTTGAAATACAGACATAAAACACAGTACTGAATTAAACATAATAATGTTATACTTAAAATTTAAGTAATGACAAGAAAATAGGATAAAATTAAACTGTTAAATGGTTGCAATGAATGAATATACATTATAATTAAAGCTGTTTGGATTCAACACTTCCTGTGAACAAAGTGGGAGCAGACCTTCTGCATATTTTTTTCTTCTTCAATCTTGACCAAAAAAACCCTCAACAAATCAAGCTGCCAATGTTGTGTCATGAAATAATATATTTTTTTTTAATTTATTTATTTGTCATAACATGAAATGCCACAAATCAACTATGTCATTCAAGAAATTCCATATTATCAATGACATCTCATGAAATGACATACAAATTTACTATGGACATTTATAAAATGCCATGTGTCATGCCATCTCTTCACATGCCACTACATGACATATAATCTCATATGGAAACTAAACTCCACATTTTATTTCACGAAATGCCACGTGTCATGCCATCTCATGATATGTCAACTAAATCCCACATGTCATTTCATGCCACAACACCCATATGAAATGATATGCCTCATGTCAAAAATGACTACTACCCTTTAAGGCCATATTTTATCAGATAAAGCTTAAACCCTCTCAGCCTCCCACTAAACACCTCTTCTCTATTAGTATTCACTTAATAAGTAATGGCAGGCAAATCAGGATTTTGATAAGTGCTCAAATAAATATATTTTTTCAAATAGTTTAGACTTATTTAATTTCTACATGATTTATATTATTAAAGCAAGCATTACAATATTTATGAACACACATATTTAGTAGAGCCAAACAAAAAAATACTAGAACACTTTATCTAAATACTAACCTCAGTCTGTGTGTCTTGTTTCTTTTCATTAATTCATGTCACAGTTAATGAAATCAGAATTATGTATAATTTATGCAATTATTGTTTAATGTGAAATATTGCTTTGTAGAATTCATTTATATCAGATACCACTAAATAACATTTATTAATAATTCTAGTTTTGAAAGAAATGACTGCAAGTTAGAATTCTTAGTAAGGGAGGTCATGTCATGCCCTTATTAAGTTGCATCAGTTTTCAACAATCTCATTCCATGTCATTTTAAGAAATGCAATGATAAGTTAAATAAATTAACAGGATTTTAGAATTTTAAAAATGTCACGAACATGAACAATATAACCAAGATTAGTTCCTTTACAATTATGGTTTAATATTATTTCCAAAATTTCCACGGTAACAAAAGTCAGAACAGCAAAAGCTACAGTAAATACAAATAATACAAATTTGGTAAATAGATAAATAGACTGGAGTGTACAATGGCAAGATAACTATACAACCTGAGTTGTAGCTCTCTAAAAACGCAGTGAACTCACTTAAAAACAATATTGGACCCCACACATAGCTTGTTAAGTACATTATAATGGACCTCTTCACTCTCAACTACACCTGATAATATTTTCAAAGAATGGGTTTGACTGTTAGCCCTTCTAGCACTACAGTTGTTTGTTTTCAGGTATACTTGATTTAAGTACAAGAATAATATATATATGACTTGTTTGTTTCATACAAGATGGCTTCTGTGTTGTGGCAGTAACGTTAGCAGACATTTTGATGGTAAGTTACAAAGTGGTGTTAAAAGAGCTAACAGTGCTACAGGGTTTGCAATAGCGGGTGATAAATCCTAGTTTTCTTGACGATTACAAATAAAGAGAAAGAGTTGTGCGTCAACCAGAACTTTGAATACAAGCAAAAATAATACACCAATCCAACCTGTTTTTGTATATCATAAGGCCAAAATTCATGCACATATTATTTTGAAGTATTCATTCTTGGTCCCACAATATCACAGCACTACATATCACTACTCAAATAATTGAGAAAACTCATTCAATTAATGTAAAATTTAAAAACTTCTTGTTGAGTTCAAAAGTATTATATAATAAGTATTTCATTATTTTTTACAATTTTTTTTTTTTTAGAATTTCTCAGCTCCCACTTTGAACACATTTTATTAACTTGAGGGAATACAATTTGTGGTAAATATTATGGGCTAGGATGGCAATTGATGGCCTGTTGCATGATGGGATAGGCTGATGGGATACACTGTTCCCATTCCACTGACTTCGGTTCTAATCCTGGAAGAGACAAAAACGTGGAGAAAAGAAATTCAAACAAACAATTACGCTCACACCTTGAACGGTGTTAATTTCTGGCAAGTATATAATATAGCCTCTTTATGTTTATTTTTTTTCGAATTATGTTCATTTTATGGAAGCAGCACAAGAAAGAAATGTTTTGGAATTACATTTCATCATGAACCATAAACCATGATAGTTCTGGCCCTCTCTAAAATTTATACTCTTATTATCCAAAGTTGTTTTTGAATTGAATGATGAAGCTATTTTAAGATATAAGCATGTAGCGTAATTTGGTCCCACAAACACAAGATTGTCACACAACACAATATATTATGGGATGGAATATCACATACAATATGGAAGTCTCTGGTGCCCACCATCTTGACCACATGATGATGCATGCTGGGGTCAAGTACTAGTTTACCTACCCACAATCAGTGCAAGAAAGGTCATGATGGTGAGTGCCAAAAAAAAGAACTGTTCAATGGCAAGACAGTAAAAAATGAGCCAACATACATAACACTTACGTTAATAGTTTATATCACTCTGAAATATGGACATTAAATAAATGGGAATAAATGAAATAAAAATGGCAGACATCAATGAAGGAAATTCTGCACACTGGCAATTCAAAATTTATCCATTCCTGAGCATACGTTCTAAAAACTAGGAATAAAGACAATACAAGCTAAAAAAAACATCTGCTAAAAATATCTTCATGTTCCCTATATGAAGTCTTATTATATATATATATAATACGATGACTAACACTGTACAATGTCAAGGTCATTCATTAGGTCTCTCACTCAGTCTACACTCTAAAAAGATCCAGCCATGTATAAGAAATATAACTATTATATGCAATAAAGCTACCCTAAAGATAAGTACTGTTCACAATGATTGCTTACCCCTGCTCCAAAGACAGGAGAAAAAGATTCTTCCAAAACTACTTGGAAATACTCATTATCTCCATAATTAATAAATTTAACTACTGTAACAGTATTCCAAGTCCATAATAAATAATTTAAAACAATGCTGTAACCAGCTAGTAATTCTCTTGTTATAATTATAATCTTTATTATTTAAAGGTTTCTAAAACTGTAGACAAACTACAGTAGGAATACAGATTATCAAGTGTTTTGATTCCACACACCACAATAAGTATGGTTTAGTTGCACCAAAGATATTTTTTTAATTTTTTAAAATAAAAAAAATACTGTAATATAGTAAAGTAAGTAAGTAGACTTTTTTGCCAACAAGATACATATAAATAAATACTACCATTCAAATAATCTATGGCCATGTTTGTTACAATGAATAAACTAGGATGGTTTATTTCTAGTTTTGATTTCATGCATTTATGGGGGAAAAAAACAACCAAAAAATGGAGTAAAACTAGCTCTTCTCTGTTCTTTAGTTGCATGCAAAATGGTCATTTTGTTATGAAAACATGCATTTGTCGCCTCCTCTCTCTCTCACATCTCATATTCTCTAGACTGAGCAGCGCCATCTTAGGAATCTTCGTTCCACATGGTTAGTACGGTGAAAATTTATTACTGCTTGCTTTCTTTAATCCAGCAGTTCCGATGGAGGAATTGGGACGAATTTTCGTAGTGAATGTTGTCTTTGCAGCCTCCAGACCGAGGAGTGGCATCGGTTTCAGCAGGTTCGATATCGGGATACCCAAGGGAGAAGGGGAGGTAGTAGGGGTCGTTGGACTCATGGTCATCAGGGCTGATGTGGGGATCAAGTTGGCTTTCGCAGCAAGCTCAGGGGCGAGGTTTTTTGCCAGTTCCAAACTGTGTAGAGAAAAGGGGGTATAGATGGAGGGTTAGAGGAACATGGGATTAGAGACAAAGGATGGTCAGAAGGATAAAAATGTGGGATAAATACAAAGATGGTTGGTTAGGTTTCCAGGATGGTTAGGCAAATGGAGTTACGATGTATTTACACAATGGCATCAGGGGCCCCACTAAAAA
This sequence comes from Saccoglossus kowalevskii, assembly GCF_978046115.1. NCBI lineage: Eukaryota > Metazoa > Hemichordata > Enteropneusta > Harrimaniidae > Saccoglossus > Saccoglossus kowalevskii. The sequence continues at coordinate 511,350 of NC_140661.1, forward strand.
TATTTTTTTTTTTCATTATCAAAATGAATGACATGATACAGCTGATCCAGTGTGATATCATGCATTGGTGCATCATTAGACAGGATTATGACCCCCTGTTGGCATGGTGACAAAAGTCATGACAATTTAATAAAAATATGGAAAGCATGCAATGGTGATGGGAAATATGAAATCACATTGTGAAAGAAAAATATGACATGCAAACGAAACTGAGAGCTCCTTAACCCTTCCTACACCCATAGTTTGCTTTTAGTAAAGTAGTTGTACAGCAGAAGAAAATATGAACAAAAGTAAAAGCATCTCTTGAAACTGAGAGGAGAATAGGAAATAAAGGTGCTTGGATAAAAACACAAAAAAAGAAAAAATCAAATGCTAGAAATAAAATACTGGGGGTAAAAAGACAACGAAATGAAACAGAAAAGGAAACATGGGGAAGCAATATAGATAAAAGACAATAGTATGAAACAGGGTAAGGATTGGTGGATTAATTTGCTACATAGTAACTAAAAAACGACCTGAGACTAAAACAATGGTTTTATCCTGACAGCTGACAAGAAAACATTGACCACAACTAAAGTACAAATGTCTGCAATATAGTGAATACAAAGTAACAATAATATCCATAGTTTATAATGTCACAATTATATTTGTACTAAATATGGCAGTCGACTAAATAAAGAAATTCTCGAAGTTTGAATTGAATTGTGATAGCCAGAGAAGAGAGTGAAGTCTGGTCAAATGTCAAAGTTCAGCTGCATAGAATAAGGTAGCTAATAAAAACACACTCACTTTTCTTCATTGAATTTAAAACCTACCTTGAATTGATAAGAAAATGTGCCAGGTTGATTGCCTCTACAGTTCCTGAAATAGTCACAGACCGATCATTTGAACCTTCCTGAGAGTTGGCGATCTTGATTGTGGCTCCTGAGATTTGTCTGAAATTAATCAAAATTCCCATTTTTGTTGCTATGGTATTTGAAACTTACGATATCATTAGTTTATGCATACACACACATAGTGAGATATTCAACACAGTGAGTGTTTAGTGTACAACAAATCCATGTACTCTTGACATATATGATAAATACATATTATACATGTATAGGATTCTGCTGTAAATTCACCCAGGGCCATTAAACGACAGTTTGGGTTTTTAAAAAAATAAATTGGGACCTAGAAACCGCCCAGGGCAATTTTTCGGCAGTTTTTTAAGGTGTTATTTTAATCTTTTCTGATGTCTAAAAGTTTCGCCGTAGTCATTGACGCCTATTCAAGAGTATTTATGTTTATCTAGTGATATTTTTTTTAAATCACGTATATGGCAAATGTGGCGTGGTCGATTCTATTTAAGGCATACTGTGTAATTTGTTAATATTTTTTTTTTTCTTACTTTTTATATGGGCTTGTCCTGAAATAAAAGATAATAATAATAATAATTGCCTCAAGTGTGAATGGGTTAGCTTCGTTTCGACAATGAGCTGTTATCGCTGTAAATAATATTAAATTAAACTTCAAATGCTCAGTTTATCTTTTGAAAACAGCTAATTTTTTTATTTAAAAACAAATCATGCCACTTTCCCATCAAAATCCAAGCCAAAAGATCGGCAAATCTCTTCCATGCTGGGTTCAAAACTTCAATAACATTAACATATTTAAATGTGTTATGGTAATTTGAACATGTTGGCATCATCCATCCTTTTCATTGGTTAATTATCATTTGACCTCTCAGGTCAGGTCAGAACATGGCGAATATTCATTTCTACAGCATGGAGCGTTGAAATTGCGATCGGAATTATTCGCTCACGATGAAATAAGTTTAAATTTATTTGCATTTCATGACAATTCAACAAATTTATTTTTTGCACGTTATTATAATCATTACTAGGTATTATATTATAGCATTATCAATACCAGTGGATTTTATGACGTCATTGCAGCAGATTATTCACGATAATATATTACATCATTGAGCATCAAGGCCCTGTCCCATGGATATGAATACAATGTTGTTTTCGAAAATGAATAAACAAGAAACTTTTAAAAAAGCAGAGAAACTGTTAGATAACAAGTATTTAATACCAAAATCGTTCGGTCGCAGCGTTCCATCTAGTACGCGCACTTCTAGATTCTGCGACTGATGCCGCTGTCCCGGTGGCCTCCTGGTTAGTTTGCCCTATCGTGTTGATGAAGTGAGGTTAACTGAGGATAATTTATCCAAGCAAATGCGATAAACGAAATGGGGTACAATGTATGTCTACAAGTACAGAGAGATAAACTTGTTCAGTTTTTGTAGTGAGTTGTACAATTTTGTGAAACGAGATTGATGATGATGGACGTGACTTGTATTTCCTCGGCATTGACTCCTGGTTAATGTAACAGTCTGGGCACAGTTTGCATAAATAAATGAAAGTATCAGTGTTCTCAGGTGTGTACCTGTTTATTTATACAGTGAGATTAAAATCACTGTTGGTTCTCCTTCTAGGATGGCTAACACCCACTAGCTTTCCGGTCATGTTCGTTTGCCCGCTACGCCTGTAAGTTTCGTTTGGCTTCTTAGTATTCGTCAAATCCCACCCACTATTACAATGACAGGACAGTTGCCAATAATATCTACCTTGATTGTTTGAAAACACTAGTGGGATGGGGTAACGATGCAACTACGGACATGTACCCTGGGTACGCACAGTCGATCCAGCTGGACCACGGCGGCGATCTAGCGTAGTGTAGTGCAAGGCCGCGGTGGACACCGATATGGCGTACCAGTCATGGTGTGCGATCACTGTAATGCTACTCCACACCACACAGTCACTCACTCATTCACCCGCAATGTAAATGAGTTCAATACAATAATATCTGATGGATTAAAACTAGTTTCTTTCTTAGTTTGCCATATGAGATTGTGGAAACAATTTCCAGAAAACCATTTTAAATTATTCAGATTCACGGGCCAGAAACTGTGAAACTATTCTGTCCACTGTAGATTTTTCTCCATTTTTTTTCGCTTTTTAGAGGCAGCAAATCCCCTGGTATTGACAACGCTACAAAATAATAACAATAATGAACTCCCCGACAACCCATAATGGACTCAAGCAAACTTTGTGCCCCATATATGTACTCGGCTCACGCCTCGTACATATATGTCGCACAAAGTGAGCTTTCGCCCATTATGGGTTGTCAGGTCGTTCATTATTGTTTAAATAATCAACAATTGTAAAACGCAGCATGACCGGATTGCGCTACCATGATCATTTGCAACTAAGCAATGCAGTTGTGTTCGTTGTTATCTGAAACTTCTTTTCGAATATACTTTCGTTATAAAATGAGACAAAATAATTATATTTGGCGCACAAGGTTCGTTAATGTGATTTTTTTGGAGAATGATGCGCGATCTACTTATTAATCCAGCTAGAAAAAAATGTATACAATTTTAGTTTCTTTTGTTTTGGGTGGTCCAACTGCCGGTGTTGAAAGTCGGCGTAGGTGGATTTTTCAATGAAAATATAAGCCTCCTAAAAATATTTGATAATAATTTTGTGAAAATTTGAAACCCCAAATAAGGGCCCACCAGCCGTGAAATCAGCCGTAATTTTTCGGATGGGCGAATTTACGAAAGAATCTGGTAAACTAGAGAAACATAACAAAAATCAGTAACCAGGGGAGATATGAAATTACTATCTTGAACTGAAATATACAAGAACAAGACAAGGCCATTTGAATTCAAAACAAGCAGCCTATCGGCTGAGATAGCTCCGCTGTTAGCAATGCACATTTCAATTAAAGAACTGAAGACATCATTAGAAAATGAACAATATGTATAGTATCAAAGCAATCGAACTTACACTTTTTAACAAGAAGTCAAAAATATCACTTTTTACCAAAAATTACAAACATATTCACCAAAATAAATTAATTAGAGAATTGAAGATATCATCACAAAACGAACAAATCTGAGAGAGGTCCACATGTAGTACCTATATATGTAATATCAAAGCAATCGGACTTACAGTTTTCAACAAGAAGTCGAAAATATCACTTTTTACCAAAAATGACAAAAATATTCACCAAAATTAGAGAATTGAAGATATCATCACAAAATGAACAAATCTAAGAGAGGTCCACATGTAGTACCTATATATGTAATATCAAAGCAATCGGACTTGCGGTTTTTAACAAGAAGTCAAAAATATCACTTTTTACCAAAAATGACAAAAATATTCACCAAAATTAGAGAATTGAAGATATCATCACGAAATAAACAAATCTGAGAGAGGTCCACATGTAGTACCTATATATGTAGTATCAAAGCAATTGGACTTGCGGTTTTTAACAAGAAGTCGAAAATATCACTTTTCACCAAAAAATGACAAAAATATTCACCAAAATTAGAGAATTAAAGATATCATTACAAAATGAACAAATCTGAGAGAGGTCCACATGTAGTACCTATATATGTAATATCAAAGCATTTGCACTTGCGGTTTTTAACAAGAAGTCGAAAATATCAGTTTTTACCAAAAATGACAAAAATATTCACTAAAATTAAAGAATTAAAGATATCATTACAAAATTAACAAATCTGAGAGAGGTCCACATGTAGTACCTATAGATGTAATATCAAAGCAATTGCACTTGCGGTTTTTAACAAGAAGTCGAAAATATCAGTTTTTACCAAAAATGACAAAAATATTCACCAAAATTAGAGAATTAAAGATATCAACATGAAACGAACAAACCTAAGAGAGGTCTACCCAAGGTACATATACACCAAGTATCAAAGCATTTAGGCTTGTAGTTTTCAAGAAGAAGTCGAAAAAGTAAAACATTGACACGGACGACGACGGACAATCACTCATATGATAAGCTCCAATCGACAAAGTCGACAGTAGTAAGCAAGAATAAACACAGTTTTCAAGTTTAAACTTTTTGTTTTCTCCAAGTCGCTTAAGTAACTTTGCTGCTTACCTGATTTCATTTATCTTGGCGCCACCACGGCCTATCACACAGCCAATGAGCTGAAACATATATATCGTAAATATTACACTTTGTGGTACTGATATTTAAATGGTTAGGTTTTAGATCCAATAAATGATATCCCATGGACTCAGTACATAGTATGCATCATTGAAGCAACATAATATCTATACTGTATCACTGTAAAAATATGAAAGATTATACAACTAAACTAAACTGAGATGATTCTATGCTTTATGGAGTATTCATTATTGTCATGCGGTGCAGTGATGATTGTTCAATGAAGTGCTTTAGAAGTATTACATGTAGTCACTTTGATCCTATCTTGAGGATCTCAGTTTACTCACTACCAACAGATTTTGTTTCCCTGATTCCCAAAATTGTTTGCATGAAATTAAATCAATTTGCAGAATCTAAATAGAAAGATGAATACTTACGTCATTAGGAATCATTATCTCGTAAGTTTGTTGACCAGTAGTGGCAACCTGGGTGCCAGCACTCGCAGCATTAGCAACACCGTAACCCATGTTTAACGCTATTTCAATAAAAACAAAAGAAAAAAAATATCCAGAAAAGCTGCTAGTGAGTGAATAAAGCTCTGTACATGTTAACTAAACCTACCACCCTTATAAAATATAACAGACTAGTCTAATTGAAAATGTCACTAAAACTAAATTCTAATTGTATTACTGCAATTTTAGTCAGGCTAGTGCCGGTCAGTTTACACAGTCAGTTTTCTATCTCAGATACACTCATTGCAAACCTAGTAGCAGATATGAAAAATCAAATATTTGGAAACTAAGCAAATGAAAGAAAAAATCTCCACACACATAAAAAAAGAAATCAGGAAGACTGGGGTGAATCAAGCGATAGCAATAACTGTCACAACTGGATTGAATCGGTGGGCAATTTAATGACATGCAAGTACAGGCAAACCTTACAAAGTCCAGTGTTAATGATTGAAGGTGAGATTCATCTAAAAACTAGGAACTACTTTCCGTGCACATGGTTGATGAATTTTAAGCTAGTTAAAGCAGCTATATGTGATGGTTGGGGAGGGGCAGTCAGAGGGAGAGAGATAGACTAAGAAAACTGGGGACATACCTGTAGGAGTGAAGGGGGTCTGTCCAGGGAGAAAGGGGGTATGCTGCATGGTAAGATGATGCAGCTTCATAAACTGGAAAAACAAACAACAAACAATCAGACTGATGTCACCAACCCTCGGTTACCAGATGACATAAATGGAATAGTCCAACAGACAGACACACCGACAAGCACACAATAAAATCAAAATTAAAGACAGAGACACTGCAAGCTCAAATACACACACACTTGCACGCATGTGAGAATGAGAAATAAAACGGAACATAGACTTGACATTTATAAACAAATACAAATCAGTTCAAATGGAAAGTTTAAACAAAAAATTAGTGAGGCAAAAAATAATTCAGAAATAAACGGCACAAATGTTTGCCAGAAACATATATCAATGAGAGTGTATTAAACAGAGGTTCAGTTATTGGTGAGTTAGCAATGCATAGCAAAATTTAAACAAAGAAAATACAGGAAAGATAATAATAAGTCTTCCAATTTTGTTTCAATAAAAATATTCAAATATCTAACTGAGCTTGGTCATTAAAATAATGATGAATGACATTAGGTCGATTCACAACTTTTAAACTTGAATTTGTGCAGTACATGTTTAAATGTGTACTTACATCTGGATACGGAACAGCATAATTCCCATGCACTGCATACGCCTACAAGATAAAAAATGAAAATCAATAAACATCTGGTTTTGAAGCAGAATGTCAATATGATCATTAGAATGTTACCAGGCTTACTAATATACATAGCCATGTTACCAGACCTACTGGTATACAAAACCATGTTACCAGGCCTATTAGTATACAAAACCATGTTACCAGGCCTATTAGTATACAAAACCATTTTACCACTCCTTTTAGTATACAAAACCATGTTACTAGGCCTATTAGTATATAAAACCATTTTACCAGGCCTTTTTGTAGTATATAAAACCATGTTACCAGGCCTATTAGTATACAATACCATGTTACAAGTCCTACTAGTACTGTGAAGGGGGTAATTATTCACTGGGTTTTAATTTAATTTATTTCGCTGACTGGAAAATGCGCTAAATTAAAACCCAGTGAATATGTAAAATTTAGCATAGAACACATTATCTAAATGACGAAACCATGAATTTAAAACCCACTGAATATGCCTGAAATGGTAAATCAGTGAAATTTAAACCCAGTGAAAATTAGACATTTTACAGTATACAAAACCATTTTACCAGGCCTTTAGTATACAAAACCATGTTACCAGGCCTACCTAGAATTCAAAGCCATAATATCAGGCTTGCAATGGTGTCATCTGTTTCATCTATAGCCCAACCATCCCTAAACATTACTTAAATGACATATTAAAAAATATATAGTCTTACCGGATGAGTAGCTGTAGCATTTGTTGGTTTAGGTCTGTAGGGAATGGTGGCTCCTTTTGGTGGTGACTGGCAATGAGAACATAGAAAAACTATTAAACACTTACATAGATGCAATATTTGTAAATTTAAATTTGCTGTGACCTGAAAAAAATCCTACAAACAATTTAATGACAATTATACATTTTAATAATAAATCATTATGACACACAGTATGGCAGCATTGTGTGCTTTACTTGTTTTATTATGACACACAGTATGGCAGCATTGTGTGCTTTACTTGTTTTATTATGACACACAGTATGGCAGCATTGTGTGCTTTACTTGTTTTATTATGTACATTATTGACAGTTGTTCATGGGAGACACATCATTTAACAATGATTTTTGTTTAATTTTATTATCAATACAAAAATTTTTTGAATGTTTAGTGAGCAATGAGCAATGCTGACACTAAACATAATCTGATTGGTTCTTTACCTCAAGCATTACGCAGCATATTTGGTAAACACATTTTGTTATTGCCTCGGGTGTGCCTGAGATTGTAACAGCACGTTCTGTTGATTGGTGTAGCATGTCACCGGCAACTTGAACAGAGGCACCAGTATTCTGTAAAAAAAGAAAAAAAGGTATTCTTTTAGCATAACTGCCTACCATATGAACAAAATACACATGCATTCATCAAATCAAATGTCGTCCTATGACAAAAATGCCACGATCCACTAAGTCATTCACCTCATGACAAAAAGGGTATGGTCCACTAAGTCATTCACCCTATGACAGGAATGGTATGGTCCACTAGTCACAACACTCTTTGTACCAAAATGAGTCCACTATGCCATAAGAAGAGCATGGTCCAATGACCCAAGAATGATATTTATAATTGGCAACAATTCTATCAGTCATGTGTTTTAATTGCTACTTCTGTTGTCTAGGTAATTAGTTATGTTAAAACCAACCATATGTCATAAAGCCCCCCCAGATAGCAGCACATGAGATTATTTTCCACACATAGCCAATAGTGTATTATGAAACAGTGCCATCTACAGTTGAAACATAGCAAACAATAAGCAAATTCTGTTGTCAAACAGATTTTGTGTGCACGTTACGGTACTACTCGTCAGCGACAATAAAATCAACATTTTAGTCACAAGGAAGTGACATCAGTCACAAATATTATTCAGCCATGGGGGGATTGAACTCAACCAGTCTATAGAACAGATTACAAAAATGATTATCAAAAATGAATTACTCAAGGTGTGGAACAAAAGTGATTTGGTTACCATTTTAATTTTGGTTATTGACTGATACTGTAGAATACTTTATTTTCGCTTGGAATTTATTTTCGCTATTTTTGCTGAAGGGATGATTCCGTGAAATTAAAATCCAGCAAATATACTTTTTTTCCTATATTTCACATTCAACTCATCAAAATAAATTCCATAAAGAACGACCAAAAAGCCATTTCAGCGAAAATTTATTCCAGCAAAAATAAAGTATTCCACAGTATTTTGTTCAATTGCTTTTTCATTTCTACCCTGGTATTAAATACTCAGGCATAATTTAATACCTGTGGTTTCCTCTTTTTATGATCAGATTTTGTTATGTTTAAGTGTCTGTGATCAGCTGTACTATAAAGGGGAAGGGGACACTAATTTCTAATATTTTAATCAACATCAGAAAACATAATTCAAAATTAAATTCTATTTAGAATGTCTTACCTCTCTAATTTCTTTTATCTTGGAACCTCCTTTTCCAATAAGTGAACCACACTGGCTGGCAGGAACTACAAGTCGTAATGTTACTGGAGGTTTTGGTGTTGAACTGTTTGCCATATTATTTGACACATCCTAAAGATAGAAGGAAAATCTCTTTGTAGTAAAACAATAACGCAAACAGAAATCATTATTGATTTACCTTTTTAACACAACCTTACCCTCACTAACATAGATTTACCAGCACTAAACTCACTAACATAGGCAGCCTCACACTAAACTCACTAACATAGGCAGCCTAACACTAAACTCACTAACATAGGCAGCCTAACACTAAACTCACTAACATAGGCAGCCTTACACTAAACTCACTAACATAGGCAGCCTTACACTAAACTCACTAACATAGGCAGCCTAACACTAAACTCACTAACATAGGCAGCCTAACACTAAACTTACTAACATAGGCAGCCTAACACTAAACTCACTAACATAGGCAGCCTAACACTAAACTCACTAACATAGGCAGCCTAACACTAAACTCACTAACATAGGCAGCCTAACACTAAACTCACTAACATAGGCAGCCTAACACTAAACTCACTAACATAGGCAGCCTAACACTAAACTTACTAACATAGGCAGCCTAACACTAAACTTACTAACATAGGCAGCCTAACACTAAACTCACTAACATAGGCAGCCTAACACTAAACTTACTAACATAGGCAGCCTAACACTAAACTCACTAACATAGGCAGCCTAAAACTAAACTCACTAACATAGGCAGCCTAACACTAAACTCACTAACATAGGCAGCCTAACACTAAACTCACTAACATAGGCAGCCTAACACTAAACTCACTAACATAGGCAGCCTTACACTAAACTCACTAACATAGGCAGCCTAACACTAAACTTACTAACATAGGCAGCCTAACACTAAACTTACTAACATAGGCAGCCTTACACTAAACTCACTAACATAGGCAGCCTAACACTAAACTCACTAACATAGGCAGCCTAACACTAAACTTACTAACATAGGCAGCCTAACACTAAACTTAATAACATAGGCAGCCTTATACTAAACTCACTAACATAGGCAGCCTAATACTAAACTCACTAACATAGGCAGCCTAACACTAAACTCACTAACATAGGCAGCATAAAACTAAACTCACTAACATAGGCAGCCTAACACTAAACTCACTAACATAGGCAGCCTAACACTAAACTCACTAACATAGGCAGCCTAAAACTATACTAACTAACATAGGCAGCCTAACACTAAACTCACTAACATAGGCAGCCTAACACTAAACTCACTAACATAGGCAGCCTAACACTAAACTTACTAACATAGGCAGCGTAACACTAAACTTAATAACCTAGGCAGCCTTATACTAAACTCACTAACATAGGCAGCCTAAAACTAAACTCACTAACATAGGCAGCCTAACACTAAACTCACTAACATAGGCAGCCTAACACTAAACTCACTAACATAGGCAGCCTAAAACTATACTAACTAACATAGGCAGCCTAACACTAAACTCACTAACATAGGCAGCCTAACACTAAACTCACTAACATAGGCAGTCTAACATTAAATTAACTAACATAGGCAGCCTCACAGAAAATTTCAAATTTGAAGAGAGATATTGTCGCCTTATAACACGTCATAGCCCAACTGACAAATAAACTTGACTCGTATTTGGTTTCCCATGGAAATGCATCACAAATCTTGACTTTGTGTTTCAATTACCATGGAAATGCACGAGCCATTGTGTTTTATTCGTCTGTGTCTGCCCAAAAATTAGCACAATTATCATTCTATCTCAATAGATACATGTTTTTGTTAGGTGAAGAATTTTAAGTGACAAAGTCAATTTTTTTTTCATCATTCACAAATTTCAAACCCATACATTTTTTTTATTTATAATTTTTTCAAGATTTGCAGCCAATAAGAATAATTATGTCCATTTGGATTAAAATTATAAAATTATAAAATGATATAGGCAGTATATAATTTAAATATATAGAAAATGCATAAATGCATAACCATTATGCACCAAATTTTGCTAGGAAAAATTATTGCACTTAAAAAGTTAAACAACAGAATCCAATTATAAATTTCAGTAAATATGATATGATTCACAATTATGAAATGTAACATTATCATAAAGAGCCCACAATGAGGGGCCATTCATACATGCATCAAGCAAACAGATTCAATGTAACCCTTGGCCATTACACATATTTTCCAGCTCCACAGTCAAAAGTGTGAAAAAAAATTATACAATGCTGTGTCAGTATTCCTAATCCAAATATTTTGATGTTAAAATCATTAAAGAATTTTCCCATTTTTATCCATCAAAAAATATTAATAACAGACATTTATTTCATTTCTGTGATATCACATATTTTGCTGAGGTCATCCATAAACTCATTATCAGCCATATTGGATATGACCTGTCATTGATATGTGTATCCCATAATAATATCCAGTCTCATATGGATCTAATGTTTATAACACTAGGGCCTTTTGAATGTAGTGGTTACCATGACAATCATCAGATTGGCCAGCGTCAGCTTATATCATCTTTCATGATCACACCTCTAGACTGATGCTGGGGTCTAATATCACCACAGTAAGGAGACGTAGTCCGCCAGTTTGGAACAAAACTTGATAAGATGGAAACCAGCAGTACAGTTATTAAATTTTTTGCAAGTACATACAAGTACTGACTGTTACATACATGTACTGACTGTTACATACATGCACTGACTGTTACATACATGCACTGACTGTTACATACAAGTACTGACCGTTACATACATGTACTGACTGTTACATACATGTACTGACTGTCACATACATGTACTGACTGTTACATACAAGTACTGACTGTCACATACATGTACTGACTGTTACATACATGTACTGACTGTCACATACATGTACTGACTGTTACATACATGTACTGACCGTTACATACATGTACTGACCGTTACATACATGTACTGACCGTTACATACAAGTACTGACTGTTACATACAAGTACTGACCGTCACATACATGTACTCACTGTTACATACATGTACTGACTGTCACATACATGTACTGACTGTCACATACATGTACTCACTGTCACATACATGTACTGACTGTCACATACATGTACTGACTGTTACATACAAGTACTGACCGTCACATACATGTACTCACTGTTACATACATGTACTGACTGTCACATACATGTACTGACTGTCACATACATGTACTCACTGTTACATACATGTACTGACTGTCACATACATGTACTGACTGTCACATACATGTACTGACCGTTACATACATGTACTGACTGTTACATACATGTACTGACTGTTACATACATGTAATGACTGTCACATACATGTACTGACTGTCACATACATGTACTGACTGTTACATACATGTACTGACTGTTACATACATGTACTGACTGTCACATACATGTACTGACCGTTACATACATGTACTGACTGTCACATACATGTACTGACTGTTACATACATGTACTGACCGTTACATACATGTACTGACCGTTACATACAAGTACTGACTGTCACATACAAGTACTGACCGTTACATACATGTACTGACTGTTACATACAAGTACTGACTGTTACATACAAGTACTGACCGTTACATACATGTACTGACTGTTACATACATGTACTGACTGTTACATGCATGTACTGACTGTTACATACATGTACTGACTGTTACATACATGTACTGACTGTCACATACATGTACTGACAGTCACGTACAAGTACTGACTGTTACATACAAGTACTGACCGTTACATACATGTACTGACTGTTACATACATGTACTGACTGTTACATACATGTACTGACTGTTACATGCATGTACTGACTGTTACATACATGTACTGACTGTTACATACATGTACTGACTGTTACATACATGTACTGACTGTTACATACATGTACTGACAGTCACATACAAGTACTGACTGTTACATACAAGTACTGACCGTTACATACATGTACTGACTGTTACATACAAGTACTGACTGTCACATACAAGTACTGACCGTTACATACATGTACTGACTGTTACATACAAGTACTGACTGTTACATACAAGTACTGACCGTTACATACATGTACTGACTGTTACATACATGTACTGACTGTTACATGCATGTACTGACTGTTACATACATGTACTGACTGTTACATACATGTAATGACTGTTACATACATGTACTGACTGTTACATACATGTACTGACAGTCACATACAAGTACTGACTGTTACATACAAGTACTGACCGTTACATACATGTACTGACTGTTACATACATGTACTGACTGTTACATGGATGTACTGACTGTTACATACATGTACTGACTGTTACATACATGTACTGACTGTTACATACATGTACTGACTGTTACATGCATGTACTGACTGTTACATACATGTACTGACTGTCACATACATGTACTGACTGTCACATGCATGTACTGACTGTCACATACATGTACTGACTGTCACATACATGTACTGACTGTTACATGCATGTACTGAGAGTCACATACAAGTACTGACTGTTACATACATGTACTGACTGTTACATACATGTACTGACTGTTACATACATGTACTCACTGTCACATACATGTACTGACTGTTACATACATGTACTCACTGTCACATACATGTACTGACTGTCACATACATGTACTGACTGTCACATACATGTACTGACTGTCACATACATGTACTCACCGTTACATATATGTACCCACTGTTACATACATGTACCCACTGTTACATACATGTACTGACTGTTACATACATGTACTGACTGTCACGTACCATACATGTACTGACTGTCACATACATGTACTGACTGTCACATACATGTACTGACTGTCACATACATGTACTGACTGTCACATTCATGTACAGACTGTCACATACATGTACTGACTGTCACATACATGTACTCACTGTTACATACATGTACTGACTGTCACATACATGTACTGACTGTCACATACATGTACTCACTGTTACATACATGTACTGGCTGTCACATATATGTACTGACTGTCACATACATGTACTGACTGTCACATGCATGTACTGACTGTGACATACATGTACTGACTGTTACTAACATGTACTGACTGTCACATACATGTACTGACTGTCACATACATGTACTCACTGTCACATACATGTACTGACTGTCACATACATGTACTGACTGTCACATACATGTACTGACTGTCACATACATGTACTGACTGTCACATACATGTACTCACTGTCACATACATGTACTGACTGTCACATACATGTACTGACTGTCACATGCATGTACTCACTGTCACATACATGTACTCACTGTCACATACATGTACTCACTGTCACATACATGTACTGACTGTCACATGCATGTACTGACTGTCACATACATATACTGACTGTCACATACATGTACTGACTGTTACATGCATGTACTGACAGTCACATACAAGTACTGACTGTTACATACATGTACTGACTGTTACATACATATACTGACTGTTACATACATGTACTCACTGTCACATACATGTACTGACTGTTACATACATGTACTCACTGTCACATACATGTACTGACTGTCACATACATGTACTGACTGTCACATACATGTACTGACTGTCACATACATGTACTGACTGTCACATACATGTACTCACTGTCACATACATGTACTCACCGTTACATACATGTACTCACTGTTACATACATGTACTGACTGTTACATACATGTACTGACTGTCACATACATGTACTCACTGTCACATACATGTACTCACTGTCACATACCAGTTCTGACTGTTACATACATGTACTGACTGTCACGTACCATACATGTACTGACTGTCACATACATGTACTCACTGTTACATACATGTACTGACTGTTACATACATGTACTGACTGTCACATACATGTACTCACTGTTACATACATGTACTGACTGTTACATACATGTACTGGCTGTCACATATATGTACTGACTGTCACATACATGTACTGACTGTCACATACATGTACTGACTGTCACATACATGTACTGACTGTCACATACATGTACTGACTGTCACATACATGTACTGACTGTCACATACATGTACTGACTGTTACATACATGTACTGACTGTCACATACATGTACTCACTGTCACATACATGTACTGACTGTCACATACATGTACTGACTGTCACATACATGTACTCACTGTCACATACATGTACTCACTGTCACATACATGTACTGACTGTCACATACATGTACTCACTGTCACATACATGTACTCACTGTCACATACATGTACTGACTGTCACATGCATGTACTCACTGTCACATACATGTACTCACTGTCACATACATGTACTCACTGTCACATACATGTACTGACTGTCACATACGCACCATTTTATTTTGGTTAGAGATCAAGTCAAGTGATCAACTGAATTTAATATACATTTTTGTAATTCATTTGATTTTGTTTTTAAGAGAAGCATAAACAATTAATAGAATATAATAATTCACTGATTAATAAATACAATAGTGTGAATTTTCATCTAAGGGTTGACATAATTAAATAGTGGTGACATTGACATCTATCATTTACTAATGGCAATAAATAGAAATTTCTCTTCATTCATGCATTTTTGCCAGATTACAGACTAAACTGTGTGGTTACTATGGCAACCATTGTGCTACATGTATTTCATCAGAATGTTAGTAACTTAGATTTGTGAATCACAGTGAGAGAATTTCCAAATATATTTCTGTTTCACAATAATTCTATTAAGGAATGAAATAACCGCAAGCCTTGAATACTACACAGCAATGTGTCAACTCACACATCAATATTTCAAAGCATAACACTTTTCTTTTGTTGCAGATTATCAAACATACACTGACAAATGCAACACTGAAACGTGAATGGCAGAATTTGTATGGCAGATATTTTGTAACTAATTTCTGGCAGCAAAATCTTCCTTTTTTGTCCCTCTTTTGAAATCTACTTTGCTATCTGTGTGACATTCACTTTGCAAGCCCCTCTACACACCCATGTCATTACTAAGATTTGTGAAATAGACTTCTAGGATTTAGATTTCAATGGAAAACAATTCAAAGTGTAAAAAAAAAGAAGACATTATTGATTATCTAATGCCCCATTTAAGTACACACATTCAAGTAGCATGGGAGGTAAAAAGATGTGGATATTACTATGCTAGTTTTTCTGTGCACTATCAGGTGACATTAACTGACAGGGGATTATTCAAATGTAACCTTTATGTTTACCCCTTTGCCCTCCAGTTATCGTTGGATTATCAAGAAAAACTCAAAAGATATGCAAATAATCATTATTAATTTGGCAGACGATTAGTGAAATTATAATCATAGTTGTAAATTGTATAACAATAGTTATGTTTTTTATCTGAGAACAGGATCTCTCATCAGAGATGTAGCACTTCCAAGTCATCATCTTTGTTCTATTTTAATAAGTCATACAAAATGGGCTGATTAAGTGATTTGTTATTTGTAGTAAATATCTGTTATATTACACAAACCAACAAACTTGATTTGACAAATTAGTCACTAAAAGCAGATAATCTGTAATTCAACAATTCTATTCGAAAAATGTTGCTTATGTACCACTGTAAATTCAATTTCCTTAATCAAAACAAACATTGCCCAATCACAGAACCACATGAGGTCATGTGACCTAAATATGAAATGTCTAATACATCTCCAAGCTAACCAAACACTATCACGCACACAATCATGTGGCCTGTGCATATATGTAGAGGTTATATAAGATAAACATCTCTAAAACTAGTGAATGTTAAATTCTTATGGTTTCTTTAAAAGTACTGAGTAAATTTGAATCTGTCAAAGTGACCAACACTTGCAAGGTTGCAGAAAAGAAAAAAACCCAGGCCAAAAAAAAAAACTTGGGTCTTTTTTGAATGTTAAGAGTGGTAATTTGTATGGTGGCTCATAGTGTTTCCATTTTTCAGAATACTGTAGAATATTGTCATTGCTAAAACAATAAGATGCTGAGTATCACAGTATAAACCCATGTATGAATAATGATTGGTCAAATAATACACATCAAGTCATATTATTGTAAAACCAGTATGAGTGTGTGCTTTTTAGAAACAAAAAAATTCTTGACTCACCCCACCTACCTCCTCAAATTTTTTGGTAATCATTTCAAATGCATTGTTTATTGCCTCTGTTGACCCTGTTACTGTGACGATGCGTTCTGCACATGAACTATCTGATATGTTAATTCTGGCACCGCTCTGTAGACAAAAACACATATCACATATCTTAATTCTGGCATAATATAATTGGAGTAAAGAAATAGCCAACACTAATCATATTATATTAATTATATTAGGCCCAATAAAAACTGCCCTATTCAGATATAATTGAGATACTTGCATTCCAGCTCAACGAGTGTTGGTAGAGACTCCTTTATCTCACATAAAAATAAGATGGAAAACAGAATATGCAATAAATTTCATATGAAAATGTTTGTAGCGAATATATATTAAAGTGTTAGACTATCTGGTTAGTGCTACTAGTCGATGCCATTGTCAACAAATTAGCATACTCATTTTAATATTTTGGGAAAGGGTATCACAGTTTAGGTTAGACAATTAGAATAACCTTAGATATTTTACAGGTTCCTAACAACATATGCTGAAATGTCTCAGCAGTTCACATAATGTAGCTGCAATGCTAAAGCGACCGGTAACATTACACAAACTAATCTGACTTTTGTCAGCTTACAAGATAATGTTTTATCCGATATAAAATTATCAAAATTTATTTTAACAAATGTCAACAAATATCCACAAATAAATGCAATCTTATACATACAATTATCAAGTAATACTTTATAAGTTAGTCAATTAGATGATGAATTGAAATTGCTAGATTTTAATTATTGAATGCAAGTTGTGATTATTGGAAGCATTTCATAGAAATTTAAAGCCTCATTAAACATTTTTATTTTTTTGTGATCGCCTGACATGCAACACTCAATTGCACATAACAATTTTACATGCATAGAATAAAACCCACCAAAAGAGGGCAACGTTGCGACAAAAAAAGGCATTATCACTGATGAATTGACATTTTAACAGGACAGTCACAACACTGGAGGGCGGTCACAACATTAGAGGGCAATCTCAACACTAGAGGGCAGTCTTAACACTAGAGGACAATCTCAAAACTAGAGGGCAGTCTTAACACTAGAGGGCAGTCTCGACACTAGAGGGCAGTCTCAACACTAGAGGGCAGTCTCAACACTAGAGGGTGGTCTCAAAACTAGAGGACGGTCTCAACATAAGGCGGCGGTCACAACAACAGAGGGCGGTCACAACTATAGAGGGTGGTCCCAACACTAGAGGGCAGTCTCAACACTAGTGGGCATTCACAACGCTAGAGGGCGGTCTCAACACAAGAGGGCAGTCTCAACATAAGGGGAGGTCACAACAACAGAGAGCAGTCACAACAGCAGAGGGTGGTCAAAAAACTACAGGGCAATATTTCATAATTGTTGACTAATGGTTTACATCTCAATATGAGCATGTACAAATTGCTAAATTAGAAGGATTCATGAAAGATTAACAATATAGTAGTTTATTGATTTCTTTAGAAACCATGTCTGATATCAATCCACCACTACACAATGGTTGATATAGACAGGTCTTAGCTGTGACACTATAATTCATTTCATTCTATAAATATCATTTCAGCTAAATTACTGTTAAATAAACTTACCTGTTCTCGAAATTTCTTGATTGTCTCGCCACCCTTTAAAATTAAAACAAAGGAAAACAAATTATTATAGAAATTTTAAAGGTTAATTTCAAAACATTATTCTATTATATGGTCTATGTAAATAGGATATGATATAAATAACATTATTCTATTATATGGTCTATGTAAATAGGATATGATATAAATAACATTATTCTATTATATGGTCTATGTAAATAGGATATGATATAAATAACATTATTGTATTATATGGTCTATGTAAATAGGATATGATATAAATAACATTATTCTATTATATGGTCTATGTAAATAGGATATGATATAAATAACATTATTCTATTATATGGTCTATGTAAATAGGATATGATATAAATAACATTATTGTATTATATGGTCTATGTAAATAGGATATGATATAAATAACATTATTGTATTATATGGTCTATGTAAATAGGATATGATATAAATAACTTACTTTTCCTATTATACTACCAACCTCCTGTCAAAGCAAACAGAGAAAGAGATAACGTGAGTGTAAGTGGCGACAGCAATTCAAAGGTTGACATTTTATATACCGGTACATGGCTATAGTCAGGACCGTTAAATATTTCATTCTGATTTCCACACAAAGACTGATACAACTTTAAAGCATAAATCTTTTCAACGATCAATGTACTACATGTTATGGCAAAGATTCAATCAATTGCTATGATTATTTGTGAAACACAATGTCCATCAAACTGACTATAACTTGTGAATTATGGGTAAACCTGCATTATGGGTAATTTTCAATCCCACTCAATCAAATAAGCGGCTGGTGGCTAATATAGCTCAACTAAAAAACTCACATTTTCTGCCATTATTCACACAAAGTACATTTAAAATAAATATATGCCATTGTCAATTTAAATCAGCACATGCTACATTTGTCAATCTATCATTAATACTCAGAAGCAGAAAGTGCATGCTGTGAAACAAAACATACCAACACTGGCCTCAGAAGCTTTGACTAATTGTCCTTTAACCTTTGATTCTCACCTTTTGAAGCAGGGCATTGACTGAAGGCATTTGTTTACTGTTGTATTTAATTTGTTGTAAATATTAAAAGAATTATAAAATCTTTTTTAAGATTGCGAGTGAACTAGATTTTTTAATGAGGTTTTGATGAAAATTTGAGTTTTAATGTTCATCCTCTTGCATTTTACATCTAAAAAGATTCTTATAACTTAACACGCATGTACTTACGATAAGGACACTAAATCCTTAATGTTTTATTAGTGTTTTGTTTTTGTTAATATTTAAAGTTGATGAACAATTTTACTGGTATGGAGACATCAACTGAAACAAATGCAGAATTCACTTTTCTAGAAGTAGCTGACCAAACAGACAAGACAACATACACTTTGTTATGTCAGGAGGAGAGCAATAAATCCTAGTCAGATACCAGAAGAAACTGACAATGTACTCACAACTATGTATATTGAAAGGAAAACTATCATCAGAAAAATGAATAAAAAATGCAGAATCTATCAGAGTTTTAAACTTCAGTGGATTGTAGTTCTTTTAAAAGTCAAGTTTAGAAAAAAACACTTTAAAAATCAAACCAAGCACTTACAAAGGTCATTAGTTCCATAGACTTTTCATTAATTACATTGCATGTGACCTACTAGGTAATTTGCATCTGACCTTGTGTCAATGTCAATTTCCATGGATTTTATTTTCACATATTTATTATGAATATTTCATAATTTTTTTTTCATTCTATCTCCCATTAAAAATTCAATCAGTTATTATAAGTAATTTTCTACTATGTACACAAGCTCTTGTGATGAACAATAAAGAAACAAATAATATAAACGATTTTATAAATTTTGACTCAATAAAATAAAATGGGTTTTTTTTATGCAAATAAATCAATTTAAACCATATACATGTGTATAGAAAATCATACTTTAATATAAATTGAGCAGGCATTTTAAAGAAATTAATATAATTTGTAGTTTAATACTGATCAAATTATCTTCTATCCAGAAAAATGAGATGTATAAATTTAATAATCAATAGACTTTCACAAAATTCAATATGCAAAAGACTTTCGTAAACAAAAAAAAAAATTTCTTTTTATTTATAAATACAACTATCAAACTGAAGATCTTGGAACAACAGAAAACCTATCTAGCCTTTACTATATCCATTCTTATCTAACATTTCTGTATCAAATTGCTATTTTGTTCAACATCATTTGCATATCTTTGTAGTAATCTCCCAACAGACTGCATTCTTTTATTATTGTTGCCCCTTTTAACCTCTGGGATGCAGCTAACAAATGAGAGCCACCCATCTAAGTGATGGGGTCTCATACAACAGTATGATTCTATCGCTTCAAAAAGTGACGTTCTTATTCCCATTTGGAAATGCTGATAATGACATGCTTTTTGGGAAGTTTTATCAAGTAACAAGTAAATTGCATAAACCAGCAGACTGGTCTTATCTTATAGATAGGGATTGTAAACAAGCTAAAAATTAAATGTCCATATGTCAGTTTTATGCCTGTACAATATGGCTATACTCAGTTGCATACAAAAACTTGAAAAGAATAATCACTTAATCAGAATTTGTGATTTGTGTCAAAATTGTTCTTACAGCAATTTATACACCAATTACCACAGCATTCCATCTATTCTCATCATCATGCTCTCTCTGTCACCATGGCAACCCACTTTCCTCCACACTCACCTTTCCTTGCATAATGAGCCGTATTGTCAACGTAACTGCTGGACCATCATTTGCCATCTTCTTTATGTGTTCTTCTGTTGCCATAGAAACAAACTAATGAAGCATGCGAGTTGGGCAGTGTAGAGTGGCTGGTAACCTGAAAGAACAAGAAGATGAAGAAAGATCAGCCTCATTAGTGTCAACTAATGATGAATGCACATGAGGAGGATATTTGGTTGTAGAAGTGAAAAGCAATTACTGGTCAAATGGTCTGTAGATTCCAGCCACAACAATGTAAACACATCCGGAACCAATTAACAAGTTCATCATGAGTATTGCAACAGGATGTGTAATATTTAAAAAAAAATCATCTGTGACTTTTATGAAAACAGTTTGCAAATAACTTAAATTCACAAGTCATGTATGTATTTGACATTGAACCACTTTGATTCCTGGCCTCTTCTAAAATGTATATTTAAAAAAAAAATTTAATCAAAAAATGATCCACAACATGATAAATCCATGTAATCAACAAACAAACATGGAAAAAAAATACTTAGAGAACAGTGATTGGCTAGATTACAAATAGAAGTTTTAAAACACCACCAACTAACAACTGAACACAATGAGTCAGGAAGCACAAAACATCACACAGTAAACTAGAATCAGACGAATGGATGTCAAATTGTTTCCTGTTTCTAACATTATATATTTTGTATGTACTGTGACTTGAAATTGACATGTGTAGTCTGGATTGAATGGAAATGTGAGAAACCCATCATATCAGATGAGAGAAATAGAAAACAAAAAGTTGAGTACAGAGACAGTAAATGATATGTCAGCTTTACATGTCACCATTTCACTCTATACCCTTAAGCAAAAAGAGACACCCACGATATCCCATCAGGCTTTGCAACAGTAAAATATAACAGGAATTATAGGTTTTCACGCTCAACAGTTTTCTCTTTAGTGAGCAGCATCCATAGAACTGTTGCTAGGAAACAGAAGAAGTGATGAGGCTATATTTTGACATTTGGTTTCAAGTGATGAAGAAAAAGCAATACACACGAATCCCGGCACAACCATCACGGAGCTGTCAATTGTCGCAATGTTCGCAAAGAAATCAAAACCAAAATTGTAAAAACTGCAATCAAATGTTATGATGTTATATTAAACGATGGCTGGTCACTTGTAGTATCTCAACATAAGGAATGGGCTGTACTTGATATATTTCCAAAAGGTTGGCTGAATTCTGTTGCAATGCTGCCAATCAGCTCTCTGGGGCCTCAGTGATACCATATTAGCTCTATTAAAAGTGATTGAAATGTGACATTAAAAGCTGTACTTTTTTGGTGATTTGAAAAGCTGTACTAATCCACAAATAAAAAATCAAGGAATTAAAATTTAACAGTAAACAGAAATAAACATCTATGAATTTCAAAATGTATCCCTGTATATTTATTGGGAGCAAGATTTAGATTCTTGAAAAAAATTGACTTCACAAATGAACACATGTGAAGAATTTAAGTTTACACAATCAGGTCAATTAATATTCTGGATAAGACTAATTTCACTGCTTTTTGTAATTTAGAAATCACAATATAACCATCCTGTCATTTCTCCAGAGAAAAGGTACACATTTATGCTTGTTAATTTTAAGTATCCAAATTAATTGTAGGGCAAACATCTGTACTTTTTTAACAGGAGTAGCACGAGTTAGGATCTGGTTACTGGTGAACTTTGACACTTTGACACTGCTCACTGAAATTCCAAGTTCTAATTTCACATTGTTGGCGTTTTTTATACAGCCATAATAATTCCCGCAAATTAGCACTGACTACTTTGACTTGTAATACAGACACACACATCAATTAAGCAAAGAATGTAGACAATAATAGTGGGAGGAGGAGAAATACTACTACAGATTATAATACTAACGATGAGGCAATCATATGCTCTGTGAATTATCAAAACTCAAAAATGACTTGCTGTCAACTGCAATTTGATCATACCAGTAACTGATAAAAATCACAAAATGATACAAATATAAACCTTAGAAATTCTAGTCTATGGGTAGACTGGTTTTAATTTTAGATAAACTAACTAATTAAATTATTATTAAAATCATCCATGAGGAAATGTGAGTAGACTACTGGAAGCAAGACAATTTTTACACAAAAATATCACGTTTTGAACATTTTTGCAAAAGCGAGAAACATACATGTAAAATACAATATTTGTGCATAACTACCATATTCGCTCTATTAGTACCAAATATGTTTTTGTAAAATACAAAGGTATACTTACTTTAGTAAGTAATAATTTTGCTTAATACATGTATGTGCTTCTACAAGCAAATA
Source organism: Saccoglossus kowalevskii (assembly GCF_978046115.1). Taxonomy (NCBI): domain Eukaryota; kingdom Metazoa; phylum Hemichordata; class Enteropneusta; family Harrimaniidae; genus Saccoglossus; species Saccoglossus kowalevskii. Next base: position 535,468 of record NC_140661.1, read on the forward strand.
CAGTACCAAGCCAGACACCATCACAATATTTTTAAATAACTACTATGTTACAATCAATGAAAGGCTGAGTGAAGAAGAGATTAAAAAGAGACTTTCTCTGTACAGTCACACAACTTTAATACAAGCACATGCGCAATCAAATTTTAACATTTGTAGACTTTTTTATTTTTTTGTTCACCACCACAGAATATGGCTGCACAGTTACGAGTGCCTGTCTACCCAGCTAACCTCAGAAGTCACAATTTGGATAATGCTCATGCATGATATTATTGGCATCAATCACCCAAAACAATTAAAAGGTCACCATATTTCACATAACTGAAAACAGGAAAAAATTGGCGCTAGATAACATTTGGCTGTCAGCCTTATCGGTTAACATATGGAGCTGGCTTGAGTCAAATGGAATTTGGATAGAACACAGTAAATAACCATGTAATCTGTCTTGCATATCTCATGGAACTTTAAGTACTATATACCCAAGACATTCCAATACTATGCTACTGACTGCATATAACTGGAATACACACAGTACTTACCCTAGTAAACGAAATTTACTCCACAAGTATATTTATAATACTGCGAAATAGGAAGCAACTGAGGATAGGGAGGAACTGCTCACTGAAGTACTGCTTCAGTGATCCAATCAGTGGGAACAGTAGGACATTATACTCTCTGTATATCAGATATATCAACTGTGGTGTCTAGCTGATTTATACACAGTGCTGGGTTGAAACAAGGACACTTTAGGAGCGATGAAACCTTGAACTCCTCTAGCACAGTTGATAATGTTAATGGTGTTCTAGCAGAGGAATGTCTTGTTGCTGGTTCACACCCATAAAATATGCCATCTGACTATATGTAAAGTATTTGATATGCTATCTTATTCTACAAGTTAACTAGTTTGTAACCAAAACAATCAATGTGTGGCCATAAAACATTGGACAAAACTCAAAGAGAAACCACTTTGTAGGCATGGCTGGAGGAGTCACTGATCACAAAAGAATTCCACTGAATATAATGATAACGGGATTTTCAACTCATTCAGTTGTAGAAAGGGGTGATGGCCCTAATAAAACTTTATTTGGCACACCAATCAATTCACTGTTTAAGCACTCACAATTTTAATTTAAAAAAATTGTTCACATGCTGTAGACTCTACTTGTAAGTACATGTCTATTTCAGTGCATAAAATGAACATACAATGACATCACTGGTGTTAAATTTATTTACTGAGAGTCCATAAATTATAAACATTACAAGTCTCACTTTTTGGTTACTTGGCAATATGTTCAGCTTTATACATTGAAATTATAATCCATGGCTATCAGTTCAACAGGCTTCAAATAGTACCAGCTGTTTTATTATTTAGAAAGTTTATAAAGCAGTAACTAAATTCTTTCACTCATGAAATTAAATTAAATTGTCCAATAACTGTAAACATGAGAAGGACAGTTAAAAACAGAATACAAATTTGTGTTATTGTCATCTGGTGTCAAAACCATAAAAAGACAACAAAGGTAAAGTTATAACTGCAAGGAGAAAGTTCATGATTATTTCTGGTGTTCCATACGCATAAATTAATAACATTTGTTTATTTCTAAGATACACAGCTAATGTTAGAGTGTGGAAGGGGGTTGTGGGGTTGTTTATTGAATTAATTTTCAGTTTATTTTCTAACTTAATGAAAAAAAGACAATGGGAAACAATAGATTAGTTAAACAATAAGTATCACATGATTCCATGGTGTAATTTTGGAGGGAAGGATTGAAGATCCCTGGATTGAAGCCCCCATTCTAACTACTGTAAAATACCTTATTTTAGCTTGAATCATTATTGCTGAAAAAAATATTTTGGCTGTTTTGTAAGATTTTATTTTCACTAATTCTGAATCGAATGTAAAATATGTTAGGTATTTCACTGATTAGTTCCTTTGTTGATAATTGAAATGAAAATGAAGTACTTTTATATAATGAGCCTAGAACAAAGCTATCTTTTGTTATCTGTTTACACACAGGATTTCTGTATCAACTTATACATAGCTTTGGCACTTTAGCAGACAGCCAGTTAGAATCCTGAATTTGAATAACTAACAAATCCTGTGACACACAAACAGAAGCACTATATATAATATATGAGAGTCATTTCTTGTCACATTTCTATGATTTAACATAGATATGAAAAATAAAAATAGATTCATATTAATAAAATCTCGTGCATTGTCACTGATATACACAATATTATTAAACATCAATTGACAATTTCTTTGAATTATTACATTTCTATGTTACAATACGTACTATAATGGCCTCAAAAAAAGAACTAATATAAAAGAGATATAGATAAATAAAATAAATTCTTTGTTTCTTGTAAGACTACCTACACATATTTAGGAGGAAATGGAATAGTATAGTATATAAAAGGAGAACTAATATAAACAAGCAGCCTATCGGCTGAGATAGCTCCGCTGTTAGCAATGCACATTTCAATTAAAGAACTGAAGACATCATTAGAAAATGAACAATATGAATAGTATCAAAGCAATCGGACTTACAGTTTTTAACAAGAAGTCGAAAATATCACTTTTTACCAAAAATTACAAAAATATTCACCAAAATAAATTAATTAGAGAATTGAAGATATCATCACAAAATGAACAAATCTGAGAGAGGTCCACATGTAGTACCTATATATGTAATATCAAAGCAATTGGACTTGCGGTTTTTAACAAGAAGTCGAAAATATCACTTTTTACCAAAAATGACAAAAATATTCACCAAAATTAGAGAATTGAAGATATCATCACGAAATAAACAAATCTGAGAGAGGTCCACATGTAGTACCTATATATGTAGTATCAAAGCAATTGGACTTGCGGTTTTTAACAAGAAGTCGAAAATATCACTTTTCACCAAAAAATGACAAAAATATTCACCAAAATTAGAGAATTAAAGATATCATTACAAAATGAACAAATCTGAGAGAGGTCCACATGTAGTACCTATATATGTAGTATCAAAGCAATTGCACTTGCGGTTTTTAACAAGAAGTCGAAAATATCAGTTTTTACCAAAAATGACAAAAATATTCACCAAAATTAGAGAATTGAAGATATCATCACGAAATGAACAAATCTGAGAGAGGTCCACATGTAGTACCTATATATGTAGTATCAAAGCAATTGCACTTGCGGTTTTTAACAAGAAGTCGAAAATATCAGTTTTTACCAAAAATGACAAAAATATTCACCAAAATTAGAGAATTAAAGATATCAACATGATATTGAACAAACCTAAGAGAGGTCTACCCAAGGTACATATACACCAAGTATCAAAGCATTTAGGCTTGTAGTTTTCAAGAAGAAGTCGAAAAAGTAAAACATTGACACGGACGACGACGACGGACGACGACGACGACGACGGACAATCACTCATATGATAAGCTCCGCTCGACAAAGTCGACAGCGGAGCTAAAGAGATATAGATAAATAAAATAAATTCTTTGTTTCTTGTAAGACTACCTACACATATTTAGGAGGAAATGGAATAGTATATTTTTTTGTTTCTATGAAAATTATGTTTTTAAACGATACACATTTTATCAAAATCATAAATTCAAGAAATTTAATTAAGGTTTAGGAGATTGAAATTGTGTTATTATATCTTTGATCTTTGACCCCTCTCAACAACAGTTTTGTGTTTCATCATTAAGAGGATCACTGTTACAACCTTGTCTGTTGGCAATCTACAGGAATAATTCAAACTAAGTCTGCTTGTAATGTGTTTATCTCTATGAGGAGAGGATTTCAGCAAAGGGTTATGCTTGTACAACAATTTTTTTAATTTTTTATAATTATTTGTACTATTTGACAAGATTGTTTTAATAAAATAACATAAATAGGATAATAGACCAGAATTTTGGCATGAAAATACTTACAGTGATTGATAAGACTTGATAAGTTTAAAGATAAAAATTGTGAGACTTATTGTAATAATAAGATAATTTTAGATTACATTCTCACAAATATTTAAAAAACAAAAACAAGATTTGATACTGATTAATATGATATTCAAGATGATCAGATAAGATTGCCTGAATAATTACAACTCTAAGAAACAGAGTTTATGAAAGAGACAACAACAATGATGATAGGGAGACATTTTCCCTTCATATGCTTTTCTTTAATGTAACAATAATAATTCACCACTAGCAGACTCTAAGAGTAACTCATAACTTATTAATTCATAATGTCTTCCAGGTATTAATTATTCAATCACAGTAATTTTACATAGCTGTCAGGCATGATTAATAACCAATCACAATGCTTCTTACAAAGATCCCACTTTAGTAAATGTTAATTACCCAATCACAGTGTTTGTTAAATAAATCCCTCTTAGGTAAATGTTAATCACCCAATAACAGTGTTCCTTACAAAGGTCCTGGTATGCTAAATATTAATTATCCAATTCACAGTCCATCAACACAATCACAGTATTTGTTACATAGGTCCTATCAAAATAAATGTTAATTACCCAAGCATTATGTCACTGAGGTTTTACTCAGGAAATTATAATTAAAGATATTGTGTCTTAAATTATTCTGTGTTGTGGTTTATTTAAAGAAATTGTTTTCTGCATGACATTAGACCAACATAGTAAGGGAGAAGATCCCTAAATGATTGCTAAAAATAAAACCATGATACGGGCAATGATTGCATTATTACTTTCACAAGACAGTCATATAATTCAGTTTTCTCCTGAGTGTTACACACTTTACATATACTTCCTAAACATCTGTTTTTTGAAAAGCTGAGATTACGAGATTGGATTGTTGCTTACTCTGAATTACTTTATTTCAAGGTGCAATTAATTTTCATTGACAAATCATTTTGGGTTGCAATTAATTTTAATGAAAAATTATTTTTATTGATTTTATTTTTGTTGATATCTATTATTCAAAGTGAAAATATTTTTTTTAAATTGCTTATATCCAGTAATCAGCTGTATTGCTAGGTATATGCTGGATACATTTCCAGTTTGTTTATATTTTCGGTACATGAATCCTTTGAATACCTTTTCCTACTAAAAACAGGTTTTGATCAACATTTTGGACAAAAATAAAGCAAGAATTTGACAAAAGTTGAACTTACAGAAACCCATAAATCATTCTAATACTAGTAGACATACAAGCAAAATCAATCATATCAGTGTTATCATTTATCAATATAATGGTGTTCCTCAAAAGATATCAAAAGACCAAAGAATGAAGCTGAATCCTGTTTCTATCAGTGATTTGTAATTATATTGTGCAGAAATTGAAAAACAAAACAAAAATTTTCAAATACAGCACAACAAGTTTGGAGAGTACTATGAGTGATTATAGCAAAACATTAATTTTTATTTTGATAAAAAAGTCAATATTGCAAAGTTATTGTTGCTGGAAATATCTCATTGTAACTTGCAAAGTTTCCTGTTTTATAAGACACCAGTACATACCAGTCAATACATGTAATAATAAATAAAAGTAATAAAAATCTTGACAAACCTGATAATTCAATCTCAAAAAGTACTCATTTTCTGAGTATCATTGATTCGTAGCAGCCATCAAAAATCAATGATATCTTTATAATGCCAAAATCTATACCAGTAAAATTGCAAAATGTAAAAATATCACTAATATGATTTTTTCGCAACATCTGCAGTGTACTACAGTTTTTAGTGGTAGAGATACAATGGTTCAACATCCTTAAAAACAACATATCCTATCATATTACCCACAATGCACCAATCCATATAATTGATTTGTAATCACAGAACAGGTTATTCTATCATAATGACATTTTATATATTGATCACCAGTTATTTACAACACTAATATTACAGGTAAACAAGTCCTCAATCATCATAGCATCTATTCTATTACCAAATACATAAATGTACTTACGGTAATGCTGATTTTTAGTAGCAATTTGACCTAGATACTGTAAACTACTTTTATTTTCACAAGAAACAAAATTTTTGTGAATTTTAGTAGTCCGTGAAAATTGTGAAACACTGCTATTTTTCACTGTGGTTCTACAAATTACTATTAAACCATGCAATTTTCACTGCTGCATTCATAGAAACAGAATTCTGAAAGTTGCTGTCTTTAATTTCATTGGTTCAAAATTATGCAATTTTTAGTGACTCACAGTAATTCACAGTAATTTGACAATTAAAAATGAGAAGTAAATCAAATCAAATATAGTGTAAACATCACTCAAAAAAATAACAAAAATCCATTTTCCACACTATGATAGAGATCACGGTAACATATTGCTCCTATTCTTAATTGAAAGTGAATACAAAAGAATATTGTCAACACGTTATAGCTGTCTCCTATTGTTAACAATAACAGAAATATGATGAACATAATGAAAATAAAATTTGAAGTGATGTGACACACCTCTTATTGGCTCACCTACGATTATAATTCATTTTCATGTAACTTTTTTAGATTAATACTTAAACTAAGTATTCAATTATGTTTTAAAAATGTTCTTGCCTACATTGTGTAAGAAATAATCCATTTCTGATTTAATAAAAGTCTCACCTCTCCAATTCTTGCCAATTATAATCTAAATGCCATCTAAAAGCTTAACCAGATTATCATTTGAGATTTTCAACTTTTAATAAGGCTAACATCCATAATGAATTAGACAGCGTATTTATATCAACGATTCAATCCTGAATTTGGCAGCCATTTTAAAATCAATATACAACAACTGACTCACAACAAGTTCATAAACACTGTATGCTGTAGTTCATACGTTATGATGATAAAACTGATTTTCTTATTATGTATGGTCATGAACTCAAAGGTCTGCACTTAACTGAATAATGGCAGTCAATTAAATTGATTTGTCCTTTTTTCGTTACATTTTAATCAAGCTTTCTTTTAATAAAAATGTACAGTATAAATAAAGCTTTCTCAATGTTTATTATCTTCTCAATGTCAGGGAGCACCATGGTTTAACAAAGACAACAACAATAACACATAAAACGTTTACAGCAGTATCTCCACCCCAATTTCCGGGAGTTTATCATTTCATTATTCTACCTCAGCCTTGGACAATGTGGCATGCTAAGCTAAATCTACCAAGGAATATATATATATATCAGTTTAATTCAGTTCTTCCCCAGCTGTGAGAGTTTTTTTGTTTTTTTTCAGTGGGTGATACTGACAAACACAAGCAAATATATGTGACATTTTTAATTACCAAAATTTTGAGTGTGGTTTGTATTCATGACCAACATATGTATATGGGTCTACCATAAGACTCAATACCATAAGGTAGTACTTCACCTTAAATAAATTCACTTTTACTGTAGTGATGCATAATATGAACACTAAATTGAGGGTTTTAAAAAAACATCTCGTTAGAACCCAGAAACGCATTCTGAATTGAAAGCTTCATCCTATTGTTCTCAAATTTACAGACAATGAAAGGAAACAAGGAGGTGGCACCCAGAGTGAATAATTGATGCTATACGAATAAGACTCAACTAGCACCAATTTATACCAGCTGTGAATCAAGAGAAAAATCAGAGAAAGTGATCAGAACTGAAAAAGCACCACAGAAAAACACAGAATACTGTTTATTTAGTATTCTCAAGAAAATTTAGGCTAGGTTTTCAGAAAAACAGTGACAAGTAAGCGGTTAACAGTAGCTGAGATTATGCACTTTGATTGGCAAGTATCCACGGTGTCTAATATTCACAGCCATTCATACATCGTAGTATAAATACTTTGCGATGCTGGAAGAGGTTAAAAACAAGACAACCTTGTAAAGTACTGCCATATTCTCTGGGTTTTTCATCCTTGTTTTTGGGGAGAGTTGAAAGGCCAAGATCATTTATGTACATACATTTGTTAGTGTAACCATATGTGAAAGCACCACTCATACACTTAAAACATAAGCTGAAAAAATCATATGAACATTTCATATTTTTAAAACATGAAACAATATTTTTGATAGAAGAAATAAATAAGAGAGATGCTTACGATAGTGAAATGATGACAGCAATGACGATGAGAATGATGCAGTGACACGAAGCACTCAGTAAATCGAAACAATCTTTCCAAGCAACTATACAATACCGCAGAAACATTTCTATTGCTAAATATCAGTGGGTGATTCCATTGACAGGGAAGGGGGTGTTGCTATGGATGACCCTTGGAATTATCAATCTCTGATTTTACTGATTTTTCATGCGATTATTTTATGAATAAATGATTAGTTGAGGTATAAGTAGGTTATACAAATGGATTAGCATTCATCCATCCTGGCTGTGACTCATGTCAAATTTCCTAATGCTCAAAATGTTATTCAACTATTAAGGAGAGCCTAACCCAGAATATAATGGAAGGTGCTCAGCAAATGACCATATTTGTTTCATCCTATCTTCTTTAGATTTATACTGCCAAGATTACAAATGTCTTAAACCCTGGACTGACTACTAGCTCTCTGGCTGATAACATTCCAAAAGAAAGTGTTTTTTTTTTTATTTTTGGTGATAAATAGACATTTTTGCCACAAATACATTATCCTTGATATAACTGAAATCCAAAGACTCTGATGACTTACACATGTCACATGGTCGAATAGGGGCAGACCAATGTTTTTGTAGGGGCTAAAAGACTACGGAACAAGCTCAAAAACATATAGATACAGTTGTCATGGTTTCCACGGATATTTATAAATACCTGCAGGTAATACTGATTTGTTATAATTTGTTCTCATATATTAGAAACATGTATTAGTAGATTTAATTCTTAAAGTGTATTCTTGATGTTTTTTTTTTATTAGAGGGTTTTTGCATTGATTTGTTTCTACTGTTAAACATGTTTTAAAATGTATCATTGATAGCTGATAAAGATTGGGGTGAAATAGTTATAAATGTGCACAAAAATAATTTCATCATGGAATAGTGGTTACTAAGGTGTTATATGGTTCTTCAAGCTATCCATCCTACTGCCAACTGCCAGAAGTATAAACTATCCAAAGCATGTTGTAGTATTGACAACTAACTCATCCTACTATAACTTACTTGCTCAGCAAGAATGTACAAACATCGCTTACACTTTCATCATGTTTTATAAAATTGAACACCAACATGGAATTGTTTTGGTAGACATTTCAACCAATCAATGGCAAGCATAAGATCGCATGGTGGCAGAGGTATATTCATTGAAATAGAATAGAGTGGGAGATTGGTCCATGTTATTCCTAGCTGTGCCTCCAACATCTCATGGATTACTCCATTGCATTATCTTGACATATATGTAAATACATAGAATTGAGACATGTTTGAATGATAGTAAGATATGACATGTACTTATTACAACATACCATCCATTAACATTACAAATCACATTTATGTGTAATTAATCTGTAACATAATTTTAAAATCTTGAAAAAAGCTGAGATTAAAGTACTGTCTTTATGTGAAGCACTCCATGAATACAAGCATGTAAAGTCCCAAATGTGAGCTACTCATAGTGTCTTTGCTCAAACTGGCAGTGAATGGCTAATATAAACATATGCTAGTGTAACTTTTACTGTTTTTACACCTCATAAAATTGTGTACTCTACAAAGTCATCTTGTTTTGAAAGCACAGATGTCAGCATTGTGCATATGTTGTGTGAATTAAATGAACAGTGAATACGTTGCAATATTACTTTGGTGGTTGGTAGCAACCATATACAGAGGATCATACAGTGACACAATTCAAATCTATCAGTAAATGGGAAATCGTTCATTCCACATGTAAAATTAATCATATCAAAGATTGCAGAGAAGCTTATCAGTAATTGCAAACAAAGCAATCGTACATTTCAAATCAATTATGCTTTGGAATAAAGATAAATGAAAAGAACCCCCCCCCCACACACACACACACACACCACTAAAAAGGAGATATGATGAAGCCAGTAAGGTTCAAAGCCCCAACCATACCAGGGGACCATCAATAATATAAGACACAGAGAAGGAAATTAGTTGTGGTGGCAGCTGGTCTTTTACATCCGTTCATATATGTACATGGTTAGTACGCCACAACATCTCATTTGTCAATGTTTTTGATATAAAAAGAAACATGATGAAATTCATCGAGTTATGTATTTGGCCCTCAGCCTAAACTGCAGAGTCGCAACGATGGCCCAACCGTAACTGCTGTGCAACACCATTTGTACGCATAACTAGTGAGCAGCATTGACAGGTCGACCAAAAATATGAAATATGACTTGGTTAAATTAAATCACAGTAAACATACTGCGTTCATACATACTGTCTATTTGTTCACGTTCTTGCCAACCAGCATGTGAATGTCTGCTAACATGTTGTCTACAGATCTACTCTAAATTGCAATCAGCTTGCACAACATCAAACAACATCGTTATTTTATCTTCAGGTGCAAACAGCCAATCTGTGCCAACCAGTCACATGCAAATAACGTAAACAAGTGAAAGAAACTCACAAATACAGCAGTTAGATTAAACAGCAATGTACCAGTAAAGGTCATGCTGACTTTTATGAATTAATTTAGAATGTCCTGAAATCATCATAAAGATTGTTAGCCTTGAATATTTTATGGTTACTGTTCAAATTGCATCCAATCACAAACAAGGTAAACCACAAATTTAAGGAGGCATTGCAACTACTAGATACACTGTCTTTATATAGATGCTGCTTATCAAACCACCTTAACAAGGGTGAGTCTCAAATGTGACAAATATCTGTACTATACTACATACTAGAAAACATAGTACTTGCTGTGTATTTTGTAAATGAGAAGAGAAAGTATGAATTGAATCATCACAAGTTTTATTAGATGACGCTGTTCATACTGTCATGGAAAGATAAATGGGAAACACTATTACATGACAAGAATAACAATGCAAACATCTTTTTGATCTCAATATTTAATAACACAGAGCATGAACATTCCTTTTTTATTCAACCTAACCTAGTTAAAGCCAAAGTTCCAGGATGTATGCCTTCTGACCTTACAAGTTGACCATGCTCAAATGTAGAATGAATGATGAAGATGGCTTTTAAACACATGCAGCCATACCAGCTGATGCCCAGTACTTAATGATTACGTGGAATTTGTATAAAGACATGTCTTTTGACCATGCTCAAATTATCCAATACTATAATCAATAAGAAGACTATGTTGTCTGCCAAAGCAAGCAGTTTCCTTGTCATTGAAATATTTTGCAATTGAAGAGTATTAAAGATATCTTTACAGCTCTAATTAAGGTAATTTACATATGCATAATTTGTTTCATCATCCAACTTTTCTAACTGTGTAAATTATCGATAAGCTAGGGAAGCTTATAATCAAATAATGTAGCCATTAGGAGGAATTAGATAATTTATGTAAATTCAATAAAGAAAGTGAAAGGTTTATGACTAATGTCACAAATTTTGATTCAAACACTCTGCTACTTATTAACTCAGAGGTGTATATAAACAAAAACTAAAAATGTATTTATATATAGGTAAAGAAATAAAAACCATATATGTGGATTAGTTGAAAGCTAACGGTAGTTAATTCTAGTAAATGTCAGACTATCTGAAACTACCTTTATACATGAATAGTGGAAACATTAATATTTAACACTTTTCAAACTGTTATTTAGAATAAAGTATTACTAAGTCATCAATTGAGCCATGATGACATCACAATTTCAAATGGCATCCAATCAGATCATTGATTTTGGAGAATGGATATGTAAAATAGCCAATGGACAGCATCACATGAAACAGACACGATATACGAGAAAAATGAAACTATAGAAAGCTATTAGTCAACAATTTTATGAGCTTATTTTTTCTATCAGACTGGAAGCACCTGTGTCTCACTTTTATTTATTTGTCAAATAATGACAAAAATGAAGCAATAATAGAGGAAATCGTCACAAAGTGGAAAGGAAAATCTCATTTATTATGCATGGAATCAAACAAAGTGATTTCTTTTTTCATTTTCAGTTTTGCTGAACTTGTTTTAACTCAATATGCTCAGTAACCAAGGTTATAACCTATAAAGAGCAGTCTTATATAGCAAGTATGTACAGACAGATTACAGTCCCTAGAGAGTACATAACAACATTAGCACATCTGCACACAAATTCCCTAACCGTTCATTACTGTCTACCTTTGAACTAAATTGTGATTAAGAAATTATTATCACTTACAAAAATAATTACAACAGAAATGATCCATTTTAAAATGTTACAGCATAGTAGACACGACATATGTCCTCGACGTTTGTATCAAAAAATAGTTATCTACATAAACTGTCAAAATGTATGATGTATGTCACGTTGATTTGAATTACATTTTTCCAACGTTCTTCACGATTTAATTATTTTTAATGGGTTCCTATGACAACAGCTTAATGTTTGAAAACATGAATTTTTTGCAGTCCTGCATTGTTAGCACATTTTAATTAACTAGTTTTATCAGTCTACTGGACTTGTTCCAGTCTTCTCTACAAACTCAAATTCTGGATAGGTGGCCTAATTTCATATAATTAACATAACACATGGTACTCTGAATTGTTAAAAATCAGTAAAAAATGTGAAAAGTTTTAACCTATTCGATGTAAACATCAACTTTTTCCAATTCAATGATTTATTGGTATTCAGGTTTGTGAAATTTCACAGTCAAATGTTTTCTGTTAAAACTTCATTGACAATTCTGTGAAATTGCAGTAGCTTTTTTTGGAATATTGAAAATAACATGTTGTTTTTTCAAATTCAACACACAGTTTGTTCAGACTTATGAATTGAGCTGATTTTACTTTAACGCTAAGCACATATTTTAAGTGTTTGACATAATGGCAACAGTCGCTGAATATCTTGAGAAAACAGTTTTACTATTTTGAAAGTTGAAATGACTCAAAGAATGTGATGACCTTCAATAAGATAAGGAACTGGCAGCCTCAGATCTCTGTCAATCTATCAAATGGCCAATTTTATGATAAGCAACATATGAAAGAAATTCCCATCTAATGACTACACAGTGAGTAGGCCACCCAGTTTATGAAGTGCTCTCACAAACTGAATTACAACCATTATCTGACATACAAAATTTGATTGGGTTTATCTGTGTCACATTAACATTCATCAATTATATTTTCCTAACTCTGATTACCTCAATCAAGAATTGTGTACAATTTTATTGCAACACTTCAGATGTGTGGATTACTCCCTCATCGAGTGACTGGGCAACATATAATCATTCCCAATATTCTTCAATTCAAAAGTACATGCAGAAAATTAACAATAATGTACTCAAATTTTATACTAAATAATAACAGGCCTAAACTGTAATAATGAAATGTAAAATGGAAATCATTGTGGCTTTAATGATGCTTTTGCTAGTTGATATGGTTAAAAATTAATTCTATGATTATTAATACTTAATTGTCCATTATTATACATTTGTATTGAGATTTCAGCCCAATGGTTACTAGTAAATGCAACTGAATAAATTATTAATAATATTAGGAATCATATCATTTCCACTAATAACTTAATATGTATAGCATCTTTCAGGGATAAATTTAAATTATACAGAATTTGTTGTGTTCATGTGTTTGAATTAAATAAAATATTTAACTTTGTTAAATTGTGAGTTGTGAGTAAATTGTGAGTTTAATTAAGCTACCAGTTTAACATGAATATCTACAAACACAAAAGCATGTCCACTTATTGATCATCTTGTTTTACCACATTTAATCACAAAGCAATTCAATTTTACAACACCATTTTTCATATCTTGACAACAATAAATGTTGATCATTCAGAATTAATTTTAATTTTTAACTTTATGTGTTGCTACTTTTGATTGGTCAAAATGACTGAAGCAGCAATTTTACAACTAATCAACTGTTTTTTTACATATAAATTGGCAAGATAGGCTTGTTGAATAATAAATTAAACTTATGTAAACATAGACACTCCAAGCTTTTCAAATACACAAATCACTGGAGTAGAAAACCTAATAAACATTAATTTTGATAAATTGGCCACTTTTTTTGTTTAAATATTTGCACATACTGCTTTTGGGATCTGAGACAGTTGAGTTTTCGACATAAAACACAGAATGTGACAGCCAATTGCCTTTATGTTTAGATTTAGCTAAAATACAGAACTCAAACTATTTGATATGTCAATAGCAATGAACCCTAGAGGTCATACATCCTGGTACTTCCTGGGGTATTGCTGCATTTTGTCAATACCCATAGAAAGTACCAGGATGTGTGACCTCTAGCGGGTCATCCATAAGACCTACTTAACTGGATCAATATCAGACAAATTTTTGTACAATAAAAGAAGGAAGTGTAAAATGCACAAATGTTTTCATATTTAAGACCAATGAGGAAATTAAACACTCCCCAAGAGATGAGAGGTCTATTTCCATCTTGGGTTTATTTTTTTTAACAAAGGATGTTGATTAAAATGCTGGAAAACATGCATTTATAATGAATACCCTTCATTCTCATCAAAAAATTCTGAACAGATGTTTGCGAATATATTCTTATTCTAGAGTTACAGAAGATTACCAAATTCAATAGAAGGTATTAGAAGAATTAATGCCAATCATCTGTCAAAAATATTTTTTTTCTCAGAAAACATGACATGGAATCTGATCAGTCTAGAGCTGATAGTCAATCCCTACATCATTACAAAAAGAGGCAAAGTGCGGCAGAAATAAAAGGAAATTCTTAATTTCATCTTCGGAAATAAAACGGGTGTAAAATAATGGATGTAGGATGAATGGGTTTCCTCCTTAACAAATTCAATCCTGTTCTTGTCCTTTATTGATATTTCACAACCGAATGCCTCTATAAATGGCAATTTATTTACAAAATTAGATATAGAATGAATGATGGAGTCTTTCTGTCTATACAGGAAAAGATGAAGACATTGTTCAAAGAAATAAGTCATTGTTAATGACACAGTCCCTCCCTGTCCAAAATTTTGTGATCTGACATATCAATTTGATGCTGATGAAGTCATTGAGATTAGATTGAAACCATTAATAGGTGATGGATTTGTAAAAAATTATGATTTAGTGCTTTTACACGAGAATTGGACATTGGGCAGTCATATTGAATCAAATTACAAAAATAATGTTCATGTTGATGTATCTATTGGTATACTGTCTTTGTACAAAATTTAAACAGAAATGTTCATTGAATTTCATCATGTTTTCAAGCAACTATAACCCAATATGTATGATCACCATACCAATTTTGATCCAAATCGGCCCAGTCATCTCTGAGAAACTGCTGTGGTATCAGAAATAGCAAATTTTACAGCCATTTTTGCTCTGATCATAAAGTGACTTGACGCGCATATGTAAGACATTATGTATTGTGTTCATGTAAAGTTTGAATGAAATCCGTCAATGGGTGTCCGAGAAATAACTATGGACATATGTACGAACATACGTATGGATGGAGTGAACCCAAATTAATAGTCCCCGTTTTCGGACTTACATGTATATCACTGTGCGTTATATCGTATACATTTCAATCAATTAAAAGACAGCCAGCACAAAATTACATCATTTGCTTACGATTTTGTCTAGTACAAAATATTGTGTACGAACACTAGCTCTGTCTCCTGTGACTAAGTTTTTTCGAAAAGTGTGTGATATCCCCCCCCCCCCCAGGTTTTGGGTACAAGTGACTAGATATGAAATTATAATCATTTTAATGTTAATCTGTAATCAGAAGAAATATCCTAATGTTTATGGGCAAAAGAATGTGACTGGTTATCTAGAGTGGTACTGTATGTCTTCTACTTAATATATTCTTATCTGGAATGAGGTCCAGTTTTAAACATGTGTTATTTGTCAGTAATGCACACATCATAGACAACAGAGGTCAAAGGTCAGATAAACAAGATAGAGAGCACAAACTTAGCAACCAGTAAAAATTGAATTCAACTCAATCTGAAATTATAATACTGGTATGTATTTTTTTTATTAAAAATCTGGGTTTTTTTAAAATGCTATATTTATGCTGTTTCCTATATTGCAACCTATCTACTATTGCCTAAATGTGCACCACTACAGGCTCATCTGCTACAACCTTTCCAGTTCTATTGGGATAGAGATAAACACTTTCATACTCCCCTCAATTTTGTGTTAACTATTTATTACACAATTGAAAAATCAAAACTTTTTTAATTTTTACTTGAAATACACTGTGGAATGTAATAGAATAGAATAGAATAGAATAGAATAGAATAGAATAGAATAGAATAGAATAGAATAGAATAGAATAGAATAGAATAGAATAGAATAGAATAGAATAGAATAGAATAGAACCAGTTCATAAAGCATCTAAACAGGGATGGCATGCCTGGTGTCCAATGGCATCAATTTAAAACAGCATGTGGGCAAAGAGAAATTTTATACAATTATCACTATCAACGAAAAAAACATGACAAACCAGTGACAGAAAAACATTTGAGTCATTATATTTGTCACTTATGAAGCTTATTTTGTTTGTGACCTTTTCCATTCAAACTAACATCACAAATTACAATACAATCCCTTATAGCACTACATAATTACCATGGCAACTATATTTTATAATGAAGCAGGATGGAACAAAAAGTTCTGCATGCTGTCACATGTCATACAGAGATAACCATGGTAACAAGATCAAATTGGCACAATTTTTTCCCCTCAAGTATTTTTTTTGAGAGCGAAATGATGAAATTGGAACAAAAGTTCCAGACCTACTCAAACACAACTGCCTACATTACTCCATAGAACAGAACATTACTCCATAGAACAGAACATTACTCCATAGAATAGAACATTACTCCACAGAATAGAACATTACTCCATAGAACAGAACATTACTCCATAGAACAGAACATTACTCCATAGAACAGAACATTACTCCATAGAATAGAACATTACTCCATAGAACAGAACATTACTCCACAGAATAGAACATTACTCCATAGAATAGAACATTACTCCATAGAACAGAACATTACTCCATAGAACAGAACATTACTCCACAGAATAGAACATTACTCCATAGAATAGAACATTACTCCATAGAATAGAACATTACTCCATAGAATAGAACATTACTCCATAGAATAGAACATTACTCCATAGAACAGAACATTACTCCATAGAATAGAACATTACTCCATAGAATAGAACATTACTCCATAGAATAGAACATTACTCCATAGAATAGAACATTACTCTATAGAATAGAACATTACTCCATAGAATAGAACATTACTCCATAGAACAGAACATTACTCCATAGAACAGAACATTACTCCACAGAATAGAACATTACTCCATAGAATAGAACATTACTCCATAGAACAGAACATTACTCCATAGAACAGAACATTACTCCATAGAATAGAACATTACTCCATAGAATAGAACATTACTCCATAGAATAGAACATTACTCCATAGAATAGAACATTACTCTATAGAATAGAACACTACTCCATAGAACAGAACATTACTCCATAGAACAGAACATTACTCCAAAGAATAGAACATTGCACCATAGAATAGAACATTACTCCATAGAATAGAACATTACTCCATAGAATAGAACATTACTCCATAGAACAGAACATTACTCCATAGAATAGAACATTGCACCATAGAATAGAACATTACTCCATAGAATAGAACATTACTCCATAGAATAGAACATTACTCTATAGAATAGAACATTACTCTATAGAATAGAACATTACTCCATAGAATAGAACAGGATGGGTGGCCACTCTCATCTTTAGACTGGGTTCCAGAGACTATGATGGGTGGCCTCTCATCTTTAGACTGGGTAACAGAGACCATGATGGGTTGCCTCTCATCTTTAGACTGGGTAACAGAGACCAGGATGGGTGGCCACTCTCATCTTTAGACTGAGTTCCAGAGACCATGATGGTTGGCCTCTCATCTTTAGACTGGGTAACAGAGACCATGATGGGTGGCCTCTCATCTTTAGACTGGCTACCAGAGACAATGATGGGTTGCTTCTCATCATCAGACTGGGTTCCAGAGACCATGACGGGTTGCCTCTCATCTTCAGACTGGGCACCAGAGACCATGATGGGTTGCCTCTCATCTTCAGACTGGCTACCAGAAACAATGATGGGTTGCCTCTCATCTTCAGACTGGGCACCAGAGACCATGGTGGGTTGCCTCTCATCTTTAGACTGGATACCACAGAGACCATGATGGGTGGCCACTTTCATCTTTAGACAGGGTACCAGAGACCATGATGGTTGGCCTCTCATCTTTAGACTGGGTAACGAGACCAGGATGGGTGGCCACTCTCATCTTTAGACTGGGTAACAGAGACCATGATGGGTGGCCTCTCATCTTTAGACTGGCTACCAGAGACAATGATGGGTTGCTTCTCATCATCAGACTGGGTTCCAGAGACCATGATGGGTTGCCTCTCATCTTCAGACTGGGCACCAGAGACCATGATGGGTTGCCTCTCATCTTCAGACTGGCTACCAGAAACAATGATGGGTTGCCTCTCATCTTTAGACTGGGTACCAGAGACAATGATGGGTTGCCTCTCATCTTTAGACTGGGTTCCAGAGACCATGATGGGTAGCCTCTCATCTTTAGACTGGGTAACAGAGACCATGATGGGTGGCCTCTCATCTTTAGACTGGCTACCAGAGACCAGGATGGGTTGCCTCTCATCTTTAGACTGGGTAAGAGAGACCATGATGGGTGGCCACTCTCATCTTTAGACTGGGTTCCAGAGACCATGATGGGTGGCCTCTCATCTTTAGACTGGGTAACAGAGACCATGATGGGTGGCCTCTCATCTTTAGACTGGGTAACGAGACCAGGATGGGTGGCCTCTCATCTTTACACTGGCTACCAGAGACCAGGATGGGTTGCCTCTCATCTTTAGACTGGGTAACGAGACCAGGATGGGTGGCCTCTCATCTTTAGACTGGGTTCCAGAGACCAGGATGGGTGGCCTCTCATCTTTAGACTGGCTACCAGAGACCAGGATGGGTGGCCACTCTCATCTTTAGACTGGCTACCAGACACCAGGATGGGTGGCCACTCTCATCTTTAGACTGGGTTCCAGAGACCATGATGGGTGGCCTCCCATCTTTAGACTGGGTAACAGAGACCAGGATGGGTGGCCACTCTCATCTTTAGACTGGGTTCCAGAGACCATGATGGGTGGCCTCTCATCTTTAGACAGGCTACCAGAGACCATGATGGGTGGCCACTCTCATCTTTAGACTGGCTACCAGAGACCATGATGGGTGGCCACTCTCATCTTTAGACTGGCTACCAGAGACCATGATGGGTGGCCACTCTCATCTTTAGACTGGCTACCAGAGACCATGATGGGTGGCCACTCTCATCTTTAGACTGGGTTCCAGAGACCATGATGGGTGGCCTCCCATCTTTAGACTGGGTAACAGAGACCAGGATGGGTGGCCACTCTCATCTTTAGACTGGGTTCCAGAGACCATGATGGGTGGCCTCTCATCTTTAGACAGGCTACCAGAGACCATGATGGGTGGCCACTCTCATCTTTAGACTGGCTACCAGAGACCATGATGGGTGGCCACTCTCATCTTTAGACTGGCTACCAGAGACCATGATGGGTGACCACTCTCATCTTTAGACTGGCTACCAGAGACCATGATGGGTGGCCACTCTCATCTTTAGACTGGGTTCCAGAGACCAAGATGAGAGGCCACCCATCATGGTCTCTGGAACCCAGTCTAAAGATGAGTTCCAGAGACCATGATGGGTGGCCTCTCATCTTTAGACTGGCTACCAGAGACCATGATGGGTGGCCACTCTCATCTTTAGACTGGCTACCAGAGACCATGATGGGTGGCCACTCTCATCTTTAGACTGGCTACCAGAGACCATGATGGGTGACCACTCTCATCTTTAGACTGGCTACCAGAGACCATGATGGGTGGCCACTCTCATCTTTAGACTGGCTACCAGAGACCATGATGGGTGGCCTCTCATCTTTAGACTGGGTAACGAGACCAGGATGGGTGGCCACTCTCATCTTTAGACTGGGTTCCAGAGACCATGATGGGTGGCCTCTCATCTTTAGACTGGGTAACGAGACCAGGATGGGTGGCCACTCTCATCTTTAGACTGGCTACCAGAGACCATGATGGGTGACCACTCTCATCTTTAGACTGGGTTCCAGAGACCATGATGGGTGGCCTCTCATCTTTAGACTGGGTAACAGAGACCAGGATGGGTTGCCTCTCATCTTTAGACTGGGTAACAGAGACCATGATGGGTGACCACTCTCATCTTTAGACTGGGTTCCAGAGACCATGATGGCTGGCTTCTCTCATCTTTAGACTGGGTTCCAGAGACCATGATGGGTGACCACTCTCATCTTTAGACTGGGTTCCAGAGACCATGATGGGTGACCACTCTCATCTTTAGACTGGGTTCCAGAGACCATGATGGGTGGCCTCTCATCTTTAGACTGGGTTCCAAAGACCATGATGGCTGGCTTCTCTCATCTTTAGACTGGGTTCCAGAGACCATGATGGGTGACCACTCTCATCTTTAGACTGGGTTCCAGAGACCATGATGGCTGGCCTTTCATCTTTAGACTGGGTTCCAGGGACCATGATGGGTGACCCCTCTCATCTTTAGACTGGGTTCCAGAGACCAAGATGAGAGGCCACCCATCATGGTCTCTGGAACCCAGTCTAAAGATGAGTTCCAGAGACCATGATGGCTGGCTTCTTTCATCTTTAGACTGGGTTCCATAGACCATGATGGGTGGCCTCTCATCTTTAGACTGGGTAACGAGACCAGGATGGGTGGCCACTCTCATCTTTAGACTGGGTTCCAGAGACCATGATGGGTGGCCACTCTCATCTTTAGACTGGGTTCCAGAGACCATGATGGGTGGCCACTCTCATCTTTAGACTGGGTTCCAGAGACCATGATGGGTGGCCACTCTCATCTTTAGACTGGGTTCCAGAGACCATGATGGGTGGCCACTATCATCTTTAGACTGGCTACCAGAGACCATGATGGGTGGCAACTCTCATCTTTAGACTGGCTACCAGAGACCATGATGGGTGGCCTCTCATCTTTAGACTGGGTAACGAGACCAGGATGGGTGGCCACTCTCATCTTTAGACTGGGTTCCAGAGACCATGATGGGTGGCCTCTCATCTTTAGACTGGGTAACGAGACCAGGATGGGTGGCCACTCTCATCTTTAGACTGGCTACCAGAGACCATGATGGGTGACCACTCTCATCTTTAGACTGGGTTCCAGAGACCATGATGGGTGGCCTCTCATCTTTAGACTGGGTAACAGAGACCAGGATGGGTTGCCTCTCATCTTTAGACTGGGTAACAGAGACCATGATGGGTGACCACTCTCATCTTTAGACTGGGTTCCAGAGACCATGATGGCTGGCTTCTCTCATCTTTAGACTGGGTTCCAGAGACCATGATGGGTGACCACTCTCATCTTTAGACTGGGTTCCAGAGACCATGATGGGTGACCACTCTCATCTTTAGACTGGGTAACGAGACCAGGATGGGTGGCCACTCTCATCTTTAGACTGGGTAACGAGACCAGGATGGGTGGCCACTCTCATCTTTAGACTGGGTTCCAGAGACCATGATGGGTGACCACTCTCATCTTTAGACTGGGTTCCAGAGACCATGATGGCTGGCTTCTCTCATCTTTAGACTGGGTTCCAGAGACCATGATGGGTGACCACTCTCATCTTTAGACTGGGTTCCAGAGACCATGATGGGTGACCACTCTCATCTTTAGACTGGGTTCCAGAGACCATGATGGGTGACCTCTCATCTTTAGACTGGGTTCCAGAGACCATGATGGGTGGCCTCTCATCTTTAGACTGGGTTTCAGAGACCATGATGGCTGGCTTCTCTCATCTTTAGACTGGGTTCCAGAGACCATGATGGGTGACCACTCTCATCTTTAGACTGTTTCCAGAGACCATGATGGGTGACCACTCTCATCTTTAGACTGGGTTCCAGAGACCATGGTGGCTGGCCTCTCATCTTTAGACTGGGTTCCAGGGACCATGATGGGTGACCACTCTCATCTTTAGACTGGGTTCCAGAGACCATGATGGCTGGCTTCTCTCATCTTTAGACTGGGTTCCAGAGACCATGATGGGTGACCACTCTCATCTTTAGACTGGGTTCCAGAGACCATGATGCCTGGCTTCTCTCATCTTTAGACTGGGTTCCAGAGACCATGATGGCTGGCTTCTCTCATCTTTAGACTGGGTTCCAGAGACCATGATGGGTGGCCTCTCATCTTTAGACTGGGTTCCAGAGACCATGATGGGTGACCACTCTCATCTTTAGACTAGGTTATAGAACATCAACAATTGCCATTCAGACTAGATCATCAAAATGTGTTTAGCTTGGACACATTCCGAGATAGATATCTTGAATGGTTTGTGTAATCCACATAAATATAATGAGTTCAAGAATTTCAAATTTCCATTCAGTTTCAGATATTCTCTCTTGATTACAAAACTAAGACTGAATGGGGTCCATCATTTTTCTGAGTGAATTATCCCAAGTAATGATTACTTTAATAATCACATAGAGGTAACATCTGTGATATATACAAACACTGCAAGTGTATATGATACAGAAGGTCAAACAAGGTTGCATCACAGTCTTAACTTTCCCGCCAAATGTTTGTCACATTGCATGGTCTCAAATTGAGCAAGTAAGTGAAGAGTTCACTGAACTGAATAACGCCATGCAATGACCAAATTCTCCCCACACCTTTATGATTGTAAATTATACATAAAAATGGAGTGAAATGAACAGCTACAAAAATGGCTGAATCACACACACAGATGCACACACTGGTTTACGAGATGAAATCAATGCCTCATCCATAACTGTTCCATCTTTATAGCAGTAACTCACTGAAGCAAATGATAGTTTGTTACCTTCTCTAGGGTGTTCCCGCGGCGATCAAGACAATCTTGTGGATTGCCTTCAGATATTCTAATTAAACCAATTTACAGGTCACAATGAATCCTACAGAAGAAGCAAAATAATGAATACAGAATACAGAGGTTCCAACTTTGGTGACAACCCCATTGGTAGATACAGCAGGCAATTCCTACAGAGTGGGAATATTCCATTCTTATAGAGGTGTGTCAGGTCAATTTATACCCAGAGATAAGAAGTGAGTTTTTATTTCTTTATTTGCAAGCACTATTAATTCAGCCTGAATAAATGCATCAAGTAGGCAATGTTTATTTATTTATTTTCTCTGTCTCTGTAGCTGTTAACTTCACAGTCAACATGAAATGATGGTCATCGTTAATACTTCCCAAATAATGTTACATCAAGGGATTTCAAGGGATAACAATTTCCATTGAATAGGGCTGATAACTATTGTTTTACTCGTTTTCAAACTTATTATTTACAAACTCATTTAGGTTTGTGATAGAATATAATTTGAATATATCAACAAATATATTTTATTTTATTTTGAACACAGTATAAACTATTCAAGTTTGAAAATTCCAGGATGTATGAAAATGGTGGATCAACTGACCTATAATCACAGAACAGTCCTAGGATAGTGGAGGGGGGGGGGGGTTGAGGGGTTTCACAATTCATCTCAGAACAACCAGTGTTGGTTGAGTAAACCATGAAAGCAAAATGCCTTGTTCACTGGTCAAATTAGATTCATTTAAATGATAGATCTATTAGCACTATATGAATAATACATATTTAGTACCACTGCCCTCTATGGCAAGATTTGAAAATGTAATTATTACTATTTTTTACATATAAACATATATATATTGAATTTTCACAACAGTCAAGTAAACACAAGAACACAGAAATCATTATTTCAGAGGCAGCTTATCTGAATATGTTGCTGCCTTTTAAAAATTAAATTCATATGCTATAAAAAATGCAGACACATTTCCTGTTTTTAGCGAACACTAACATTGGGCATAAAATCTACTCATTATTCAGTTTAAGGAAATGTTCATTTTATGGAGATGTTCAGTTAACCAAGGTGTTATACAAAAGACTGAAAAATAGTATCAAGTTTAGACAGCATTTCGTTTGATTTACAAACAATTTACTGATTTTTAAAATTGTAAAACAAATTATATTTAATAATATACACTACTATTAATTTTAATAAATATGGTTTTCTAAAATTAATATAACAGAGTTCATAAATAGTATAATATACTATTTGCCTCAGAGTAGACCAAGCTGTAGCACTTCAAAAAACAATTATTTAAATTAACAGCCTTTTTTTCAATTATGGAGAAAATCTAGGGATTTAGATGAGACTTGTATTAAATTAACAGGTTTATAATTCCATTTGACATATTGACTTATGACCTTTACACTAAAATTGCAAGGCTAATGAGACAAGAAAAGCAAACTCATGTGGAGCAGAACAATTGTCAAAACAAACATCTTCAACACTTCATTTACTGCAAGACTGGATTGTTTTTATACAAACAGGGATTGAATTCCCATTAGAAATATTAGATCTGTTTTGACAATGCCACCATTCCAGCTTTACTGCCATGTTCTTAATTTTAATTAAAGTCTTCTGTAATGTATTGGGATCCCTTGATGTATGTGTTATATACCAAATGAAAAAGTATCTAATGATACAGTTGTACAATGTACTTGTAAGAATATCAGAGACAGGATATTTCTAGCCCAATGATCACCAATTTAAAGAGGCAATATTTCAAATTCAAATTAATCTTATTAGAGTTTGAGAGGACACCCATTTTCCAGACAAGATTTGATAAAATTGTACTTTTCAAAGGCTGCCAATATAAACTCAAACTTCTTGGCATTCAAGAAGGTGCCTTATTTGACTGACTTGCCTCTGTCAAGTTCAAACCTTTGGCTTCTGACTCCAGACCAGCAATACACAAATGAATTTTAGATTGTTTGAACACAAGCCATCATAAATAACCTCGATCTAGGACTGTAAAGCTAGAAACCAATTTTATGACAATACATGACCTGGTTCCAGAATGGCAGATATTCTCAACTTTGATGAACTTTTACCATAAAGAATGACCACCATATAGCCATCTTGAAACTGATCATCAAATAAATACATGTACATGTGCATGTATGTATCAAGTATGAATATGATTTGGCTCAGAAACTGGCCACTGGTCAGCCATTTTGAATCTGATCTGAAAAACATAATACTGTGCATCACTGTGTAATGTCCAATGTATGTCCAAAGATTTAATGAAATTTATCCATTCATGATCAAGATTAGGTTCTGGAAAAGCAGAAATGCATAATTTTGTTGAAAAGCCATTAAGCCATTGCTGAGATCAAAATCACATATTTGTTGTGCTTCAAAATAACTTTACTGAGAGTCACAGTTGCTTGTTTGTATTATTATAATTCACTTTATATCTGATTTTCTGAAATTAATTACCACAAATTATTTACAGCCACAAAACAATGATTACATCGAGACATTTCATCTGACAAAAACGAAGGTAACAACATAATTGTAAATGTAAAGCAAATCAATAATTCCTCTTTGTCACTATTTCACTATTTGCCACTATTTGTCACTATTTCACTATTTGTCACTATTTCACTATTTGCCACTATTTGCCACTATTTCACTATTTGTCACTATTTGCCACTATTTCACTATTTGTCACTATTTGCCACTATTTCACTATTTGTCACTATTTGTCACTATTTGCCACAATTTGTCACTATTTGCCACTATTTCACTATTTGCCACTATTTGTCACTATTTCACTATTTGCCACTATATTTCATTATTTGCCACTATATTTCACTATTTGTCACAATTTGCCACTATTTGTCACTATTTCACTATTTGCCACTATTTCACTATTTGTCATTATTTCACTATTTGCCACTATTTCACTATTTGTCATTATTTCACTATTTGCCACTATTTCACTATTTGCCACTATTTCACTATTTGTCATTATTTCACTATTTGCCACTATTTCACTATTTGCCACTATTTCACTATTTGTCATTATTTCACTATTTGTCACTATTTGCCACTATTTCACTATTTGCCACTATTTCACTATTTGTCATTATTTCACTATTTGCCACTATTTCACTATTTGCCACTATTTCACTATTTGTCATTATTTCACTATTTGCCACTATTTCACTATTTGCCACTATTTCACTATTTGTCATTATTTCACTATTTGTCATTATTTCAATATTTGCCACTATTTCACTATTTGTCATTATTTCAATATTTGCCACTATTTCACTATTTGCCACTATTTCACTATTTGCCACTATTTCACTATTTGTCACTATATTTCAGCTTTCAAGTATCTGCATTATCTTCTGCTTTACACCTTCAGGGCAATTAAATATTCACACAAGTTTTTTTTCACAATATTTATCGCTTGTTTTACATCAAAGAAACAGGCTTACAGAATTGATTGGTTTATTGATGGGAAAAGTATAGGAAAATGAGAGTTTGGAAATGACTTTAGACATCTTATACATATATAGGATGCCATGCTTTCTCAATGAATTTTGATATTTTTATTTTCCCACTAAACAATAGCTACAATAATAAACACACCTGCAATTCACAAAGATAGACAAATATAAATGACACAATATCTTAATTTGTAACAAAAATAATCCTAAATTGGAGATTACATTCTTAATCCTGCCTGCAGGTCATCTTATATTATTAGAAGGACTCATTTCGGGACAAGAAAAGAATACATGTATAGATAAACAGAATAGGTTTTCATTTTCCTCTGATATATAGCAGGATTTTTCTTATAAGAAACTGTTGAACTGCACTATAAAAATCAATAAAAAAGTTATCAATAAAAAAAAAAGCTGACTTACTTAAAAATGAATGGCAGCAGTGGTGAGGAGTCGGCGAGATGTCAGGAATCAACTGGTTTCACTCTGGAAGGATAATGAAATAAGAGAAAGGTTAGGTTTGGATTAGAGCTGTGACTCATATAAAATCCACATTTACTATGACACAAACAAATAACATTGCTATTTGCTATACAATTCTCCCTAATAGGTTGATCTGCAATCCATGCAACATTAAGCTCGCAACCCATTTCCATAATTAATTATTTATTTATTTCATTAGCGACAGTTATAGCCCAAACGACATAAAAGACACAGTGTTTTAGAGACATGCTGGCTACAGAGGCCGGTGAATTCAAGGAACAATGGCACACAATTTCCTGTAAATGGTTTATGCTTTAAGGGTTTCAATAACGTTTATGACGAAAAATGCATTTATTCTGTGAACTGGAACTATAGTGATTCCTTCAGAAAAGCTGAAAGCATTCAACATGCAATTCCTTCCAATTTAATAATAAATTTTTCATGGCAACAAATGTCAGCAGTTGGTAAGTAGTTTTAACAGAATACTTTCGTGACTTGATGATTTATGGATATCAGAAAAACAAACTTTTACAAAAGTAATTCCTAGTCAGTTTACTGACAATTCAGAATTTGTGTGCAGCAAAATTATTAAGATTTACAGCAAAAAAAAAATTTGATTTTCCCTAACATGTGTATCCCAAAATTACACAAAGACTTGATTGAAAACAATTAAAATCTGGAAAACAAATACCCTGTTTTTTGTTGTGCCTTGTCCCAACACAAGAGAAAAACAAATGTAATCAAGTTACACTGCATAAAGGAGCTTAACAATGGTGGAGTTTAATCTCATTTTTAGGAGGAGGGATAGCAGCAGGGCTGGGGTGGGGGTAAGCATTACATAATACTTACTTACGCCATAGTGAAACAGATGTGAACCGAAAACATGGCATATGTTGGCGACCATTTGCAGTG
The DNA here is from genome assembly GCF_978046115.1 of Saccoglossus kowalevskii. Lineage (NCBI taxonomy): Eukaryota > Metazoa > Hemichordata > Enteropneusta > Harrimaniidae > Saccoglossus > Saccoglossus kowalevskii. Next base: position 563,443 of record NC_140661.1, read on the forward strand.
AGTTTTCAAGTGAATTTTAGGTCTCAACTGATTGTAAGTACCATGGTGAACTGTATTTATTTTTAGCATAATTCAGGTGTTCAGACATGTTGTTATATTGACCTGTACACATTTTTATTAATATGACATTTAACATTGACAAACATTGTTTACTAACTGATTCATGTTTGTGAAGAAGACATAAATAAATGAAAAAAATACACAAAAGACAGAAATGTATGCTGAACTGTAACATTCCATATCTGTGTGTCAGCGGAATTGAGCGTATTATTCAGTGGATGATGTATATTAAAAGTCTTCTGTAAAAAACGCTGTGTTGTGGGAGTATGAGATTACTGTATCTGTACCAGTAATTACTGAACTCAACATTCTACAGACATAACTGACTTTTCTAGTCAGTAAAAAAATCATGTGATGTGAATACACTTTCTTGAAAATATTAAAATCTGTAACAAGCATTCCCACTTTATTAATTTACAACTGAAATATAAATTCATCAATGTGCTAATATTATTATATATGCATTATAACACAGTTACAGTAGTCTGAATTTAGCCATATGATTGCCTGAAGCAAGATCTTATATCTGGCACTAGAAGACATGCCACTGATTCTAGATCACACAATTGTGCGTACTGTCCATACTGATTGCGAGTATATAATCAAAACCTAAACCTGAGTATATAATCGAAAACTAATTAATACAAATTATTTATTGCCCAAAATGTTAATATATTTTGCATTTTGCGATAAAAAACCCTGTGAGAATGTGCGCATTCATTGATTCGAACATGTGATGCATTGTTCATTGCTACTCACCGGCCCGGCCCGGCCCGGCCCGGCCCTATCATCTGTTTCAAATTTAAATGTAAATGCAAAGAATTACAACTAAAAACACTGTATTTTTTTTTACATTTTGCAGAAATAGTGTATTGGTCGGTATTACTGATAGTTTGTTAAATGCTATATTCTAGTTGATTTTGTCAAGTGTTGCATTTTGTATATACTATGTTTTAGATTTGGAATTTGAATAGGAAACCTAGAAAGTACACTACAAGTAAATTCAGACCCCTTAAAACGTGTAAGAATGCCAGTTTACAATTTGTTGATATATTATATGAAACTATTAACACATCACCTGACTCTGACGTTGTTTTTTGTAGATGCTTTCTTTCAGTAGACGTAGAGTTCAGCATATATAATGGTGGTCATACATATAATGGTGGTCTATACTCAAGATCACATTTGTACAACCCTTAACCTTTTCACCACCAGTTCCCTCTTTTCATCACAAATTCACAAAATAATCCTGTTTATAGTCTGCACTCTCCTTCAGAAGATTGGGACAAAAATAGCCACATTTTTTGAGTAAAAACTGAAAATTCACTCAAATTTTGGGTGTTCATACCAAAATCAGGGTTCATTGAAGAATATTAGAAAATTTGGGTGAGAAAGTTTGGTGGTGGAAAGGTTAGGGAGAAAACTATTTTTGTTTAAATCCCTCACTCCACAGTTTTATTCATCCTCTCACTATCCACCAACAAAGATTTCCAATCCCAGGATTACCCATAATAGCCGATATATTTCAAAAAATACAATATTTCATGCAGTGATGGTTTTTTGAGCTTTTCTTGAAATTAGAATAACATTAACATTGAGCTAATCTAATCTCATGGATAGGGAATCTACAAGTCTCAGACTCTGTGATCAGTTATGACACAAGTAACAATGCCCTGTAGAATTGTGATCACCATTACCTAGACATCAAAAAACTGAAGTCCCAGTAGACAGGTGGTAATTATATGAACAAGGTAGCAAATGTAAAAACATTTTCACAAAGGAATTGAACCAGCAGACTGTCTGGATATATGTAAGTGTAAACAGATTGAGGTGACAGAAATTATCAGCTATAGGACCTATCAGAGAAATATAGGCTAAGCCACATCATAAACTACTGTATTTGCTGTACTAGTAGTGACAAAGGTGTCAAGGTGAAGCCATGACCAAGCGTTTTCAACTGATAATTTTATTTGTGAAGTTTGAATGTAATAGTTCCATGCATATCTGAGGTACAGGTATGAATGCTTGAATGAACACATGCACAGAGGTCAGAGGTGACTAATTACTTACAACTATAAAAGTTTGATATGCCTCTATTAGAGATGAGGTTCTACCAGGTAGGTAGTTTTGAAGTCTGATAATGAGTCCAATGCAAACCTACTACACTACGGTACCAGTGACCAGTTTATACTGTTGTTTATAAACCAAAGATACCGTAATAATTCATATGGACACTGAAGTACTTTTTCACACAATTCACTTGGTCAATTGGTATTCATGAAAATGATTACCACAGGTTTCTAAAGTTGAAAAGCCTTATGATATCTCCAAATTTAGTTGTGTTACATAGAGTGAGAAAAATCCTATGTAGTTATAAGATATGTACGCTTGTCATGAACTATTAGAAGATGCTGATGAATACTAATTATTTTTATGAAATAGCTCTTTAACATGAACTCCTAATCAATAAAACATTATGTAATACTTTTAAAACAATAAATAGTGAAACATTTCTTCTATTTGATAGGTCAAAAGTACACCAATGACCTAAAAGAGTTTAGTTAACAAATGCAACAATCTAAGTCAATATTGTTGTGTCAAGTTACAACATAAACATACTATAATGCCAACAGCTACAATATGTTTTAATATTTTATTATCAGAATATAATGATCATAGGTCAAAGGTCAAACCTATTTGTGCATACCTTAGTGATCACATAACATACATGTACTACCTCTCCCCAAGTAATATTAAAGTCCTGATTATAAAAGTTGGGGTGTCGATAATAAAGAAACATGCTTTTTTTGTTTTGTTTTTACAATACATAAAAATAGGAGCTCCACTGTTTATTTCTTACATGGCCTCACAAGTAAAATAGTCACTGTTTGTGTAGTGAAGAAACAGGTTTGTGATTGTTACTGATCTTTACTGCCAATGTGGGACTAACTGCTTCTCTTACTGTGTTTTTTTTGTTTACAAATCTTCAAATTTGTCACCAAAGATTGTGGTTCTAACCACAACATATAAATGAAATGATATACATCCAAAGTAGATATCATATTAGTGTTTTCTCACGTCTATCTCTAGAACATAAGACATTACAACCTACTAATCCATACCATCACATCTCCCTTACCCATATTACGGGTACCAACATAACTTTCTAAGACTAAAACACCACCAAGATTGTTTAATGTGATGCAGTTAATTCACAGAACTGCATTAAAAATACGCACATACCTGTCATGTGCAGACTTTTAATATATAGCAGTACTTTGTTGGACTAATGTATTCCTAACGAGGGGTTGGACTAATGTATTCCTAACGAGGGCACATTTTTGTTTCCACTAACAATTTGATGACTATGATAAAAGGCTCATTAAGCAAATGACACTAGAGGTCATAGGTCACAGTGCTGCTCATGACAACCAGAAAGAAAGTTTCAATTTTGATCCCTTTATCATAAAACAAGCAGCCTCTCGGCTGAGATAGCTCCGCTGTTAGCAATGCACATTTCAATTAAAGAACAGAAAGTATCATTAAAAAATGAACAATATGTATAGTATCAAAACAATCAGACTTGCGTTTTTCAACAAGATGTGGAAAATATCACTTTTTACCAAAAATTACAAAAATATTCATCAAAATTAGAGAATTAAAGATATCATCATGAAATGAACAAATCTGAGTTAGAACCACATGTAGTACCGATATATGTAACATCAAAGCAATTGGACTTGTGGTTTTTAACAAGAAGTCAAAAATATCACTTTTTACTAAAAATGACAGAAATATTCACCAAAATTAGAGAATTAAAGATATCATTACAAAATGAACAAATCTGAGAGAGGTCCACATGTAGTACCTATATATGTAATATCAAAGCAATTGGACTTGCAGTTTTTAACAAGAAGTTGAAAATATTATTTTTTACCAAAAATGACAAAAATATTCACCAAAATTAGAGAATTAAAGATATCATTACAAAATGAACAAATCTGAGAAAGGTCTACATGTAGTACCTCTATATGTAATATCAAAGCAATTGGACTAGCGGTTTTTAACAAGAAGTTGAAAATATCACTTTTTACCAAAAATGACAAAAACATTCACCAAAATTAGAGAATTAAAGATATCATTACAAAATGAACAAATCTGAGAGAGGTCCACATGTAGTACCTATATATGTAATATCAAAGCAATTGGACTTTTTTTACCAAAAATGACAAAAATATTCACCAAAATTAGAGAATTAAAGATACCATTACAAAATGAACAAATCTGAGAGAGGTCCACATGTAGTACCTATATATGTAATATCAAAGCAATTGGATTTGCGGTTTTTAACAAGAAGTCGAAAATATCACTTTTTACCAAAAATTACAAAAATATTCACCAAAATTAGAGAATTGAAGATATGATCATGAAATGAACAAATCTGAGAGAGGTCTACCCAAGGTACACCAAGTATCAAAACATTCAGGCTCGTAGTTTTCAAGAAGTCAAAAAGTAAAACATTGACACAGACGACAGACAGCGGACGACGACGGACAATCACTCGTAAGTCTACAGCGGAGCTAAAAAACATATCCACTTCCAATTCTGAGATAACCAAATCCAGCCTTGTTATATTCTGCCAGGTTCCATTTATTTGTTATCAGCTGCAAAGATTATTTTATGGCATATTCCTGGGGATTTTTATTGGTGTCTAATATCATGAAGATTATAATGGAAAACCATTATCCATTTTCTTACCATCTTGTAAGAACCACATCAATAACATCTCTGACAGATCTACCAATTTTGAAATAATGTCTGAAGTTCACATTCACATTTATGAAATCTGGGTTAAATTTGGAATAAGTTGCTTTCAGTGTTTAAATTAGCTAGATGTTCATATATAGTGATTTAATAGCTCTGTTATTATCATGACTTTTCCAGCTCAATAATCAGTACTTGTCGAGTTCAGCTTAGATACATCCTTATTCACAAAATACTTCTGACAAGTTAATTCGGTTTGTAATTATGGGTGCTTATAGTGTCAAGTTTAGACCATCGTGTACGGTCCATACAAGCATTTCTGACAACTTGATTTCCTTTAATTGTTTACAGTTACATAGATTGATAGTCAAATCCAAGTTTATGTCATGTTACTGATTACTTGATTTACTGAGAACCAAAATAAAGTGTCAAATCTAATTCTGTAGAAGCAGAGATTCTAGTAAAGTTCTAGTAAAATTCTCAATGTTTTCCTTGTAATTTGCATACAAATATCTGATCATAATCTGATTTTTTTAAGAATTTTGGTCAGAATGTTGTTAGAATCTGGCTAGATTCTAGGGTAAACAAAGGTGAATCTGCAAAATGGGTGGTCACTATAGGCAGGTGGTCTTTTCATGGTCACTAACAGGTTTGACTGAATTAAATAATTTTTTTTTTAAACCAGTTTTTGAGAAGGAATTGGGAATGAACAGTTTCACAAAAGCATTTATAGCATTATGATAGTTTACACATTTTTATATCTCAAGAAATGACTCACTGAAATATACATTCCCCCAAAATGTTAAATTTTCTAATTGTATAAGGGAGGGTCAGGGTGAAGTGAAAAGTGTGTCATATGTTCTGTGTCAATATACTATAAATCAGGAAGGGTCAGCAAACTATTTGGCATATAGTACAGGTAATTGGTATCTCAGGTGTATGTATGCCTTGTAATATCTCATAATTCAATAACATCAAAAATCAATTTTTTACTAAATCTATCTGACAATTACTATCAGTTTTCAGTGATGGAGGACTCAATATTTGATATAACTGAACAAGTGAAGTAGCCTGGCTGGCTATCCCAAAATGCACCTGTAAGAAATGGCCAAGAGTTACTAACCTGTTCATTTTTTTTTTAATTATTTGGTTCAACAAATCTGTTTTTATATTACAAATTATTGAACATAAATTTAGCTTGAAAGACTTTATTTCCAAATTAATTTTTCTCCCATTTATTTACAGTGACTAGCTTTATTAGTTTTGCTTATGGCTCTGAGATACTGTCTCCTAACTATAAGGCATTATGTTGATAAGCACTCCTCAATGGTTCATTGCACACAGCAGGTGGTTTTTGTACCTAATTAACAAAGTTGCTTGATGAGGGGGAAACCCTCATTTGTGTCCACTGTTTGAACAAAGCATAACATAACACATAAGTTTTTGACTTTGGCAGGTTACCATTGCACCTGCCGCTATAGCAGTAGTTTGGTGTAATTAAGCAGCCATTTTATATCAGAACAACCATGCAGTGTCAATTTCAATTAATTATCAGTACCATCCACTTTGTGAATAAACACACTTCCAATCAATCTAAGTGTATATTATTTCAATTTATAATATGTGAAATATAATCTTAGTATATAAAAATGGCACTATTAGTAGAGAAAATGCAAGTGAATTACAATGAAATAAAGGTGGGGGGGGGGTTCATTGTGAGATTGTTATACATATTCTAATACTAATTACCATATTTTCTCTATTAGAAGATCATATATTTATTATATATTATATAAAAATCTGATTTATTTTGACAGCAGACTACCTCTATAATTTTCTTAAATTAGTTAAATATGGTAGCCTAGATTTTGGAATCAACATTTACACTTGAGTGAGAGTTAATAAACAACCCAAAAAATTGGTCTCTTCTGCAGAACCTTTGATATGACAAATGACATGTAAACTGACTGTTTTTTCATAAATTGCTCTAAGTCTAATTCCTGGAATTCAGACTCCCACAGGAGTAAAAAAAAATCTGGTGCAGAGATAATTACAATAAAAAACAAATTTTGGCCAGTAATATAATATTACCCGTATCTCAACTTTTTTTTTATTTATGTTTGTTTAGTATTCTATGTTGGCCAACCAAAAGAAACATCTAACTATGCAGGCAGCATACTTCGGTAAGACTATAAATAAAAAAAACATTATGGTTTGGCAAATATACAAGAAAGGTCATATTCAATATAATTACTGTAAAATACTTTATTTTATCAGGAATTTATTTTCGCTGAAAAGGCCTTTTGGGTGTTTTGTATGGAATTTATTTTCACTGATTTTTGATGAGTTGAATGTGAAATATAGAAAAAAAGTTATATTCGCTAGATTATATTTTTACTGAATCATCCCTTCAGCGAAAATTGCAGTGAAAAACACAAAACAGATCAGTCTTGGTATCTCTGGTTAATGGCATCTCCGACTAATGCACAAAAGTTATAATTTGACAGAAACAAAAGTGTTGGTTAAAATGGTTCCATTAAACCACAAAATGTAATTTAGCAATTTAGTTCAGCATGCAATGCAGGTAATTTATGGACATTAACATGTTTAATTTATTATGGCCTGCCATCCCTTTGACATAATGGTTTCTCCCAAATAGAAACTGGTCTACATAAAAGTCTCTATTTACAAATTTGAATTGCAACAAGACATTGATCAGCCCATTATGGATTCCTTGTTTATACTAGCATGGCAAACAAGACAGTTTTTCCAAAAAGCTGTTAAGGTTACTTGATAACCAATAAGGTCCAAAGACTTTATAAGGAACACTTCTGCAAAAACACAAATGTCCAGAAGTGACCACTTGAAATAAAATCCTGTATGAACAACCCTATCCAACAATGGTGGCAAGGAACTTGTCACACAGTATGACCAAACACTTTCAGTTAAACTAGACTTGTGTCTACACAGCAGGACTTAATAGATCTCAAGTAAGAAAGACCTTGGCTACAGAATTTTCTGACTGCCCCAGGAGAAAATAAACCACTCAGGTCTTATAACAGACTGGAGCCAGCGACTACAGAATAGTCTAATATACCATAACAAAGACAAAAGAGAAATCAACAACATAAAATTTCACTCACATCAAGGATATGGAAAGAAAAGTCCGACTAATGTATCCAACTGACACACATTCTCAGTGACTTCTTGAATGGCTTGCAAGTCTGAGCCACTTAATATCCTAAAGCTGGGAAGAATTACGTGGAATTTTACACAATAACAAAATTGGGATTACAAAATGTGTAAAGCTGTGCCCCCAAAAAGAGATGTTGATTCGACTGCATTGGCCACAGCTTAACAGTGGTAACTGAAGTAATGTTGGATTAGAGGCAACTATGCCAGTAATGTACATGACATAGTATGGGTAGAGTACCCAGTGACCTGCTCACAATTATCAACCATACCGCACCCAGAAGTGTTTACACTAAGTTAGCAATTTGGGTAATAAATTGTTTATTTCATGTCAAATAAAATACAGTTGAAAAAAAACTTTATATTTATTGCACGTTACTAAGCAACAACACTATGAATAAAATCTTCATAATTAGTACATGTCTGACAACAGAGGGATGCATCAGTTGACCTACAACCACACATATAATCAATAGAAAACAACCTTTTCTTAAATTTTTGAAATAATTTTGTATATACCTGGTTATATGTTAAAAAGAATTAAAACAGACAGTGTGAACATCAAGCTGTTATAAAAGAAACATACAAGTATTGAGATGACATTAAAGATAATACAAGGCATAACTGATGAACAGTGTACATACTGAATCCTAGCTACCATGTCATGTGACCTCAGAGGGCAGATAGAGGACATACAATATATTTCCCAAAGAAAATATTATAATATTATAAATAATAATAAATTATTATAAGATTTCACCCAATATGCTCCGAATGTAATTTCTCTTAAAGATGGATGAGACTTACTAACAAAAATGTGGAAATCTTAAAATCACTACAAATTTTTAATTATGAATTCTGATCAATAGCTAGTATGGAAATAATGAGATGTGAACAGGACTAATTTGAGGAAGGTTACAAAAGTTGACAAAGGTGGTGAATAGGTTAATTGATTCTGGTAGATAAAGGCTAATCACTTCAGATACATATGGCTTTAACATCAGTGTATTCTTGCACATTACAAATATGGACATGTGCTGTCTAGCTATAAGGTTGTTGCCATGGTAATTGTACCATGAGACATAGTGTATCTATGTGATCAGCCAAAACCACAGCTGTACCATAGCTTGCACAACTGACGCTATCTCTGACTGTAAATCTATGTTTATAAACTTTAGTATACTATTGTTTTCTAAACTTGAAATCTACCATAATAACTTTACTTTAATCTCAACTATTAGTAGCTAGGGCAACATGACCTATTTTCACCACAATTTATATTCAAATTAACAAACCACAGTAGCTTAAGTAAGCAGTATGCACTTGAACTGAACAATCAAACATCTACACAAGAACACTGTATTGAACAATTAACACATTTGCCTGAAAAAACGTAAAATCAGAATAATATAAATTTGCTAAAAGCATTTTAAGTTGAATGACTTGGATGGTCAAAGTGCAAGAATTAATGACTGACATTCCAAATGCAACATAAGTATTAAAGTTGCCCTCAGTCTTGCCAGCACTTAAGTGTTTGCACAAAACAAATTAAATCACTGACAAGAAGAAAACATCACCAGGGAAACTGATAAAACTACTTGTTTACAGGGTTACTTAATTGAGTATATATGGGTCGATATACCCAGCATAATGTTGCTGATATCAGGATATGCAGTAGTAACTTTTGAAAACCACTAAACATATACGGTACAATAGTCATTCACGACTGTCCCCATTACTGAAGACACACATACAAGTAGTCTTCTGCTAATAATATCAATAATGTAGAAGTCACAACCTATCATTTCACTCTCTTTCTATGTATTATGTTTAGAAAAAAGTGCCTTGTCACTTTTTAATTCTTGACACGCAATCAACAATCACTATAGCTCAATAGCTGACTTATCCATAATAGAAGACATCGTCGGCACAATGCTTTGATTTTCCAATTTTTGAATGAATCTATTCAGCTTTGGAAGCTGTAAGGATATGGAGCAATAGATCTCACTCAAGCTCACTCACAAAAGGATTTTTTTCTAATTCTGAAAAATAAATTTACATAATTCAGCAATTTAAAAACTGAAGTTGGTAAAAGTCCCTGTAACTGTTTGAAAGACATCTTTACTGCTAAAGATTTGGTAATCATCCCTTATATGTGAAATTCACTAAAATTTGGGTTCATACAAAATTAAAATGGTCAACAAGAAATTACAAATGCTATCAGATTTAGTGTATTGTGTTAAAGCAATGTTGTAAAATTAGTAGCACAGTTGAATGCTGCACTGCAAGAAGAATAACAGTTGTAACCATGGTGTACAGTATACGAATACATATTCAATGTTAACCACAGTGCCGTAGCGGCATTCATCAAAGTTGTCATGATTGACTGTTACAAACTAAAACTTACTTTGAATTTGTAATAACAGTTTAATAATGTAGACATGTGTTCTCAAACAATTAATGCATCTCAGTGTCTGTAAAGTTTACTGCACTTAATAGATACATCTCAGTGTCTGTAAAGTTTACTGCACTTAATAGATGCATCTCAGTGTCTGTAAAGTTTACTGCACTTAATAGATGCATTTCAGTGTCTGTAAAGTTTACTGCACTTAATAGATGCATCTCAGTGTCTGTAAAGTTTACTGCACTTAATAGATGCATCTCAGTGTCTGTAAAGTTTACTGCACTTAATAGATGCATCTCAGTGTCTGTAAAGTTTACTGCACTTAATAGATGCATCTCAGTGTCTGTAAAGTTTACTGCACTTAATAGATGCATCTCAGTGTCTGTAAAGTTTACTGCACTTAATAGATGCATCTCAGTGTCTGTAAAGTTTACTGCACTTAATAGATGCATCTCAGTGTCTGTAAAGTTTACTGCACTTAATCGATGCATCAAGGCTGCAATTATTCATGCACATTAGGAACAATTAATTTGGCTGTTAAATTTTCACAAACCAGGTCTACTTTAATCAATGTAGGCAGACAAGTACTGGTGAATGCATCTTTAAACCTTATGTACCAAAAACACTAAACCATTGATTCAATGTCTATTTGTAAACTGCTTTAATTTTTCACTTTGTTTTAATTCATAATTTTTGCAGATATTTGAAACTATTGATTTCATAGTACAGAAGTACAACACAGTAACTACAAGTTTGGAGGAGTACTTTTATATGAAGTTTTGTAAATATTCCTGTCTTGATACTATAAAGATGTTTGCAAGAATCATATTTAATGACAGTGTGTAATTCAATCCCTGTGCAATCTGAAATTGTCACAGACATTTGTATCCAGTTCTACTGTGACAAATAAATTACATGTTTCGATTCTACATCATAATTTTACTAGTATAGCCACTGAAAAGCGACCTCAAAATTTTTAAAAACTATGAAACATACCGGTAATTACGGGTTATTACCTCAAAAAGAAACAGTGCCAGAAAAAAAATGTAAATTACGTTAAAAGCCATGACACCTACAAATATTGCACTTATCAAGAGAACAAAGAAGTACTAGCATATGGTGCGGTTATTAAACAAATAAATGGACATAACAATACTTGTCATGCAGGGCATCAAACCATTCATATCACATCAGTGTATATAAACCAGCAAATAACAGACATGTAGTTTTCATATTTGAATGTGCAATATGGTAAACATGGGGTTTTTGTTATTATACTGCAAGTGCTCTCCTGATATTGAATATAATTTGCATAACACGCCACGATTTGTGTCATGTGACATAAAAACATATTTTTTGACAGAAATATGATGGAAAATATTTGCAGGTTTCCTGCATACAATTAGTGCTTGTTACACAATATTGGAGTGATATTTTGAGGTCACATGATCATTAACTTAGGGGCTGCATTGCTGTCAATCGTAATCACAAACAACAAAGATCAATTCTTCCAGAGTTGGAAATATTAGAGCCCCATATGGTAAAAATACAGCACTACAAAGTGCAGTTATCTTAATGTGCCGGTGCAATGCCCACCCTCACGTTTCCCATTTTAGATCTGTGTCCCACTGAAATGGGCAGTTATTGATTTTTTTGCTGAAAATGATTACTTGTATCCAAGTAAATTTGGGATATTTCTCGTGTTGTAGCCACGCCCACCTATCCTGAAACGGTCAACTGTTTCCGGATTTCCGACTCTCGCCGAAAGTGCGCCACCAAATGACAAAATGTGAGAGGAAGTCATACCCCTGAGCCGTAATAACACTGGTCATTCAGTATACTTTTAAATGATATACATTTTTCGGTTGGCGTTTTTTTCTTTTTTTGTCTATTTTTTTTTTTTTTGAGAGGGAGTTTTTAGATGTTGTGTTGTGGGCAGTTGCAGTGAAACGTATAGTCATAGTGTGAGTATTCACACGTCTCTAATCGATCCGAAGGTGCGACATCAGTGGACGAAAGCCACTTAACCTCAGATTCTTTTTTTTTTTTTTGGAAAAACTGTTTTCGTCTATGAAAAAACAACTAGGTTTAAAGAGAAACACCGACAACGTAAACCTGACACAACACTTTTGAAAGAAATAGATTACAGACAAGCCCATGATCACCGATGCGGATATCAGAAGAGAGAGAGACGTCCGGCAAGTGTTTCAAATGAGCTGACTTTTTATGCGATCCTGATTATCGTTTTATAGAGAGCATTTAGTTCCTGTTAAGTAAAAAGGCAGCAATAATTTTGACAGTGACACGAAAACGAAGCGTCGGACAAACAAGAAATTACACAGCCTTACACACTGCTAATTGTTTTCATTTTCGAAGGCTAAAGCACAGTCCCTCTATCTATAGAGGGACTGTGGCTAAAAGTCTCTGAATTGTTTGGTGATTGGTGTTGAATGTCGAATTCACACCTCTGTTCTTTTTTTACCTCCATGCTTGCAGCTTGGTCCTAGTAATAATCTATGAAATAAGAATCCGGGCTTGGTCAATGTGTTTCCACCAAGTAAAGTTTCAATATGATGTTATAATTATGACAATCACGCCATGGATCACGCTAACTCAAATCCACTCTGAATTTATCTGTCAAATTCTATTTTGTCCAGCGACAGTGTACAAACGTGCGCCGGTGTCGGCGACGATCATGGTGACCAGCTACACCAGAACGAACATATTTCGCATCTAACTCAACCCCATGCAACAAAAATTGATACTATGTGTTCATTATGGTCCATTCTTCCTCGACGAACAAGTACATAAGTGACAATATAGTCAAAGACGAGAAAAATGTACAAGAAATTTGCCTTATTTACACTTATCGGCAATGCAAGCTGCCATGCGACTTTCGTCTTCTGACGTCACAAGGGGAATTTCTGTATGCAAATGAGAAGCTAATGGGGAGCCTCATTTTAAAATACACAAAAATAAAGTTGCCGTAGACTGAGTTTAAAACACATTTTTTCACTTAAAAAAAATAATTCATGCTTAGAAACATAAAAATTAACAATATTTACATATCAATGGATAATTTTAGGCGTGAAAATAGCAGCCATTTCACAGGCACTTTAATTGTTTGTGTGAACAGGATTCTCCCCAGGCCATTACAGAGTAGGGGCTCCCAACTATTTTGGATAAACAATAGTACAAATTAAGCATAACAATGAATACAATAAGGTGATTAACATACTCTATTGTTTTGTAAATTAAACAATACTGTATGATCATTTTCTGTGGAGAACACTGTTAGTGAGTTTCACAAAGTTTTAAAATATTTTTTTTAAACTGGTTTCTTTTAACGTAATAAAACTCTCCAGCAACTAACACAAAATTTCTTACTTCTATGAAATAATATGAGACATGTATTTTCTTGTTTTTCCATTCAATTCATCCCAACAACTTCATGTAGCTTAGTCTTGTATATAGTCTCTTGTTTATTCTTTGGTGTTTTTTTATTTTTGCAATAAAAAAATATATAGGAGTGAATAAATTGTGAAAGTTGGGTTACCGCAAAATAAACAAGACTCTTGCAAGAATTCCCTTGGTATTAATATTATTTTCGATGAATCCACACATTTGATGGGTGGAGTATGCATAGGTAACGTTTACAGTCCTTCAAGATGGCTGTGAATAGCGGGCATATAATCGTTGCCTAGTAAGTACACTGACAAAAAACAAGCTTCACAAATGTTGTATCACCAAGAACTTGTGAATGCATTTGTATTGATGGAAAAATTGGACAACCCTATAAGACTGTAAAAAGCTGGCCAGGAGATGCTTGCATGTCCAGAAATCAAGTTTCCTGAATACCAATGAGTTAATATTGGATATAAGTAAAAACTAAGTGATACCTGTATGATGAACATAAGATGAAAGCAAGCATGGATGATGCATTTCATGAACATGTTGAAAAACAAAATAGAAAACTTGTATAAACTGATGGAAAACTTAAGTATTATTAGATAAATTGAAAAGCATACCATCAATATGATGGCATACATACATATTATGTATTTTACTTTATTGTCAGGTTAAATCACCACAGAGAAATATAAAGATAAACTGCAAGATGACATTTGCTATTTGTGTATTTATATTATCGGTACTCAGGTATTATAATTTGACATCATTTAGGAAATAAGAATCGGGAAAGTTAGTGCCAGCAATTCAATGCTCAATCAAGTTTTATGTGAAATGCAAAGTTAAAATTTGAAATCAAAGCTGGTTGTATTACAATAGATAACAATGGTTTGTATAATGAGTTGAACTAGACTCCTAACTTGTAAAGCTAAGCTAGGTATGACCATCATAACAAAGGGGACCCTACCCCTCATTTAGTCTTGGTGATGTTATTGGATCTTATTGTGCTATACAAAAACACCAAATCTACAATCAAACAAATAAGCCACTGGGCTAATAAAATACTGACAGTGACCAAGACCAGAAGAACAAAGCACTCCATCAGGTAGATAAATTCTGATTTCAGTCAAATGGGTTCATTCTTGTGATACAATGGACTTATCAATCGATGAAACATCAGATCTACACAGGCATAGTGGTACACAATAGTAGTGAAAATACCTATCACTTCATTTATGGCTGAAGAAACCAACACTTGACAGTGATGCTTGCTTGGTATTCATAGTTAAGAACCCCCACACCCTCCCTGTGCTGGTATTCATAGTTAAGAACCCCCACACCCTCCCTTTTACACTGCACCATATAAGGAACAATAGTTATGATCATCAGTAATCTAATTTCAATATGGCAGGGAAAATTATTAAAAATCTGTAGATATGAGCCAAGATTGAATTACAGCCAGTTTGCATGCTTGTTTATGTATTTGACTGTTAATAGCAATTTACAGAATGGATAAATTGCATTTTCATCTGATTTTACTTCAACTAATACTGTCTTTGCTGCAACATAATGACAGAATACTACCTTCCCCCAAAAAAGGTAAGAAAAAGAAGAAGGCTTGCACATGTTATAAAACAATATAATGATAATGCAAAATCTACAAATATATGCTAGTTGTTGTTTTTAATATAAGTAAACTTCTTCACAAGTCAGGGATGATTCCCTGGGTGTTAGTTAGTAACTATGAACACCACTATTTTACAATCATTTCTGGCAAGCATATCTTTAATACATAAGAACATGAAATAATGATGGGATTCTTCAGTAGAGCAAACATTGTGATTTGGAATTTATAACTTGTTAAAAGGACCTTCAAACTTAAATTAGCTTTGTTAGAGGGTCTACATTTCTAACTAAACAGAACTCTAGCCCTAAAATAATAAACATTTTAAGCCAAGCATGTGTTTATACTAACACATTTTTATACACTGGATATGTGGCTGTAATTACATTACCAAGATTTTGTCACTTCTCTAAGAAAACAGGAAATTGATTTACTATTTAGTTATCAATAAGAAATAGTAGTTTGTCAAGTTTTGGATTGTGGAGAATAAAGATAAATTTACATTTTTCATCAAATGTTTGCTGTATGTAATACCAAAACTGTATAAATATACCAGTTGTAAACAATCTTTTTAATCCTTATTTAATTAGTAAGAACAAATTACATGTAAACATGTTTATTGTCACACTCAATGATAACACTGTACTTCTCACAACACATAGGTGTCATATCTTCGGAAAAACTGTTCAATAGAGACAAACTTACCAAACCACAAAGTAAATATTGAAGAGTAAGTTCACTTTCCAGAAGGATTTTTCAGCTCCGCTATACACAACACAACATGGTCAGTACAATTCTAATCCCAAGTGGCAAGCTATAGCGGTGACAACCCTGTCCTGACCACTCATATTCAAAACATGCAATGAATGTTCCTTGTTGTCCTTTGTTCAGTTTTCCTTTCTACATTTTTGGGTTTGTAAAGAGTTATCACTATCTCTGTTATGTCTTCTTTTAACATCTCCCTTTCTGCTTGACTGAGATCTCATAGAATTCACAACCGAACAAAGCGATAATCCGTATACAATAGAATGAGCAATTTAGGTAGCCTTACAGTGGTTCTATGCCCTGACCTCTGAGAGCCACTCACATATCACAGTTCTGACTTTTTATTCAACTCATATGTAGGTAAGAGCCGACCTGATCAATGCCTTCTGGCTCAGATTTATACATTCACAACCTAGTAAACCATATTTTTGAAGCGTGGATATTAAAACTGTTCCTGCGTTTTTCTGATTGAAAGGTGTAAACTTGATATACAACAGCTAGTAGGTAAAGAGTTCTGAGCATCAACTCACTTGGAAGAAATTGTTTTCTTCTCATCTAATCAGTACATCTGCTGAACAAATTAGCATTGTTGACATTGACATCCACAAACAATGATCAATTGGTGTTCATATTGGTCAGTTTAATGTCACCATCACTTTCATGACCAACAGAAAAAAAGGGAAGATGATTTTCCAAAAGTGTCAGGATGATACAGTAACAACAAAATAACTGTCTTTCATGCTTCATTAAATCATCAAAACCATTCAGAGCAATCCATAAGGTCCCAATGTTATGGTAAACATTGCAATCAACAAAACATTTATCAAGTCGATAAATCACAAAACATTTTTAAATGTTCAGAATAAATATCAAAATTTTTACTGGATGGCTGGGTAATAGGGTTATATTCGAATGACAGGAGGAATGGGACACACAGACAGACAATGAATGATAGGAGGAATGGGACACACAGACAGACAATGAATGATAGGAGGAATGGGACACACAGACAGACAATAAATGACAGGAGGAATGGGACACACAGACAGACAATGAATGACAGGAGGAATGGGACACACAGACAGACAATGAATGACAGGAGGAATGGGACACACAGACAGACAATGAATGACAGGAGGAATGGGACACACAGACAGACAATGAATGATAGGAGGAATGGGACACACAGACAGACAATGAATGATAGGAGGAATGGGACACACAGACAGACAATGAATGACAGGAGGAATGGGACACACAGACTGACAATGAATGACAACAACCATGAAGTAAGCAAGAAAAAATGAAGCAGAAGTTATACCCTTGTCTGCATTTCATCAAAAAAAATGTACTAGTAATTCATTTCAATTACATAATATATCATTATTTATCAATGTATTAATAAAATCATTTATTTTTACAGCCATTTAATTTCACTATTTTTAGATTTTGAGCAATTGTCACAAACTTCAAAGGGAAATAATGAGTTCTATTGTTATTTAACATGTTCAGATGGATAACAGATTTTAATTATCAGCCAAAATAACAAAAATAAAAATACATGAATAATTAATGCTAATGCAATTTTGTCCAAATCTTTTTGGCTATCCACAGAAAATTTCGGGAGGTGTTATGTTAATAGTGCATATGCTTACGTGAATGACAGAGGTGGTCAAACTATTGGGGAGGAAAACATAATAAAGTGGATACGGTATATGTACAGTTTGTATCAATTGTTCAATACCCCTGCACTTCAATGACTGCAAATGTTATATAGCTTTCACAATTTATGGTATCTTAATGTAAACATTGTCAGAAATTTTTGATCGAGAAATTTCAACAAGCAGCCTGACGGCTGAGATAGCTTTGCTGTTAGTAATGCAATTAAAGAACAGAAGATATCATTAGAAAATGAACAAATCTGAGAGAGGTCCACATGTAGTACCTATATGTAAAATATATCAAAGCAATTGGACTTGCGGTTTTCAACAAGAAAGCGAAAATATCACTTTTTACCAAAAATGACAAAAATATTCATCAAAATTAGAGAATTAAAGATATTATCATGAAATGAACAAATCTGAGAGAGGTCTACCCAAGGTACATATACACCAAGTATCAAAGCATTCAGGCTTGTAGTTTTCAAGAAGAAGTCGAAAAAGTAAAACATTGACACAGACGACGACGGACAA
Organism: Saccoglossus kowalevskii; assembly: GCF_978046115.1. Taxonomy (NCBI): domain Eukaryota; kingdom Metazoa; phylum Hemichordata; class Enteropneusta; family Harrimaniidae; genus Saccoglossus; species Saccoglossus kowalevskii. Next base: position 581,852 of record NC_140661.1, read on the forward strand.
TCACTCACATGATAAGCCCCGCTCGACAAAGTCGACAGCCGAGCTAAAAAGTGGTTAACGTACGTATTCTAATTTAGCTGCCAGATCGATAATGGGTTGTAAAATTGGCATTGGCAACAGTTAACATGTTACAGTGCAAACAAAATATACAATATTACGGAAGAGGTTTATTGATGTTGAAGTATGATCTATTGGCAATGATTTTGCAGTTTTTTTAAAAAACAGGAAATTAGTCATTTTGGTAAGATTATTTGAGAATTGAATAACTATTTAACACTTTTCATTGTGATAACAGATCATTGTTGAAACTGAGTTTACCAATTCATGCTAGTCACAATAAATATTTTATTCTTGAAGTCAAGTCTGAGATTACAAAAAATTAGATGTCGGAAAAGATTGTAATGTTCTAAAAATGATGCATGCCTTAAAATACTTATAGTAAATTGATATACTACATTAGGATACACTCAGTCATCAGGAGAAGTCTTGGGCATCATAATCTTTTTATTAATTGTGTATTTTAACAAGTTTGTATGGATTTCCAATTTTCTATACTGATGGAATTTGACACCATTTTTAAATCCCATCTTCCACATAAGACACCTATTTACAACAGTATGTGCGTCATAATAGTATGCTGTCAAAATGGAGAAAATAAGATTTACAATTGATGAGCCAAATTTTTCTACTGAAGATTCAGACTCAAAATGGCTTTGGGCAAAACTGCTGGAGAATTAGACAGTGCATTGATGGATACGTTGGTACCTTTCATACAGAACAACTATACTATCTATACAACAATAACTACAATAAGGTGATTAGATTACCCACAGTTCCATTTTGACATTCCACATTTGCATATCTGGTTACCCAGGCAACTATGTTTCCAACTACTCTTTTTATTCACTGACAAGAAGGCCCATTGAGATGGAACTAACACATCAGAAAAACTATGTGTGTGCAATTTCATGCTTTAGGGAAAAACAGAAAAGGAGGAAAAAATGTCATTGATTGTTAATGCATGTCAAAGAAATATCGACTCTCAATAGAACAAATAGCATTGCTGCTAAATCATCTGTAGAGTACGGAAATCAGCAGATGTTTCCGTCAGGTCAACAAAATGTACAAGGCTCTCTTACAGGGGAACTCTTGTTCATATTTACAAACAGTAAAAAATGTGCTTGTCATATATCTACATTGAATTTATCTCAGAACTCAGGAATAATCAGAGACTAAAAAATGAAAAATCAAAAAATGTAAATATTATCCTTGTTTCTGTAGTACATATCATATGCTGATATGTCTGGCATGGTAAAAAAAGCCGAGCTAATGGTGTATACATTCATGATTCAGATCCAAGTTTTCACTGCATAAAAATAAAATGGCACCCAGAATACTCAGCTAGACTTACTGTAAAGGGGGTAATTATTCACTGGGTTTTAATTTAGCTTATTTCGCTGACTGGAAAATGCGCTAAATTAAAACCCAGTGAATATGTAAAATTTAGCATAGAACACATTCTCTAAATGACGAAACCGTGAATTTAAAACCCACTGAATATGCCTGAAATGGTAAATCAGTGAAATTTAAACCCAGTGAAAATTAGTCATTTTACAGTAGCCAAAACAAATTGCTATCCGCTGCAATGTTTGCACCAAGTTAACAGATGTTCATTTGGTTTACAAGTACTTCAGATAAGAGTTCAAAGATTGTACCCACAAAATAGATTGTTAAGTTGATAAAATAATATATTATACCAATATATCATGATTAAGTAATTCAAAACCAATTTAATTTTTAATATCAAAGGAAGTTTGGAATAAAAAAACAATGTCTTCACTACATAATACCTGATTTTGCCAAAAATAAGCTACAGTTGGTAGGTATTAATATTGAACTTTCAAATTATTCACACTATAGTTGCATGCATTTTAACATGCCTTTTGTTGGCACCCTCTCCTCCCTAGAAATGATATAAGCCTTCAGTTGGGACCCCCCCCCAATGTCTATATATTATAGGCAAACACAATTCTGCCACCATACAACTATTGTTCTCCCATAATACTTCGTGGATCAAATATTGTAACGCATTTACTCTATTTTAAAACTGGTTGTTGTAGTCAAACAAGTGCATGACCCTATGCACTTTAACTGGTGATTGTAATCCATATATTTTCCCTAGAGTACAAAAAGTAGTCCCTCCCCAACATCTAACGAAAGATAAAATTCATTTTTTATCATGATTCTGAAAGGCCAACTGTTACATGGATTTATTCAGCATATAACATTTTCTGGCGTCATAATTCTAAGCCAATATTAACGTCATATAGTCATACTGGCCACGAGACTCTCTCTCTCTGTACATTTCTCCCTGCAGAAATCATGTCAACTGCAATATAGTCCTATTATTGCTAAATTTAAATCAAATCACATGAAATTAAAGTCAAAATTGTATTTTACGATAATAGCACTATAACATTGACATTCAATTAAACTCCTTAGTTCAGACTTTGGGGTTTTTGTTAATTAGCAGCGGCAATACACAACAATTTAAAAGACTCAGCACAGAATACAAAAACTGGTGACGAGATTTATCATGGGAATTACCAGTACCTGACGCTGTAAGGTAAACAATATCTATTTGTACACCTTATTCAACTGAGCTGATGCCAAGTAACCTCAAATCAGAAAATCAGACATTTTGAAGGATGGATACATAGTCAAGCAACCTCCTTTCAAAAAATGTAAATTTTTGTTCTCCATGTCAGTCATGGTTTAATCCCAGTAATCATGTATTAGTGCAAAGACATCACATATCATTGTTACCACAAACATGCACACCACTATAGTATATGTTTTGATGACGACAATAATCAGACTGAAATACATAGAAAGAAAAATAGCAAATTTTATAGCAAACATTAAAAAAATGAAAATCTATATTTTTGAACATTTTCCAACTAATAATCAAAACTATTTAATCAAAACTAATAATCAAAACTATGTCCTAGGTTTCATGACTACTTTGCAGCTTTTAAACAAAAATTCTAAAATTGTTCTGGGCACATCAACAATATTGATAATAATCATATAAATAACACAAATGAATTTGAAGAACATTATAAGCAAATTAACATTTTTAATTTCATACAGCACTAATCATCTCTAATCATTTCTTATTCAAATCATGGAGAAAAGTACCATAACAGTGAAATCATTATATTGAAATGAGATGGATTATCTGTAGTCAAAGATGAAACATATCTATGACATGACCCTACACTTGGCACCATTCATTGCTCTAAATTATCCCACTCATTATAATCTTATTAGAGTATGGGAGGCCAAGAGTTCTGGATGAGGAGCAGATGTACAGTACATTTATTGAGAAGATTATCAGGATTCGGAAGGTCAAATTCAATTAATGCAAACCTGCATTAATTTGACTGCGTTTGTTGAATAATTGATGTGAGTTTGTTCAACTGCACAGTTGCAATGGGAATTCAGATGCTGCAGATAAAAAGAGGTCATATTGTCAAGTAGCACTGCCCTCGCCACTGATTCATTATATTCAAAGCATCACATGCAACTCTTATTTTTAGTCACATATTCTGGGTTTTATATAAAGATGTTCTTCCAATACAGCTGAATTTGTTATACATAGATGTATACTGTCATGTGGTGATTATACATAGAGGTATACTGTCATGTGGTGGCTATACATAGAGGTATACTGTCATGTGTTGACTATACATAGAGGTATACTGTCATGTGTTGACTATACATAGAGGTATACTGTCATGTGTTGACTATACATAGAGGTATACTGTCATGTGGTGGCTATACATAGAGGTATGCTGCCATGTGCTGACTATACATAGAGGTTTATTGTTATGCGTTGACTATACATAGAGATATACTGTCATGTGTTGACTATACATAGAGGTATACTGTCATATGGTGGCTATACATAGAGGTATACTGTCATGTGCTGACTATACATAGAGGTTTACTGTCATGTGCTGACTATACATAGAGGTATACTGTCATGTGATGACTATACATAGAGGTATACTGTCATGTGGTGGCTATACATAGAGGTATACTGTCATGTGGTGACTATACATAGAGGTATACTGTCATGTGGTGACTATACATAGAGGTATACTGTCATGTGCTGACTATACATAGAGGTATACTGTCATGTGGTGATTGTAGAGGTATACTGTCATGTGCTAAATATACATAGAGGTATACTGTCATGTGTGGGCTATAAATAGAGGTATACTGTCGTGTGTGGGCTATAAATAGAGGTATACTGTCATGTGTTGACTATAAATAGAGGTATACTGTCATGTGCTGACTATACATAGAGGTATACTGTCATGTGTTGACTATAAATAGAGGTACACTGTCATGTGCTGACTATAAATAGAGGTACACTGTCATGTGCTGACTATACATAGAGGTATACTGTCATGTGCTGACTATACATAGACGTATACTGTCATGTGGTGACTATACATAGAGGTATACTGTCATGTGGTGGCTATACATAGAGGTAAAATGTCATGTGGTAGCTATACATAGAGGTATACTGCCATGTGCTGACCATGCATAGAGGTATACTGTCATGTGTGGGCTATACATAGAGGTATACTGTCATGTGTTGACTATACATAGAGGTATACTGTCATGTGGTGGCTATACATAGAGGTAAACTGTCATGTGGTAGCTATACATAGAGGGATACTGCCATATGCTGACCATACATAGAGGTATACTGTCATATGTGGGCTATACATAGAGGTATACCATCATGTGTTGACTATACATAGAGGTATACTGTCATGTGTGGGCAACACATAGAGGTATACTGTCATGTGCTGACTATACATAGAGGTATACTGTCATGTGCTGACTATACATAGAGGTATACTGTCATGCGGTGACTATACATAGAGGTATACTGTCATGTGGTAGCTATACATAGAGGTATACTGCCATGTGCTGACCATACATAGAGGTATACTGTCATGTGTGGGCTATACATAGAGGTATACTGTCATTTGTTGACTATACATAGAGGTATACTGTCATTTGTTGACTATACATAGAGGTATACTGTCATGTGTGGGCTACACATAGAGGTATACTGTCGTGTGTGGGCTATACATAAAGGTATACTGTCATGTGTGGGCTATACATAGAGATATACTGTCATGTGGTGGCTATACATAGAGGTATACTGTCATGTGTGGGCTATAAATAGAGGTATACTGTCATGTGCTGACTATACATAGAGGTATACTGTCATGCGGTGACTATACATAGAGGTATACTGTCATGTAGTGGCTATACATAGAGGTAAAATGTCATGTGGTAGCTATACATAGAGGTATACTGCCATGTGCTGACCATACATAGAGGTATACTGTCATGTGTGGGCTATACATAGAGGTATACTGTCATGTGTTGACTATACATAGAGGTATACTGTCATGTGTGGGCTACACATAGAGGTATACTGTCATGTGCTGACTATACATAGAGGTATACTGTCATGTGCTGACTATAAATAGAGGTATACGGTCATGTGCTGACTATACATAGAGGTATACTGTCATGCGGTGACTATACATAGAGGTAAAATGTCATGTGGTAGCTATACATAGAGGTATACTGTCATGTGCTGACTATACATAGAGGTATACTGTCATGTGTGGCTATACATAGAGGTATACTGTCATGTGTTTTCTATACATAGAGGTATACTGTCATGTGGCGACTATAAATAGAGGTATACTGTCATGTGGTGGCTATACATAGAGGTAAAATGTCATGTGGTAGCTATACATAGAGGTATACTGCCATGTGCTGACCATACATAGAGGTATACTGTCATGTGTGGGCTATACATAGTGGTATACTGTCATGTGTTGACTATACATAGAGGTATACTGTGATGTGTGGGCTACACATAGAGGTATACTGTCATGTGTGGGCTATACATAAAGGTATACTGTCATGCGTGGGCTATACATAGAGGTATACTGTCATGTGCTGACTATACATAGAGGTATACTGTCATGTGTGGCTATACATAGAGGTATACTGTCATGTGTTTTCTATACATAGAGGTATACTGTCATGTGTGGGCTATACATAGAGGTATACTGTCATGTGCTGACTATACATAGAGGTATACTGTCATGTGCTGACTATACATAGAGGTATACTGTCATGTGTTGACTATACATAGAGGTATACTGTCATGTGGTGGCTATACATAGAGGTATACTGTCATGTGTTGACTATACATAGAGGTATACTGTCATGTGGTGGCTATACATAGAGGTATGCTGCCATGTGCTGACTATACATAGAGGTTTATTGTTATGCGTTGACTATACATAGATATATACTGTCATGTGTTGACTATACATAGAGGTATACTGTCATGTGGTGGCTATACATAGAGGTATACTGTCATGTGCTGACTATACATAGAGGTTTACTGTCATGTGCTGACTATACATAGAGGTATACTGTCATGTGTTGACTATACATAGAGGTATACTGTCATGTGGTGGCTATACATAGAGGTATACTGTCATGTGGTGACTATACATAGAGGTATACTGTCATGTGGTGACTATACATAGAGGTATACTGTCATGTGCTGACTATACATAGAGGTATACTGTCAAGTGCTGACTATACATAGAGGTATACTGTCATGTGGTGATTGTAGAGGTATACTGTCATGTGCTGAATATACATAGAGGTATACTGTCATGTGTGGGCTATAAATAGAGGTATACTGTCGTGTGTGGGCTATAAATAGAGGTATACTGTCATGTGTTGACTATAAATAGAGGTATACTGTCATGTGCTGACTATACATAGAGGTATACTGTCATGTGTTGACTATAAATAGAGGTACACTGTCATGTGCTGACTATAAATAGAGGTACACTGTCATGTGCTGACTATACATAGAGGTATACTGTCATGTGGTGACTATACATAGAGGTATACTGTCATGTGGTGGCTATACATAGAGGTAAAATGTCATGTGGTAGCTATACATAGAGGTATACTGCCATGTGCTGACTATACATAGAGGTATACTGTCATGTGTTGACTATACATAGAGATATACTGTCATGTGTGGGCTACACATAGAGGTATACTGTCATGTGTGGGCTATACATAAAGGTATACTGTCATGCGTGGGCTATACATAGAGGTATACTGTCATGTGCTGACTATACATAGAGGTATACTGTCATGTGTGGGCTATACATAGAGGTATACTGTCATGTGTTTTCTATACAAAGAGGTATACTGTCATGTGTGGGCTATACATAGAGGTATACTGTCATGTGCTGACTATACATAGAGGTATACTGTCATGTGCTGACTATACATAGAGGTATACTGTCATGTGTTGACTATATATAGAGGTATACTGTCATGTGGTGGCTATACATAGAGGTATACTATTATGCGTTGACTATACATAGAGGTATACTGTCATGTGTTGACTATACATAGAGGTATACTGTCATGTGGTGGCTATACATAGAGGTATACTGTCATGTGTTGAATATACATAGAGGTATACTGTCATGCGTTGCCTATACATAGAGGTATACTGTCATGTGCTGACTATACATAGAGGTACACTGTCATGTGCTGACTATACATAGAGGTATACTGTCATGTGCTGACTATAAATAGAGGTATATTGTCATGTGCTGACTATACATAGAGGTATACTGTCATGTGGTGACTTTACATAGAAGTTTACTGTCATGTGGTGGCTATACATAGAGGTATAATGTCATGTGGTAGCTATACATAGAGGTATACTGCCATGTGCTGACTATACATAGAGGTATACTGTCATGTGTTGACTATACATAATGGTATACTGTCATGTGTGGGCTATACATAGAGGTATACTGTCATGTGGGCTATACATAGTGGTATACTGTCATGTGGTGACTATACATAGAGGTATACTGTCATGTGTGGGCTATACATAGAGGTATACTGTCATGTGCTGACTATACATAGAGGTACACTGTCATGTGTGGGCTATACATAGAGGTATACTGTCATGTGGTGGATATACATAGAGGTATAATGTCATGTGGTGACTACATAGAGGTATTCTGTCATGTGTGGGCTATACATAGAGGTATACTGCCATGTGCTAACCATACATAGAGGTATACTGTCATGTGGTGGCTATACATAGAGGTATGCTGTCATGTGCTGACTATACATAGAGGTATACTGTCATGTGGTAGCTATACATAGAGGTATACTGCCATGTGCTGACCATACATAGAGGTATACTGTCATGTGTGGGCTATACATAGAGGTATACTGTCATTTGTTGACTATACATAGAGGTATACTGTCATTTGTTGACTATACATAGAGGTATACTGTCATGTGTGGGCTACACATAGAGGTATACTGTCGTGTGTGGGCTATACATAAAGGTATACTGTCATGTGTGGGCTATACATAGAGATATACTGTCATGTGGTGGCTATACATAGAGGTATACTGTCATGTGTGGGCTATAAATAGAGGTATACTGTCATGTGCTGACTATACATAGAGGTATACTGTCATGCGGTGACTATACATAGAGGTATACTGTCATGTAGTGGCTATACATAGAGGTAAAATGTCATGTGGTAGCTATACATAGAGGTATACTGCCATGTGCTGACCATACATAGAGGTATACTGTCATGTGTGGGCTATACATAGAGGTATACTGTCATGTGTTGACTATACATAGAGGTATACTGTCATGTGTGGGCTACACATAGAGGTATACTGTCATGTGCTGACTATACATAGAGGTATACTGTCATGTGCTGACTATAAATAGAGGTATACGGTCATGTGCTGACTATACATAGAGGTATACTGTCATGCGGTGACTATACATAGAGGTAAAATGTCATGTGGTAGCTATACATAGAGGTATACTGTCATGTGCTGACTATACATAGAGGTATACTGTCATGTGTGGCTATACATAGAGGTATACTGTCATGTGTTTTCTATACATAGAGGTATACTGTCATGTGGCGACTATAAATAGAGGTATACTGTCATGTGGTGGCTATACATAGAGGTAAAATGTCATGTGGTAGCTATACATAGAGGTATACTGCCATGTGCTGACCATACATAGAGGTATACTGTCATGTGTGGGCTATACATAGTGGTATACTGTCATGTGTTGACTATACATAGAGGTATACTGTGATGTGTGGGCTACACATAGAGGTATACTGTCATGTGTGGGCTATACATAAAGGTATACTGTCATGCGTGGGCTATACATAGAGGTATACTGTCATGTGCTGACTATACATAGAGGTATACTGTCATGTGTGGCTATACATAGAGGTATACTGTCATGTGTTTTCTATACATAGAGGTATACTGTCATGTGTGGGCTATACATAGAGGTATACTGTCATGTGCTGACTATACATAGAGGTATACTGTCATGTGCTGACTATACATAGAGGTATACTGTCATGTGTTGACTATACATAGAGGTATACTGTCATGTGGTGGCTATACATAGAGGTATACTGTCATGTGTTGACTATACATAGAGGTATACTGTCATGTGGTGGCTATACATAGAGGTATGCTGCCATGTGCTGACTATACATAGAGGTTTATTGTTATGCGTTGACTATACATAGATATATACTGTCATGTGTTGACTATACATAGAGGTATACTGTCATGTGGTGGCTATACATAGAGGTATACTGTCATGTGCTGACTATACATAGAGGTTTACTGTCATGTGCTGACTATACATAGAGGTATACTGTCATGTGTTGACTATACATAGAGGTATACTGTCATGTGGTGGCTATACATAGAGGTATACTGTCATGTGGTGACTATACATAGAGGTATACTGTCATGTGGTGACTATACATAGAGGTATACTGTCATGTGCTGACTATACATAGAGGTATACTGTCAAGTGCTGACTATACATAGAGGTATACTGTCATGTGGTGATTGTAGAGGTATACTGTCATGTGCTGAATATACATAGAGGTATACTGTCATGTGTGGGCTATAAATAGAGGTATACTGTCGTGTGTGGGCTATAAATAGAGGTATACTGTCATGTGTTGACTATAAATAGAGGTATACTGTCATGTGCTGACTATACATAGAGGTATACTGTCATGTGTTGACTATAAATAGAGGTACACTGTCATGTGCTGACTATAAATAGAGGTACACTGTCATGTGCTGACTATACATAGAGGTATACTGTCATGTGGTGACTATACATAGAGGTATACTGTCATGTGGTGGCTATACATAGAGGTAAAATGTCATGTGGTAGCTATACATAGAGGTATACTGCCATGTGCTGACTATACATAGAGGTATACTGTCATGTGTTGACTATACATAGAGATATACTGTCATGTGTGGGCTACACATAGAGGTATACTGTCATGTGTGGGCTATACATAAAGGTATACTGTCATGCGTGGGCTATACATAGAGGTATACTGTCATGTGCTGACTATACATAGAGGTATACTGTCATGTGTGGGCTATACATAGAGGTATACTGTCATGTGTTTTCTATACAAAGAGGTATACTGTCATGTGTGGGCTATACATAGAGGTATACTGTCATGTGCTGACTATACATAGAGGTATACTGTCATGTGCTGACTATACATAGAGGTATACTGTCATGTGTTGACTATATATAGAGGTATACTGTCATGTGGTGGCTATACATAGAGGTATACTATTATGCGTTGACTATACATAGAGGTATACTGTCATGTGTTGACTATACATAGAGGTATACTGTCATGTGGTGGCTATACATAGAGGTATACTGTCATGTGTTGAATATACATAGAGGTATACTGTCATGCGTTGCCTATACATAGAGGTATACTGTCATGTGCTGACTATACATAGAGGTACACTGTCATGTGCTGACTATACATAGAGGTATACTGTCATGTGCTGACTATAAATAGAGGTATATTGTCATGTGCTGACTATACATAGAGGTATACTGTCATGTGGTGACTTTACATAGAAGTTTACTGTCATGTGGTGGCTATACATAGAGGTATAATGTCATGTGGTAGCTATACATAGAGGTATACTGCCATGTGCTGACTATACATAGAGGTATACTGTCATGTGTTGACTATACATAATGGTATACTGTCATGTGTGGGCTATACATAGAGGTATACTGTCATGTGGGCTATACATAGTGGTATACTGTCATGTGGTGACTATACATAGAGGCATACTGTCATGTGTGGGCTATACATAGAGGTATACTGTCATGTGCTGACTATACATAGAGGTACACTGTCATGTGTGGGCTATACATAGAGGTATACTGTCATGTGGTGGATATACATAGAGGTATAATGTCATGTGATGACTACATAGAGGTATTCTGTCATGTGTGGGCTATACATAGAGGTATACTGTCATGTGCTGACTATACATAGAGGTATACTGTCATGTGCTGACTATACATAGAGGTATACTGTCATGTGGTGACTATACATAGAGGTTTACTGTCATGTGGTGGCTATACATAGAGGTATAATGTCATGTGGTAGCTATACATAGAGGTATACTGCCATGTGCTAACCATACATAGAGGTATACTGTCATGTGGTGGCTATACATAGAGGTATGCTGTCATGTGCTGACTATACATAGAGGTTTACTGTCATGTGCTGACTATACATAGAGGTATACTGTCATGTGTGGGCTATACATAGAGGTATACTGTCATGTGCTGACTATACATAGAGGTACACTGTCATGTGTGGGCTATACATAGAGGTATACTGTCATGTGGTGGATGTACATAGAGGTATACTGCCATGTGCTGACTATACATAGAGGTATACTGTCATGTGTTGACTATACATAATGGTATACTGTCATGTGTGGGCTATACATAGAGGTATACTGTCATGTGGGCTATACATAGTGGTATACTGTCATGTGGTGACTATACATAGAGGCATACTGTCATGTGTGGGCTATACATAGAGGTATACTGTCATGTGCTGACTATACATAGAGGTATACTGTCATGTGGTGACTATACATAGAGGTTTACTGTCATGTGGTGGCTATACATAGAGGTATAATGTCATGTGGTAGCTATACATAGAGGTATACTGCCATGTGCTAACCATACATAGAGGTATACTGTCATGTGGTGGCTATACATAGAGGTATGCTGTCATGTGCTGACTATACATAGAGGTTTACTGTCATGTGCTGACTATACATAGAGGTATACTGTCATGTGTCGACTATACATAGAGGTATACTGTCATGTGCTGACTATACATAGAGGTATACTGTCATGTGTTGACTATACATAGAGGTATACTGTCATGTGCTGACTATATATAGAGGTATACTGCCATGTGGTGACTATACATAGAGGTATACTGTCATGTGCTGACTATACATAGAGGTATACTGTCATGTGTTGACTATACATAATGGTATACTGTCATGTGTGGGCTATACATAGAGGTATACTGTGATGTGGGCTATACATAGTGGTATACTGTCATGTGGTGACTATACATAGAGGTATACTGTCATGTGTGGGCTATACATAGAGGTATACTGTCATGTGCTGACTATACATAGAGGTATACTGTCATGTGTTGAATATACATAGAGGTAAACTGTCATGTGTGGGCTATACATAGAGGTATACTGTCATGTGGTGGATATACATAGAGGTGTAATGTCATGTGGTGACTACATAGAGGTATTCTGTCATGTGTGGGCTATACATAGAGGTATACTGTCATGTGCTGACTATACATAGAGGTATACTGTCATGTGTTGAATATACATAGAGGTATACTGTCATGTGTTGACTATACATAGAGGTATACTGTCATGTGTTGAATATACATAGAGGTATACTGTCATGTGTGGGCTATACATAGAGGTATAATGTCATGTGGTGATTATACATAGAGGTATACTGTCATGTGCTGACTATACATAGAGGTATACTGTCATGTGTTGAATATACATAGAGGTATACTGTCATGTGTGGGCTATACATAGAGGTATAATGTCATGTGGTGATTATACATAGAGGTATACTGTCATGTGGTGATTATACATAGAGGTATACTGTCATGTGGTGATTATACATAGAGGTATACTGTCATGTGGTGACTATACATAGAGGTATACTGTCATGTGGTGACTATACATAGAGGTATACTGTCATGTGGTGACTATACATAGAGGTATACTGTCATGTGGTGACTATACATAGAGGTATACTGTCATGTGGTGACTATACATAGAGGTATACTGTCATGTGGTGACTATACATAGAGGTATACTGTCATGTGGTGACTATACATAGAGGTATACTGTCATGTGGTGACTATACATAGAGGTATACTGTCATGTGTGGGCTATACATAGAGGTATAATGTCATGTGCTGACTTTACATAGTACCCATGGGATGTGAGTACAACATTGGCCTTGTCAAATCAGTGTGAAATCAGTTATTCTCATTGCACTGTTACTAATATCTTATTTGTGGATAATGAAGAAATGATCAATATCAGAATTACTTAGATGAAATGCAAGTTAAACACAATTGTTATTAAGTAGTTATTAAGAAAAGATAGTTATGATATGATTTTCAATTTATACTTCTGAGACTTAATTACATACCTGACATGTTGGCGATCACTGGAAACATCTGCAATGCCTTGGTGCTACAAAGTTTGTAATCCATACTCGTTTGGTATGTTATTTTTCATAACACCAGATTAACCCAAAATAAATCAAATAACACTAAAGAAGAAAGGCTTAGAAAAAATACAACAAATAACACTTCCTTCACAAGTATGTGGGTAATTTTATCAATCACCAAAAACAAAAAAAATCTACCACCACTTTGTAACATACCATTGCCATGGTAATAACATCTCACTTTTCATAATTAATCTTGAAATAAAAAACGATCCTGCACTTACAACATTACACAAGGCATGATGGGTAATATATTGTACTGTACATACGTATTATTATCGATAGTAACAGCTGCACTGGTCATGCCATTATCAAAATTTGCTGATAAATGTGTGCATGACACAAATGAAGACTACATGTACATGCCTTATACTGACCATTCATACAGAAAAAATGTTGTAATACTGAAAACACAAACAAAAGCCATTCAAAGATGAAGTACAAAGATCAATGAATAGAAATGTAGAAGGCTGTTAGTCTATTACTTGGGTAATACAGTGAAACAAGTCTGCACATGTATTACCAGTTGATGAAGAAATAATTAAACTGTGTCCATTCAAAACTGACACCGATAATGACATGAAAAAACATGAACACAAAACTGAGCAATCCATCATTTTTGATTTTGACAACAATACTGCCATTTTTCACTCACAAAATGGATGGCCTTTAATTTAAATAACTACATAAAAAAAATACCCTTGAAGAATGGTTTGAAAATTAACTCTAAAAAGCATTTTAAAGTAATATGCTGGTGGAATAAGCTATAGTAGTAGCCATGTACAAAATACAACTAAAATATGACAGTTTTGACATTAGTAGCACTTCAGATCAAATTGATGCTGATATACAAAATTTAGGGCAATTACACTCTCATCGTCATGGAGAGTTGACGATTATTAACTACAAAAAAGTGCTTGAAATTTCCTGTTTTGAAAGCAGACTTTTTAACCTTTCATTTCAGTTATATGTGACCTTGCACTTAAATTGGTTAAAACTAAAAAACATAAGAGGTACATGTGCATCACAACACTTTCAGATACATCATGTCACTTGAACATCAACTGCTGGAATTCGGACATATACATGTAAGTTTAATATAGCTACACAAGCCATTTAAAAAGAAATAGCTTTATAGCTTAACAACCTTTGAACTTTGACATTTAAAGGCCTTATCTAATATGAGCACACATGTAAGCATACTTTCAGTAGGAGTTCATATCACTATGGGAATGATCAACAAGCATCACAACTGCCTTCAATAAATCCAATCCAAACTCCCCATATGGTCCTGATGCCGCCCACCATAATTAAATTCCATCAACCATCACAAAAATCACCACAAAACTGCTGGATCTTTCTCAGTCATATGTTTTGAAAACATGAACAGAATTTGATGAATACTGTGAAAACAATTTTAAACGCTACGTGCCATTTTAGTGAATTTGGCTCAATGCATGAATTTACAAAATCTTAATAAAGTGCCAGCAATCTCATTGTGAGAATATACTTTCTTTTAAATTACAAGCCTATTGAATCATAGTTAAATTATTTGAAATAAAATTCTAGAAAAAAATACATGTTTTCCAGAATGGCAGAAAAACTTTTGTTCCAAATTGCAATAAGCAATGAATTCAATAATAAAATGAAATCTTGTGGTTATTATTTATGAATATTAAAGTTAGTTATAATTTGGATGATTATTAAAAATATATTTTTAATCACCACATTGCATGCTAAAATCAGAGATGTATGAAGGGATTGAATGTCAGAATACTGACTGTTTTTAATTTCAAATGACAAATTGTTGTGAATTTTGCCAATAAAAATGATGAAATTTGTTGCTGTGATAATTACACTAGCCATTGTGAATGTGGCAAAATGATGTACAGTAATTTAAAACAGTCTAAGTAAACAATTGAAATAAACATGCACCTAAGGGGTTCAACAGATTCATTTGTTAAACACTTAGAGTGCACCCACACTCAAAACATTGCCTGACAAGCAAAACCTAGAATTACATTTGATTTAAGCAGCAAATAAACATATGCTACATAGAAATAAGTGATGAAGTTTTGTAAAAAACAATTCCAACCTTGTGATATTTGCTCACAGCAATAGTAATTTTTTATTAAACAATCTGTAAGAGCTCCCTACTTGATGGCCGTCAGCTGTCACTGCATTGACGTCAGTGGTTCATAGCTCTGCAGGTTGCCCTCTGTGGCTTATTTGCCTGTAATTTTAACAATGAATAATCTACATGGTTGTCAGAGGTGAATTCTCACTGCAACTATTTTTCTGGTAATAACCTTGCTCTTTTATGTTTCCAAGCAACAGGAAATACAAAATAAAGGGAAAATGATTTTGTCATCATTTAACATTTTTAAAATGAAATAAATGATATTTATCACTCATTTTTTCAGATATAAAATACCGATAAAAAATCAAGTAAAATTTTCACCTTACAAATGACTGTACATGCAATCTAATAAGATCTTAGATTGATTTTTATTTTTTTATTTTTTTTTGAAATATAGAATTTATTATTAATTTACTAGTATTTTTTTTTTTATAGTTTTGGTAATTGTGTGAAAATATGTGGTGAAATTTAAAATAATACAATCTTTTTAAGAACAACAATTTTTTGTTGTTCTTAAAAGGATTGTATTATTATTAAGAAATAATAAATATGAACTAAAACAAACAGCCTGTTGGCTGAGATAGCTCCGCTGTTAGCAATGCACATTTCAATTAAGAAGATATCATTAGAAAATGAACAATATGTATAGGATCAAAGCAATCAAACTTGCTGTTTTCGACAAGAAATATCACTTTTTACCAAAAATGACAAAAATATTCAACAAAATTAGAGAAAATAAAGATATCATCACAAAATGAATTAAAGCCGCAAGCGGCGTCACCGGGGCCCAAGCTGATAAGATTCTGTTTCATAATTAATGAGGTCACATGTTAGACAATCAGGTTGCTCTTATTATCAGTAACATGAGGTCGAAATGAAGTTGGTACCATGTATTTACCTGCTTTGGTTATCGAAATATGGTTTTCAGGATATATAATGAACCATGTTCTTATGCACAATAATGAGATTACATAATCATATATAGCCATTTCTAATGTCAGTTACATCTTTCATTCAATGTCTTCATAATGACACTAGTTACATGTCCTGCTCTGCGACAGTGTTTCAGATATGACTGCTATGCATATTAATGAGTTCACATGACCATATATGGTCATCTGTTATTTTAATCAAATCTCTTGTTCACTGTTGTCATAATAACACAGAATTCAT
Source organism: Saccoglossus kowalevskii (assembly GCF_978046115.1). Taxonomy (NCBI): domain Eukaryota; kingdom Metazoa; phylum Hemichordata; class Enteropneusta; family Harrimaniidae; genus Saccoglossus; species Saccoglossus kowalevskii. The sequence goes on from NC_140661.1 coordinate 599,056, forward strand.
CTTCCTAACTGCAACAGTGTTTAAGATATAATGGTTATGCATATTAATGAGTTCACATGACCATATATGGTAATCTGTTATTTTAATCAAATCTCTTGTTCACTGTTGTCATGATAACACAGGAATCATCTTCCTAACTACAACAGTGTTTGAGATATAATGGTTATGCATATTAATGAGTTCACATGACCATATATGGTAATCTGTTATTATAATCAAATCTCTTGTTCACTGTTGTCATAATAACACAGAATTCATCTTCCTAACTGCAACAGTGTTTAAGATATAATGGTTATGCATATTAATGAGTTCACATGACCATATATGGTAATCTGTTATTTTAATCAAATCTCTTGTTCAACGTTGTCATAATAACACAGGATTCATCTTCCTAACTACAACAGTGATTGAGTTATAACAGTTATGCATATTAATGAGGTTAGAAGCCCCCACCCCATGGGTGCCCAGCCACGTGGCCTAGCAGTGTGCTATTGGGGCAAAATGATGCATCTGATGACACAAATGCACATACAAAATTTGAAAGAAATCAGACTAATACAAAACATGTAGTTGCATAATTTCTATTTTCACAAAATCCAAGATGGCGGCCAAACCACGTGACTGATCAAAATAATATTATTTTTCTAATATGGAGCTAAGGCCAGGCATGGTAAATATAAAAACATCTAGTAGATTGGTTGAATCGTCTCTGAGAAACAAATGCCCAAACTTTTGGTCAATTTTGCTTAAAATCCAAGATGGCGGCCAAACCATGTGACTGATCTGAAATCTTTTTTAGGTTTCTGAAAGGGTTTGATATACAGATGCCATGACGCAAAATTGAAAATAATCCCTCAAGTGTTGCCAGAGTAAAAAACTACTTCCTGTTTAGAAGAAATCCAAAATGGTGGCCAAACCACGTGACTAATCGTAATATTTTTTTCA